>NC_064637.1:50559329-50872767 GCF_023864275.1 Schistocerca cancellata | reverse complement strand
AAAACATCTGGTCAATGGTGGCCGAGCAACTGGCTCGTCACAATACGCCAGTCACTACTCCTGATGAACTGTGTTATCGTGTTGAAGCTGCATGGGCAGCTGGATCTGTACATGCCATCCAAGCTGTGTTTGACTCAATGCCCAGGCGTATCAAGGCCGTTATTACTGCCAGAGGTGGTTGCTCTGGGTACTGATTTCTCAGGATCTATTCACCCAAATTGCGTGCACATGTAATCACATGTCAGTTCTAGTATAATGTATTTGTCCAATGAATACCCGTTTATCATCTGCATTTCTTCTTGGTGTAGCAATTTTAATGGCCAGTAGTGTAGTTATCCGATCGTGTATTCCTGCCGGTTGACTTTCTTATAAACTACAAAACTCTGCTCGAACAGGCCATGAAGGTCCAACGATACCTACCGACCGCCGTGTCATCCTCAGCTCACAGGCGTCACCGCATGCGGTTATGGCGGGGCATGTGGTCAGAACATCGCTCTCGCGCCGTATGCCAGCTTACGAGACCGGAGCCGCTACTTCTCAACCAAGCAGCTCCTCAGATTGCCTCACAAGGGCTGAGTGCACCCCGCTTGCCAACAGCGCTCGCCAGACCGGATGGTCACCCATCCAAGTGCTAGCGCAGCCCAACAGCGCTTAACTTCGGTGATCTGACGGCAACTGGTTGACTTTGTTATAGGGTAGTTTAGATCTGAAGCGAATGGAGATGGCCGGTGCTCTGTTATTTAAGAAATGGCTAAGCTCTGGTCGTTGAGGAGGGTGGAAGTGGGGGTACATAGTGCACACAGAAACAAGGGTGGGTAAGCTGTTCACAAACGACACACACAACATTGTGCATCTATTGTCTATGAAGCTGTGGAGTAGAGAATTTTTACGAAACCCGCCACTGCGCCGTATGGCCTACTCCGCCTGCAGTGGGACACGCTACTCTTGAGCAAGATAGACGGTTTGTTGCGAAATTGTCGCTTAATCCGCTAAAGTCTCTGTTATCGCCGTTTTAAGACCTGCAGTAACACGAGGGCCGAGACAGGTGTGAGAGACATAGTGAGTACAAGAGCTGTGAACCCATATGGAGGCGAGAGAATAATTTGTGTTTCCAGAGGATCTACATCTCTACATCTAAGTTATTACTCTGCTATTTACAATAAAGTGTCTGGCAGAGGGTTCAATGAACCACCAAGCAGTCTCTCTACCGTTCCACTCTCGAACGGTGCGCGGGAAAAACGAGAACTTAAATTTTTCTATGCGAGCCCAGTTTACTCTTATTTTATCGAGATGATAATTTCTCCCAACGTAGGTGGGTGCCGACAGAATGTTTTCCCAATCGGAGGAGAAAACTGGTGATTGAAATTTCATGAGAAGATCCCGTGGCAACGAAAAACACCTTTGTTTCAGTGATTGAAACTCCAATTCACGTATCATGTCTGTGTCAATTTCTCCCCTATTTCACGATAATACAAAACGAGCTGCCCTTCTTTGTACTTTTTCGATGTCATCCGTCAGTCCCACCTGATGCGGATCCCACACCGCACAGCAATACTCCAGAATAGGGCGGACAAGCGTGGGGCAAGCAGTCTCTTTAGTAGACCTGTTGCAGCTTCTAAGTGTTCTGCCAAAGAATCGCAGTCTTTAGTTTCCTCTACCCACAACATTATCTATGTGATCGTTCCAATTGACGTTATTTGTAACGAGCGTAAGTATTTTGTGGAATTTACAGCCCTCAGATTAGTGTCACTTATTGCGTAATCGAAGTTTAGCCTATTTCTTTTAGTACTCACGTGAATAGCTTGAACTTTTCTTTATTCAGGGCCAATTGCCACTTTTCGCATCGTACTGATCTCTTATCTAAATCATTTTGCAATTCGTTTTGACCATCTGATGACTTTACAAGACGGTAAACGACAGCATCATCAGCAAACAATTTAAGAGGGCTACTCAGATTGTCTGCTATGTCGTTAATATACACTCCTGGAAATTGAAATAAGAACACCGTGAATTCAGTCCCAGGAAGGGGAAGCTTTATTGACACATTCCTGGGGTCAGATACATCACATGATCACACTGACAGTACCACAGGCACATAGACACAGGCAACAGAGCATGCACAATGTCGGCACTAGTACAGTGTATATCCACCTTTCGCAGCAATGCAGGCTGCTATTCTCCCATGGAGACGATCGTAGACATGCTGGATGTAGTCCTATGGAACGGCTTGCCATGCCATTTCCACCTGGCGCCTCAGTTGGACCAGCGTTCGTGCTGGACGTGCAGACCGCGTGAGACGACGCTTCATCCAGTCCCAAACATGCTCGATGGGGGACAGATCCGGAGATCTTGCTGGCCAGGGTAGTTGACTTACACCTTCTAGAGCACGTTGGGTGGCACGGGATACATGCGGACGTGCATTGTCCTGTTGGAACAGCAAGTTCCCTTGCCGGTCTAGGAATGGTAGAACGATGGGTTCGATGACGGTTTGGATGTACCGTGCACTATTCAGTGTCCCCTCGACGATCACCAGTGGTGTACGGCCAGTGTAGGAGATCGCTCCCCACGCCATGATGCCGGGTGTTGGCCCTGTGTGCCTCGGTCGTATGCAGTCCTGATTGTGGCGCTCACCTGCACGGCGCCAAACACGCATACGACCATCATTGGCACCAAAGCAGAAGCGACTCTCATCGCTGAAGACGACACGTCTCCATTCGTCCCTCCATTCACGCCTGTCGCGACACCACTGGAGGCGGGCTGCACGATGTTGGGGCGTGAGCGGAAGACGGCCTAACGGTGTGCGGGACCGTAGCCCAGCTTCATGGAGACGGTTGCGAATGGTCCTCGCCGATACCCCAGGAGCAACAGTGTCCCTAATTTGCTGGGAAGTGGCGGTGCGGTCCCCTACGGCACTCCGTAGGATCCTACGGTCTTGGTGTGCATCCGTGCGTCGCTGCGGTCCGGTCCCAGGTCGACGGGCACGTGCACCTTCCGCCGACCACTGGCGACAACATCGATGTACTGTGGAGAACTCACGCCCCACGTGTTGAGCAATTCGGCGGTACGTCCACCCGGCCTCCCGCATGCCCACTATACGCCCTCGCTTAAAGTCCGTCAACTGCACATACGGTTCACGTCCACGCTGTCGCGGCATGCTACCAGTGTTAAAGACTGCGATGGAGCTCCGTATGCCACGGCAACCTGGCTGACACTGACGGCGGCGGTGCACAAATGCTGTGCAGCTAGCGCCATTCGACGGCCAACACCGCGGTTCCTGGTGTGTCCGCTGTGCCGTGCGTGTGATCATTGCTTGTACAGCCCTCTCGCAGTGTCCGGTGCAAGTATGGTGGGTCTGACACACCGGTGTCAATGTGTTCTTTTTTCCATTTTCAGGAGTGTAGATCAGGAACAATAGAGGGCCCATAAGGCTTCCTTGGGGAACGCTGGATATTACTTTTGTTTTACTGGATGACTATCCGTCTATTAGTACGAAATGTTAGCTTTCAGACAGTAAATCATGAATCCAGTCGCACAGCTGAGGCGATATTCCATAGGTACGCAGTTGAGTTAGAAGATGCTTGTGAGGAACAGCGTCGAAAGCCTTCTGGAAATCTAAAAATATGCGTCCAATTTGACATCCTCTGACGACAGCACTCATTACTTTATCAGATCGACTTGTAGCTAAAATTTTGTTTGTGAATTGGTTCCAGAGCATAATTTTGTTGCATGAGTGGTCCTAAATCTGTTATTATTCCAGTGGTAAGAGAAATGTAGGTCCATCTTACTCGTACACTGTGGTTGTATAGTAGGCTTCAGTCTGTGGCTCGTTAGACGCGTCTGTCCTGTGTCAATCTCTGTATAACTAGTCCAACCAACATCCTGTTAACGCTGCTTATTGTACTGAAATCCTGACCTTCCTCTAAAATTTTAACCCATCCTCGACTTCCCCATACTCCATTACCCCAACATACTTCCCTCAGTTACTAACATCCCAACGATGTGTTGCGTCTACTTCTACATTATATTTATCAAGTTCCTCCCCGTGTTTTATCAGTGAAAACTTCAGAATGCCAAGCCATATATTCCATCCTAGGTTATCAAAAACGTTTCCTAAAATGGTTCAAATGGCTCTGAGCACTAAGGGACGTAACATCTGAGGTCATCAGTCCCCTAGAACTTATAACTACTTAAACGTAACTAACCTAAGGACATCACACACATCCATGCCCGAGGCAGGATTCGAACCTGCGACCGTAGCGGTCGCTCGGTTCCAGACTGAAGCTCCTAGAATCGCTCGGCCACACCGGCCGGCAAAACGCTTCCTAAACCTACATGTCCTATCAATGGTGGTCTGCCTTTCTTCACCCTTCTGTGGTAGGGTCCGTATGTGCTCATATGATCCTATATTTCCTCAGAATCGAATCTAATCATCTCCCACCGCTGTTTGAGCTGATTTTGAGATGTTTCTTTAAAGATGGGACAAGTGCCGTGTGACTGGGTAGAAATATAGAAAAACATTTGTTTATATTTCATTGCCTATTAAGGTTTATTACTTTATTTGTCTAACACTGTACGCCGGAGCTCAAATACTTGTATGCATGTCGCTGCAGTTCAATGTGGCCACCGACTGTAACTCGACAGATATCGAAAGTGTTCTGTGTTTCCCGCCAAGTGTTCGTAATCATGACACGTGTTACGTCGTTTTCTGCGGCGGAGTTCCGTCGTCTCAAATCCACCAACCGAGCGAGGTGGCGCAGTGGTTAGCACACTGGACTCGCATTCGGGAGGACGACGGTTCAATCCCGTCTCCGGCCATCCTCATTTAGGTTTTCCATGATTTCCCTAAATCGCTTCAGGCAAATGCCGGGATGGATCCTTTGAAAGGGCACGGACGATTTCCTTCCCCATCCTTCCCTAACCCGAGCTTGCGCTCCGTCTCTAATGACCTCGTTGTCGACGGGACGTTAAACACTAAATCTCCTCCTCCTCCTCCTCAAATCCACCAGATCTCGAACTTTCGTTCTGTAAACAGTGTCCTTGATAAACCTCCTTGCACTGAAATCCTGCAGAGTCAGACTGGGTGACTTAGGGGACCGAGTAATGGGACTCCCTCTTCCCATCCATCGTTCGGGAAGAGTATTGTGGGGGAAATGTGGTAAGATCTCGACGATAGTGGGGTGAGTCACCATCTAGTGTTAATATGACATTGTGAGGCATTTGTTTAATTGCGTAGTTCGCCAACATGTCGGGATAGGTGTGTCCTATCACTGTAGACTCCATAAAAAAGACCATGTTTATGTAATCCCAAGCACACATGAACTTTTGGTGTGTCCCGTTCGTACCTAATCATTTCTCCAGCAGTCTCACTTCCCCATATTCGATGGTTATGTGGGAAGTTAGACTAGTCACTGAACAGCACTGCATTGAGGTGGCCGTTGTTTACATCTGTGGCAACGGCCTTGCCGCAGTGGTAACACCGGTTCCCGTCAGATCGCCGAAGTTAAGCGCTGTCGGGCTGGGCTAGCACTTGGATGGGTGACCATCCGGTCTGCCGAGCGCTGTTGGCAAGCGGGGTGCACTCAGCCCTTGTGAGGCAAACTGAGGAGCTACTTGATTGAGAAGTAGCGGTTCCGGTCTCGTAAACTGACATACGGCCGGGAAAGCTGTGTGCTGACCACATGCCCCTATATACGTGCATCAAGCGACGCCTGTGGTTGAGGATGACACGGCGGTCGGTCGGTACCCTTGGGCCTTCACTCCTGCGGAGTTTACCTTTAGTTTTTTTCTCAACGTCTATACGATGCAACATTTAGACAGTGAAATCACATCGTCTGCGGCGATACTCAAGCTTAATGTCACGCAAAAGTTGGTTCCTGGCGAATACTTCGCACGTACCTTCCACGGTGTCCGCATTCACATGCGTTTTAGGATGTTTTCCAGCATCTGGAATCAGATGTCCCGTTTCTCTAAGTGTTCTGTACCACGGATAAATGGATTTACGTGCGAGGGGATCCACGCTCCATTCACTTCTCGCACGCCGCTGAAAACGTGTTGCAGACTTTTAACTCTTGCTAACCGCAGCACACGCCGCAGCTTTCGTATGGCGTCCACATGTTTTTGACGTTGGTGCGCATACGCCATAACGGCTCAGAACTGTTCACGAAATGGTGAAGAGATGATGATGTTTGTGGTGTTTGGTTTGTGGGGCGCTCAACTGCGTGGTTATCAGCGCCCGTACAATTTCCCAATCTTTTGCTCAGTCCAATTTCGCCACTTTCCTGGATGATGATGAAATGATGAGGACAACACAAACACCCAGTCATCTCGAGGCAGGTGAAAATCCCTGACCCCGCCGGGAATCGAACCCGGGACCACGTGCTCGGGAAGCGAGAACGCTACCGCGAGACCACGAGCGGCGGACACGAAATGGTGAAGATCCCGTCTTGGAGAGTGCTCACGTCGATTCTGTACGTACCGTACAACATGAAATGCCGAGTTCTTTTGTTATCAGCATTTGTGTATACCTTCGACGAGCGGTTCTAGGCTCTACAGTCTGGAACCGCGCGACCGATACGGTCGCAGGTTCGAATCCTGCCTCGGGCATGGGTGTGTGTGATGTCCTTAGGTTAGTTAGGTTTAAGCGGTTCTAAGTACTAGGGGACTGATGACCTCAGAAGTTACGTCCCATAGTGCCCAGAGCCATTTGAACCATTTTGTGTATACCTAGGCCGGACACCGTGTACTTAAACGACCGTTGTGATATGACGTAACACACCCCATACTATCAGATTGGTTGATCTGGGGGAGGGGTGCAAACAGAGAGATTATTTGTCCCATTGGATCAGGGAAGAAAAGGGAACGAACTCGGCCGTGCTGTTTCAAAGGAACCACCCCGGCATTTGCCTGAAGCGATTTAGAGAAATCACGGAAAACGTAAATGAGGATTGCCGGACGCCGGTTTAACCGTCCTCCTCCCAAATGCTTACTATCAGAATGTTCTTAGACGTACAGAAAGTAAATATCCTACGTTGAATTCACTATTCTAGTGTTGACAACGTTTGTATACTTTTATAAGGCAGAAACGTTATATTAGCGGATAAATACTACTTATCTAGCTACTGCTGTCTCGTTGTGTAGAGTGTCGTTTCCTGCTTATGCTTTCCAGTTAATAGGTACTCGTACAAGGTGTTTTGCTTCAGTGAAAATCACTGGAATGTTGTTGCTTTTTGACATCATTAGTATTTACTCATAAATGCTTGACACGTTCTACGAAATCACTTGTTAAGGAAATGCATTGTGTAACATTTCAAGACGGGAGAAAGAACTTGCGTTTGACACTTAAAATTTCTATTAGTATTACTTAAATAGCTTCCCGATCCTTCCAGAACAGGATGTAGTTCTACTGAATTTTATTGTAACTGCCTTGTTTGAAATTACTTTTCAGATATAATTTACATAATGTTTCCTGTAAATAACTACAGTGTGGCGTACGAAATGTGTTACCATTTTGTTTTTGAATATAAACTTTATTATCAATACAATCTGAAAGGAACATATACTACAATGAAGAGCCGTCCATGGAGATTTGTTCTAACTCAGCACATGCTCAATATGTCCACCATTTCGTTTCCTAACTTCCTTCAATCGAACACTGAAGTTAGTGATTACCCTACGGCACATGTCTTCCGTAATTTCACTGCAAGCTTGAAGAATAAGTCTTCTGAGCTCCGTTAAATCACGTGGACGTTTCGGGAATATTTTTTCCTTTAGGTACCCCCAAGGAAAAAAGTCACATGGATTGAGGTCTGGACTATTGGGGGGCCAATTTGTCCGTCACTGAAGCGACCTGGAAACCTGAGTGAAATGATCCGCATGTCGAAATGCTCGTGTAAAAACTCCAACACAGTGTTTGCAGTATGTAGCCTTGCTCCATCTTGCATGAACCACTGCGTGTTGAAGGGCAAAGCAGTAGCAAGAAGCTGTGGAGTGAAGCTGATGCGAAGCATGCTCAAATAACGCTCGCTGTTCACAGTTTCTTCAAAGAAAAAGGGTCCAATAAGTCCGTGACTGGAAATTGCTGCCCACGCTGTAATCCTCAGCGCATAATGTTGTCGTTCATGAAGCACTTGTGGGTTTTCAGTGGCCCAAAAGCGTACATTTTGTTTGTTAACCACACCGTCTAAATAAAAATGCGCTTCGTTTGAAAACCAAACGTTCTTGAGAGTTTCTTCCCTATCCTCCGCCCACTGAGCAAACAGTAGTCTCTGCTGCTTGTGTTCTTCAGTGAGCTTCTGTGCACAGGTCACCTTGTATGGGTACATATGGAGGTCACTTTTAAGAATGCGTTGAACGGAGCGTCTGGATATTCCCAGTTGCACTGCTACCTTTCTACCCGATTTCCCGGGACTTCTCGGTACAGCAACTCGTACTGCTTCAATATTCTCCGGCGAACAAACAGGTTTATGCCGAGGTCGCTTCGCTTCCAATACTGTTCCTACCTGTACAAATTTATAGTACAACCTGTGGATGGTCTTCTTGCAAGGGACCCAGCGAGTGTTAAACTGTTGTCGAAAATGCCTCTGAGTCACAACAAGGCTTTTCGTTTCATGAAAAAGTAACACAATTGCCGGTCGTCGCTGTGTCGTCAGTCTTCCATTATCATCCATTGCTGTTTACTAGTCTCCTAGCAGCAGCATCGTGAATTACACGTCATTTCGTAACTCATTTGTTTTTCCAAGCTCTGCTGGTACTGCTGTAGAGATCCTAGCGGGATATCTGATGTGCGTCGTAAATTGTGAAAGAAACAATTAGTAACACATTTCGTGCGCCATCCTGTATTTGCATTAAAATTAATGTGCCTAATAGTTAGTAATGATGGTTTCAAAATTTGACAATATAAAAACTGTTAGCTTCTTGTGTTTGTATAATTGTCGTTTGAATTATCGATAGAAAAATCAGAAAAAGTTAAAAATGAAATTTTGTTTACAAGAAAACTAAAGCATAATATTCTTCGTTTCACTGTAAAGCGGTTTAAAGCGGTTTTTGAGTAATTTAAGTTAAAAATTGTCATTACTAATTTTCACTGTTCAAGATGTGTTGCTAAACGGTTCGACATGAAAATAAAATTATATCTCCAGAAAAATACTTTTTTGGCAATCAGATGTATGGAAACCATGTTTAGATGTGGAATATCTAATTTAGGTCTAACAATTAAGAGTCAGGCCGAACATTTGAAGTGAAATACGAAAGTTCAGACAAGCGAAACGGGAAATTCCCCATCGCATCTGCCCCCCCCCCCCTCCCCCGCTTAAGTGGTAAGAAGGCTCAGTGTATGGATCGTCAAAAACTGAACGCAGAACAAGCATGGTAACAGGGAGAAGGTGTAGTGAACTGTGAAAAAAAAAGCAAAATAGAAAGAGTGAACAGTCCAAGTTGAACGTCTGCAACATCGAGCGAACTTTTCTCACAAAAGCGTCGTGGTTATGCGGTCATAGAGTATGACAGCGAAGGGCTCCATGGGGCTCCAGATCATTTTTTCCCACAAAATTATGAATTATCCATCCGGTAATTCACGTGTATGTTATCTGTATTCAATTTTGTGTCCATGTCGTGATGTAACGTCCGTCTGGAAAAACGAGGTGTAAAGCGTACGTATCTCCTATTTCTTCTACACAAGTACAACGTGCTATGACTCTTGCGCTCGGTGTTGGAAGTTTTGACTCTTGAATTCCATTTTTGTGACATAGTCCACACACATTTATTTGTTGTTTTCATTTCTATAAGAGGTCTATGCAGCATCTCGCATGCTCTCACTAATCATGATATTTAATTGCGACTGTAATATACTGAATCACCAAATGCGTATTCAAAAAAAAAACACAGAGATATTTAAACAGGTGGATTACGGCGCTGCGGTTGACAACGCCTGTATAAGACATAAATGTCTGGCGCAGTTGTAAGATCGGTTGCTGCTGCTACAATGGCAGGTTATCAACATTTAAGTGAGACTGAACGTGGTGCTATAGTCGGCGCACGAACTATGGGGCACAGCACCTACGAGTTAGCGATGAATTGGGGATTTCCCCGTACGACCATTTCACGAGTGTTCCGTCAATGTCAAGATTCCGGTAAAACATCAGTTCTACGACATGGGTGTGACCGGAAAAAGATCCCGCATGAACGAGACCAACGACGACCGGAGAGAATCGTTCAACGTGACAGAAGTGAAACCTTTCGCAAATCGCTGCAGATTTCAGTGCTGGGCCATCAACAAGTGTCAGCGTGCGAACCATCCAACGGAACATCATCGATATCGGCTTTCGCAGCTGAAGGCCCACTCGTGTACCCTTGATGACTGCACGACACAAAGCTTTAAGCCTCGCCTGGGCCTGTCAACGCCGACATTGGAGTGTTGATACCTGGAAAAATGTTGACTAGTCCGACAAGTCTCATTTCAAATTGTATCGAGCGGATGGACGTGTAAGGGTATGGAGGCAAACTCATGAATCCGTGAACGCTGCATCTCAACAGGGGACAGTTCAAGCTGGTAGAGGCTCAGTAATGGTGTGGGGCGTGCACAGTTGGTGTGATATGGGACCACTTATAGGTCTAGATACGACTCTAAAAATGTTCAAATGTGTGTGAAATCTTATGGGACTTAACTGCTAAGGTCATCAGTCCCTAAGCTTACACACTACTTAACTTAAATAATCCTAAGGACAAACACACACACCCATGCCCGAGGGAGGACTCGAACCTCCGCCGGGACCAACCGCACAGTCCATGACTGCTGCGCCTTAGACCGCTCGGCTAATCCCGCGCGGCAATACGACGCTGACAGGTGACACGTACGTAAGCATCCTTTCTAATCCCCTGAATCTAGTCATATCCATTGTGCATTCCGACGGACTTGTGCAATTTTAGCAGGGCAATGCGACGTCTCACACGTCCAGAATTGCTACAGAGTGATTCCAGGAACAGTCTTCTGTGTTTCAGCTCTTCCACTTGCCACCAAACTCTCCATGAACATTATTGAGCATATCTGGGATATCTTGCAACGTGCTGTTCAGAAAAAGGTTCAAATGGCTCTGAGCACTATGGGACTCAACTGCTGAGGTCATTAGTCCCCTAGAACTTAGAACTAGTTAAACCTAACTAACCTAAGGACATCACAAACATCCATGCCCGAGGTAGGATTCGAACCTGCGACCGTAGCGGTCTTGCGGTTCCAGACTGCAGCGCCTTTAACCGCACGGCCACTTCGGCCGGCCTGTTCAGAAAAGATTTCCACCCGTTGATACTGTTACGGATTTTGGACAGCCCTGAAGGAAACATCGTGTCATTTCACTCCAGCACTACTTCAGTGGAGTCCATACCACATGGTGTTGCAGCACCTCTGTGGGGCCCCACACGCTATTAGGCTGGTGTACCAGTTTCTCTAGCTCTTCAGTGTATAATCTTCCCATGTGGCTTGTATTCTATAACCAATGTACGAGTACATCATAACAATTGCCTACACTATAGAAGGAGAATAGACACGTCAATGACCGGAAGGAAAGTTCATACATTTGTGCAAAGAAATGGGGCTTGTGATAGATTTGAACACGGATGTCGCACTGGGCATTCCAATACCGTGACCACTACATCATAATCGTCGCAGTCCGCTCGATGTTGCACGTCTTGGGCTTGGGTCGTTCACTGTTTCTATTTTGCTTCTTTTTTCACAGTTCGGTACACCTCCTTCCTGTTGAAACTTTGACGTCTCCTCCACATCTTTTTTGTTACGCAACCTTCCCTTCCACAATAACCTATGAAACCTTCCCTTAGGATTTCTATCTTCTGCTTAATAATAACAAATGAAATCTCCCCTTTGAAATTAATTCTCTTTCTCAATAATAATAAGTGCAATCTTCGCATACAAATTTAAATGCTGCTTATGAAAAGTGACTTGCTGATTATTTCGAAGAAAACATAGAATGTGTCGTCATCGTGGCCCTCAGTCGTTACCTGCAATAACCCAAAACTGTTCCTTACCTTTCTTACTGTTACTGGATCGCCATCTGACTGCTGCATCGAACTGCGACATGAATACACTTAATCTGTTTTACTATACTCCATTAGCTGCTGGTGGTCTGTCATAATAAGTGGCTGTATTTATTACCAAAGCTGACGTTATTCTTCAATTGCAAGGCTGAAGTTATTCTATAATTAATTTGACTGAAGTTACGTAATTCATAGTTAAACTTTTTCTTGACAACAATAAAATTTTGCTAAGTCTTACGTTGATGTTTTTTGGGATGGATTATAATCAGTAATGCAATAGTGCTGGCAAAAATTATTTATATTCTGAAAACGATTCTTCAAATATTTGCTGTTGGTAATGAAATGATATTACAAACTTTCAAATGGGACTTACTTTTTACAGTAATCTTACAACTAGCATTGCGCAAACGTACCTTCAGTAGTCTTGAGTTTCTCAATAAAATAATTCAATAATATTAGTTCCTCTTGTGATAATAGTTAGCTGATGTCTCTGTACATCCCTTTATAATCTCTTGTAAATCACAGCTGATGGCTGGCAGGCACACCGCTCCTCTCAACCGACTCGCTTCACATCTCGCTTACTACTGACTTCCTACGAACGCTAAAGTGCGGTCTCTCCCGCCAAAAATGCTTTCTGGTGCAGACAATCGCTGCTACAATTAGAAAATGTACCAATGCGCAGTCTTTCCCGCTCTTTTCTAAAAATGTATCCATACGCGGTCTCTCCTGCCCTTTTTAAAGTTACACTACTGGCCATTAAAATTGCTACTCCAAGAAGAAATGCAGATGATAAACGGGTATTCATTGGACAAATATATTATACTAGAACTGACATGTGATTACATTTTCACGCAATGTGCGTGCATAGATCCTGAGAAATCAATACCCAGAACAACCACCTCTGGCCGTAATAATGGCCTTGATAAGCCTGGACATTGAGCTGAGTCAAACAGAGCTTGGATGGCGTGTACAGGTACAGCTGCCCATACAACTTCAACATGATACCACAGGTCATCAAGAGTAGTGACTGGCGTATTGTGACGAGCCAGTTGCTCAGCCACCATTGACCAGACGTTTCCAATTGGTGAGACATCTGGAGAATGTGCTGGCCAGGGCAGCAGTCGAACATTTTCTCTATCCAGAAATGCCGGCCGGAGTGGCCGTGCGGTTCTAGGCGCTACAGTCTGGAACCAAGCGACCGCTACGGTCGCAGGTTCGAATCCTGCCTCGGGCATGGATGTGTGTGATGTCCTTAGGTAATTTAGGTTTAATTAGTTCTAAGTTCTAGGCAACTAATGACCTCAGAAGTTAAGTCGCATAGTGCTCAGAGCCATTTGAACCTCTATCCAGAAAGGCCCGTACAGGACCTGCTACATACGGTCGTGCATTATCCTGCTGAAATGTAGCGTTTCGCAGGGATCAAATGAAGGGTAGAGCGACGGGTCGTAACACATCTGAAATGTAACGTCCACTGTTCAAAGTGCAGTCAATGCGAACAAGAGGCGACCGAGACGTGTAACCAATGGCACCCCATACCATCACGCCGGGTGTTCAGCCAGTACGGCGATAACGAATACACGCTTCCAATGTGCATTCACCGCGATGTCGCCAAACACTGATGCGACCATCATGATGCTGTAAACAGAACCTGGATTCATCCGAAAAATGACGTTTTGCCGTTCGTGCAGCCAGGTTCGTCGTCCAGTACATCATCGCAGGCGCTCCTGTCTGTGATGCAGCGTCAGTGGTAACCGCAGCCACGGTCTCCGAGCTGATAGTCCGTGCTGCTGCAAACGTCGTCGAGCTGTTCGTGCAGATGGTTGTTATCTTGCAAACGTCCCCATCTGCTGACTCAGGGATCGAGACGTTCCTGCACGATCCGTTACAGTCATGCGGATAAGATGCTTGTCATCTCGACTGCTAGTGATACGAGGCCGTTGGGATCCAGCACGGCGTTCCGTATTACCCTCCTTGAACCCACCGATTCCATATGCTGCTAACAGTCATTGGATCTCGACCAACGCGACCAGCAATGTCGCGATACGATAAACCGCAATCGCGATAGGCTACAATCCGACCTTTATCAAAGTCGGAAACGTGATGGTACGCATTTCTGCTCCTTACACAAGGCATCATAACAATGTTTCACCAGGCAACTCCGGTCAACTGCTGTTTGTGTATGAGAAATCGGTTGGAAACTATCCTCGTGTCAGCACGTTGTAGGTGTTGCCACCGGCGCCAACCTTGTGTGAATGCTCTGAAAAGCTAATCATTCGCATATCACAGCATTTTTTTTTTTCCTGTCGGTTAAATTTCACGTCTGTAGCACGTCATCTTGGTGGTGTAGCAATTTTAATGGCCAGTAGTGTAAATCATTTCTCACAGAGGAATTGTTACTATAGGTTTACAACCAAATTTTGCGTTAATTTACTTTGGAGTGGCAGACAATTTACTGGTATGTTTGCGTCAACAGCTTACTGCTGGCGCCAGGGCAACTACGGCAGCATCCCAGACGGCGCGGTCCGTGCCGGTCACGACAAAGATGGCGGCCCCATCTTCGTGGGCCGCGCCTTCCACGAGGGCGACATGCTGCCAGCCAAGGTGGTGCCCAACAAGGGCGGCGCCTACGTCGCCTGGGGCGGCGGCGAGCACAGCAAGGAAGAGTACGAGGTGGGTGTGTGGGCGTGGCCGAAGCTGAAGCACTGCATACTGACACCGTGGCCGACTACCTCGAGTCTTCAGCTGGACTCACTACGCTAACAAGGGGTCCCTCTAATGCGAGGTCGCAAGTTTCATCTTTACTGAGGCTCATTTCAAAGTATTGCGTTGGTAGGTGTCATATGAGGGTCATTCAGTAGTCAAAGAAAGAAGTTGCTCTGGAGAAAAAAGCATTTTTCTTTTCTACTTTTGAAAATAATCCCCTTGAACATTTACGCACTTAATCAAAATATCCACGGGTGTACTGCCGTTCTACAGTGTCCAGCGGGCACAATGTTTCGGCGATCATACATGTTGCCATCATCAGGTGAACTGACGGACTGAGCTCGCTGTGGCTATAATCTTAGCAAGGCTTAGGAACCAGCGATTGGGTTAATCAAGAGTAAATCGAGCAAACGTATAGTTGTGACGATATAGTTGTGGGGACCACGGGGGACAGAGCCATTACAGCGACGTCATCTCAGACGCCGTCGCAATCTGTTCCACCGCGCGACCGTGGCGCGGACGGCAGAGGGAGTGCGCCGCGGGCGGAGAGTATTTAAATCGGCCGCCGCCGCGACGGAACCCAGTTCCCTCTGAGCAGCCATAGCGTACGGACCTCCGTGCCGGCACGTTCACAGGAGCTCAGTCCGTCAGCTCACCTGATGATGGCGACATGTATGATCGCCGAAATATTATGCCCGTTGCACACTGTTGACCGGCAGTACACCCGTGGATATTTTGATTATCAAATACGCCGGGAGAAACTCAAGAATCACATTTACGCACTCGTTCCAACGGGCTACAAGCTTTTTTATTCCGGCTGCAAAGAATTCTTTATCTAGTTTGAACCAATTTCCCACAGGCTTTTTCACTTTTTCGTTGTCCTCGAACCTCTTCCCACGTAATGCCTCCTTCAGTACACCAAACAAAACGGAAATCACTAGGTGCTACATCAGGACTGTAAGGGGGATGAGGCAGTACTTCCCAGCCCATTTTGTCGATGGTTTTAAGGGTTAGTTGAGCAATATGAGGACGTGCGTTATCTTACTGGAGAATCGCACCTCTCCTCTGAGATCCACGACGTCTCTCTCTCACTTTGTTTTAAAGCAAGTCCGAGTAGTATTAGCTTTTCATTGTATGCTGCTCTTCGAGATAATCACACAAAACTCGACCTTCAGCATCCCAAAAGAACGTCAACTTGCCCTTTTCCTGGTGATGCTTGGGTTTTGAGTTTTTTCTTGACAGGTGTGTTGGTGTGCTTCCACTACAAGCTTTGTCGTTTTTGATTCGATGTCTCTCTCTCATGGCTAGGTTCACCTTGTTTAAAAGCAAATCCGAGTAGTATTGGCTGTTCATTATACGCTGCTCTTCGAGATAATCAGAAAAATCTCGACCTTCAGCATCTCAAAACAACGTCGTCATGCCTTTTCCTGCTGATGCTTGGGTCATTCAATAATCAAAGAGAGAAACTGGTCTGGAGAAAAAAGCGTTTATTTTGACAAAACAATACTTTTTCTTCTTTTCAAAGCCCTTGAACATTTACGCACTTGTTCCATGAGGCTACAAGCTTTTCTATACCGGCTGCAAAGAAATTATGTTGACGTTTGAACCAATTTCCCACATACTTTTTCACTTCCTCGTTGTCCTGGAACCTCTTCCCACGTAATGCCTCCTTCAGTGCACCAGACAATTGGAAATCACTCGGTGCTAAATCCGGACTATAAGGGGGATGAGGCAGTACTTCCCAGCCCATTTTGTCGATGGTTTCACGGGTTAGTTGAGCAATATGAGGACGTGCGTTATCTTGCTGGAGAATCACACCTCTCTTCTGAGATCCACGACGTCTCTCTCTCATGGCTACGTTCACCTTGTTTAGAAACAAATCCGAGTTGTACTGGCTGTTCACTGTGCGCTGCTCTTCGAGATAAACACAAAAAACTGGACCTTCAACATCCCAAAACACCGTCAACATGGCTTTACCTGCTGATGCTTGGCTTTTGAATTTTTTCGTGACAGGTGAGTTGGTGTGCTTCCACTACATGCTTTGTCTTTTTTGATTCTGTCTCATAATAGTGAACCCAAGTTTCGTCACAAGTTAAAATTTTGTTGAGGAAGTGCTCACCTACTCTTTCATAACGTTCCTTTAGCTCTGTGCACACTCTCAACCTTGTTTCCTGGTGTAGCCTGTTCGGCCAGAAAGGTGTCACTGAGTCACGACCATTTTTGAACTGCTCTACCCACTTGTAAAAATTTGCAAGATTCATACAACCCTCACCATAAGCTTTAGATTTTCTACACTATATATTCACTGGTTTCTCGCCTTCAGCAAGTAAAAAATAAATAACAGAATGTTGTTCAACTAATGTGGACGTTTCAAGCGGACTCGCCATCTTGAAATGTATTTTTGAGGTTATAAACAAAACAATGTTCACACATCAGCTGATCAGGGCTTATCCCAGTGATCCCATCTTCAGCCATAAAGGCACCAAACTTGGTCTAGTAACAGTGTTTTTCCCAGATCAATTTGTCTTTTTAATTAATGAATGAGCCTCGTATATAGTTTCGGTATCTGAATCTATTGTGAGCGAGCAGCGATGTTGGATGTTTCACCGCAGAGCTTAAGCGAGTCTCTCTGAGCTGCGCGAGGGAGCAGTGGAGCAGTCAGTGTTAACTTTTTGTAGAGTTAGGCAGTCGAATTTTTGTGTTGGAATGAAGCAGTAGTAGTTTAGCTGCGTTAGAGTTAGGCTGACAATGTTAAGCATGGTTTGAGTAAGGATGCAGACAGTGTTGAGTTAGAGTGAGGATGCAGTGGCAATAATATGTTTCAAATTTAAACTTCCAATTTATCAATTTGTTCATTCTACATCTACATCTACATCCATACTCCGCAAGCCACCTGACGGTGTGTGGCGGAGGGTACCTTGAGTACCTCTATTGGTTCTCCCTTCTGGTCCAGTCTCGTATTGTTCGTGGAGAGAAAGATTGTCGGTATTCCTCTGTGTGGGCTCTAATCTCTCTGATTTTATCCTCATGGTCTCTTCGCGAGATATACGTAGGAGGGAGCAATATACTGCTTGACCCCTCGGTGAAGCTATGTTCTCGAAACTTTAACAATAGCCCGTACCGAGCTACTGAGCGTCTCTCCTGCAGAGTCTTCCACTGGAGTTTATCTATCATCTCCGTAACGCTTTCGCGATTACTAAATGACCCTGTAACGAAGCGCGCTGCTCTCCGTTGGATCTTCTCTACTATCAACCCTATCTGGTACGGATTCCACACTGCTGAGCAGTATTCAAGCAGTGGGCGAACAAGGGTACTGTAACCTACTTCCTTTGTTTTCGGATTGCATTTCCTTAGGATTCTCCCAATGAATCTCAGTCTGCCATCTGCTTTACCAACGATTAACTTTAAACGATCCTTCCATTTTAAATCACTCCTAATGCGTACTCCCAGATATTTCATGGAATTAACTGCTTCCAGTTGCTGACCTGCTATTTTGCAGCTAAATGATAAGGGATCTATCTTTCTATGTATTCGCAGCACATTACACTTGTCTACATTGAGAATCAATTGCCATTCCCTGCACCATGCGTCAATTCGTTACAGATCCTCCATCATTTCAGTACAATTTTCCATTGTTACAACCTAAACATGTGAAGGAGCAGAGCTAATGGAATATCCAAGGTAAAAATAATAATGACGTTACTTTTTTTTATTATTGCTACGTCATCGAAGCAACTTGGTTATTGCACTGAAAGTTGCTAGATTTGAGAGATGGGAAAGTGTATTATTTGGATGTTAAAAAGTTTATTAAATTTAAGATCTGACTTGAGCACGTTCTCACAGTATACGAGAAATTTGTCATTTATGCGCATATTTCATTTTCTTACCAATCGTTCTCTTACAATTGTTTTTAATGGATTATCCAACCAATTCTGTTCGAAAAACAGTTTGATTTGAAGCTAACAGAGAACTCATTGCACCTCTCGAGTTTCTCTGCGTAGACACAGTAATTTGCAGTTTAGCACAGCGGCGCGCAAGACAGCGTCCATTGGGGCATCGTGTCAAATGCTTTCCGAAAATCTAGAAATATAGGATCTGCCTGTTGCCCTTCATCCATAGTCTTCTTTATATGAAGTGAGAAAATGGCAAGCTGAGTTTCGCCCGAGCGATGCTTTGTAAAACTATGCTGATTCGTGGACATAACCTGCCTAGTCTTAAGAAAGTTTATTATATTCCAGTTGAGAATTTGTTCAACGTTTCTTCAGCAAACAGAAGATAGTGATATTGGTCTGTAACTTTGCCGGGTCCGTTCTTTAACCTTTCGTATATACTGGAGTCACCTGCCTTTTTTTCCACTCGCTTGGGACTTCGTGCTGGGCGACAGATTCGTAAGGGCTAGGTAAGGGGCCAATGCCATAGAGTACTGAAACTTCCTGGCAAATTAAAACTGTGTGCCGGACCGAGACCCTTACTCGGGACCTTTATCTTTCGCGGGCAAGTGTTCTACCGTAGAGAACTTGCCCGCGAAAGGCAAAGGTCCCGAGTTCGAGTCTCGGTCCAGCACACAGTTTTAATCTGCCAGGATGTTTCATATCAGCGCACACTCCGCTGCAGACTGAAAATCTCATGCCGTACAGTACTGTTTTTAAAATAGAACTGGGATTCCATCCTGAACTGGTGATTTATTGGTTTTTCAAATCTTTTATTTGCTTCTCTGTGCCACGTACTCTTACTTCTATATCGTCCAACCATACGGGAGTCTGTCCGATGGTCATATGACGATATTTTTGTACGGTTCTCCTGCGTGAACGATTTCTTGAACGTGAAATTCGGCTTTCGTTTGCTATCTTCAGCTGCCAGACAACACTGGTCAACAAGGGACTGAATGGAAGCCACTTTTAAAGAATACATATAGAATCATATTGGTGTAAAGATGTGGGACGTGATGGCATGCAGCCGAATGCTAAACTGTCTTTCGAGGAGCTTATCTTGAAACCGGCTAAGCTTTTTTATCGTGAAACCGTGTATACCGTTAAGGCTTAGCCGCAGATATTGCGATAATATGTTTCATAGGCACAAAAAAAACATATATCCAGTGGCTTAATCTGTCCACTGGTTCCAGATGGTATGAAGTGCAATGCCACACACTTTTCAGGACGGATAATTTGCCGGAACCGCGCTGCTGCTTACGGTCGCAGGTTCGAATCCTGCCTCGGGCATGGATGGGTGTGATGTCCCTAGGTTAGTCAGGTTTAAGTAGTCTAGGGAACTGATGATCTCAGATGTTATGTCCCATAGTCCTTAGATCCATTTGAACCATTTGGATAGTTTGCTTTAAAGGAGTATGATTTTTATAACCAGATCAAGAATCGAGTAAAAGCAAGTTCTTTTGATCATCTGTCGACCACAGTGATCATACCATAGTTTTAGTGCTGTTACACTCGTTTTCCCACTCTTGCTTGCTGTGGCGTAAAGTCGGCCGGTGTGGCCGTGCGGTTCCAGGCGCTTCAGTCTGGAATCGCGTGACCGCTACGGTCGCAGGTTCGAATCCTGCGTCGGGCATGGATGTGTGTGATGTCCTTAGGTTAGTTAGGTTTAAGTAGTTCTAAGGGGACTGATGACCACAGATGTTGAGTCCCATAGTGCTCAGAGCCATTTGAACCATTTTTTTCGTGACATAAATATTCCCTACTGTCCTTGAAAGATCTCGCGCACAAGAAAGAATCCTATATGGCAGAGCACCTCCAGCTTCTCACAGTACACTAAATAAATTTCCAGCCAATTTACCATCCACGTTAACAGTAGGCATAATTGTGTACGAAAGCATTAACGCATTGATATTAGTTGATCTTCATACAGCTCTGGTGGTGCCTCTAATTTACAGTGTACCTAAAATAAACTCTGTCCGAACAGGCCTAGGAAGGCCAAACGGTACCGACCGGCCGCCGTGTCATCCTGAGCCCACAGGCGTCACCGGATGGGGATATGGAGGGGCATGTGGGCAGCACACCGCTCTCCCGGCCGTATGCCAGTTTACGAGACCGGAGCCGCTACTTCTCAGTCAAGTAGCTCCTCAGTTTGACTCACAAGGGTTGAGTGCATCCCGCTACCAACAGCGCTCGGCAGACCGGATGGTCACCCATCCCAGTGGTAGCCCAGCTCAACAGCGCTTAACTCCGGTGATCTGACGGAAACCAGTGTTACCACTGCGACAAGGCCGTTGGCTTACAGGTTCCCGTCATATGCATTTCCTCTTCAAATCCGGATTGGTCGGAGTTGAAAACAAATTAATTATTGATCTATTGGATAAGATTGTTTATGTCATCTACAAATTCTGAGCCGATTCCTCAGTTTCGTTTGCATCATCTAGTTGACGCTTACAATCACTCACATCCTATAAATTATGGCGGACGTCCTTGAAATGCCGAAATACCACTTTTTGCAACAAGTCTGCCTTCTACTCCGCTGAATACCCGTTGTTTGGGGACTGATGGGCTCGGATGTCAACTCCCATAGTGCTTAGAGCCCTTTGAACCCGTTGCTTTTCTTATGCACTACATGATATTACTGCGGAATTATTCTAAATCTGTTCAAAACTGCTTAACTGCTAAGCTGCGGATGATCTTCCGTGTACGTAATTATGTTTACTATGTGCTCCTTGAACAACGAGTGTCCTTTACTACGTTTCACTGGAGAGATTTTGTCGCTCTCTGTCCGACAAGGCGGATGAAACACATGAATAGACGTGAAACTTCCTGGTAGATTAAAACTGTGTGCCGGACCGAGACTCGAACTCGGGACCTTTGCCTTTCGCGGGCAAGTGCTCGCAGGAGAGCGTCTGTAAAGTTTGAAAGGTAGGACACGAGGTACTGGCAGAAGTAAAGCTGTGAGGGCGGAGCGTGAGTCGTGCTTGGGCAGCTCAGTTGATAGAGCACTTCCCCGCGGAAGACAAAGGTCCCGAGTTCGAGTCTCGGTCCGGCACACAGTTTTAATCTGCCAGGAAGTTTCATATCAGTGCACACTCCGCTGCAGAGTGAAAATCTCATTCTGGACATGGCTAGACATCTGTTTCAGTATCACTTTCACTTCTTAAACACGTATCGTCATTATTGTGTTCCTCGTGTATATTGTCCGGACAGTCGAGCGTATGCGACACTACACATTTCGCTGACTTATCATGCAGAATTCAATCTGTATATTGAGCAAGCAGTAAAGGAAACAAAAGAAAAATTTGGAGTAGGTATTAAAATCCATGGAGAAGAAATAAAAACTTTGAGGTTCGCCGATGACATTGTAATTCTGTCAGAGACAGCAAAGGACTTGGAAGAGCAGTTGAACGGAATGGATGGTGTCTTGAAGGGAGGATATAATATGAACATCAACAAAAGCAAAACGAGGATAATGGAATGTAGTCGAATTAAGTCGGGTGATGCTGAGGGTATTAGATTAGGAAATGAGACACTTAAAGTAGTAAAGGAGTTTTGCTATTTGGGGAGCAAAATAACTGATGATGGTCGAAGTAGAGACGATATAAAATGTAGACTGGCAATGGCAAGGAAAGCGTTTCTGAAGAAGAGAAATTTGTTAACATCGAGTATAGATTTAAGAGTCAGGAAGTCATTTCTGAAAGTATTTGTATGGAGTGTAGCCATTTATGGAAGTGAAACATGGACGGTAAATAGTTTGGACAAGAAGAGAATAGAAGCTTTTGAAATGTGGTGCTACAGAAGAATGCTGAAGATCAGATGGGTAGATCACATAACTAATGAGGAAGTATTGAATAGGATTGGGGAGAAGAGAAGTTTGTGGCACAACTTGACCAGAAGAAGGGATCGGTTGGTAGGACATGTTCTGAGGCATCAAGGGATCACCAATTTAGTATTGGAAGGCAGCGTGGAGGGTAAAAATCGTAGGGGGAGACCAAGAGATGAATACACTAAGCAGATTCAGAAGGATGTAGGTTGCAGTAGGTACTGGGAGATGAATAAGCTTGCACAGGATAGAGTAGCATGGAGAGCTGCATCAAACCAGTCTCAGGACTGAAGACCACAACAACAACAACATCATGCAGAACCGCTGATAATTCTTCTGCCACTTCTTTTTCACCTTGCGAAATTCCTTGGATTCGTTTCTGACAAAATGTCAACTTCAGCAACTGCTGTTGTAGATGTAACCCAATGTTTGCTTCATTGCAGTTTCTCTGCTCTGCAGCAACACAGCTAAAATTGTAGCACTATTGTGAGTTATTTGTCGACTAAGCAGTTAAACTACGCTCCGTAGCCTCATGCTGTGCTCACCATTGCGATCCTCCAGTCCCACCCCCTGTTGCCAACATACTGGTTGCGCAGTAGACAATACCTGGGGCGTCGAACGCCGTAAACATCTACATGGATACTCTGCAGATCGCACTAAAGTGCCTGGACCCATCCTCACAATTCTCTATTATTCCAATCTCGTAAAGCGCGTGGAAAAAGCGAACACCTGTACCTTCTCGTGCGAGCTCTGATTTCCCTCATTTTATCATCTTGATCATTTCTCCCTATGTAGATCGGTGTCAGCAAAATATTTTCGCACTCGGAGGAGAAGGCTGGTGATTGGAATTACGTGAGAATATTCCTCCGCAACGAAAAACGTCTTTGTTTTACTGATGTCCACACCAAATCCTGTATCATTTCAGTGACACGCTCTCTCCTATTTCGCTATAATACAAAACGTGCTACCCCTCTTTGAACCTCTTGATGTACCCAGTCAATCCTATCGGGTAAGGATCCCACACCGTGCAGCAGTAAACGAGGATGGGCAATCGTAGTACAGGCAGTTTATTTAGTAGATATGTAACATTTTCTAACTATCCTGCCCATAAAACGCAGTATTTGGTTAACCTTCCCCCACAACATTTTCTATGTGTCCTTTCCAATGTAAGTTGTTCGTAATTGTAATTCCTAGGTACTTAGTTGAATTTACGGCCTTTCGATTTGACTGATTTATCGTGTAACCGAAGTTTAATGGATTCCTTGTAGCACTGATGTCGATGAAGTCACACTTTTCTTGATTTAATGTCAATTGCCAATTTCCGCACCATGCAGATCTCTTTTCTAAATCGTTTTTCAATTTATTTTGATCTTCTGAAGACTGTACTAGTCGATAAACGAAAAAATAATGGCTCCAAGCACTATGGGACCTAACATCTGAGGTCATCAGTCTCCTAGACTTAGAACTACATCAACCTAAGTAACGTAAGGACATTACACACATCCATGCCCGAGGCAGGATTCGAACCTGCGACGTAGCAGCAGCGCGGATCCGGACTGAAGCGCCTAGAACCGCTCGGCCACAGCGGCGATAAACGACAGCATCATCTGCAAACAACCTAAGACGGCTGCTCAGATTGTCTCCCAAATCGTTTATGTAGATAAGGAACAGCAAAGGGCCTATAATACTACCTTGAGGAACGCCAGAAATCACTTCAGTTGTAGTCGATGACTTTCTGTCAGTTATTTCGAACTGTGGCCTCTCTGACAGGAAATCACGAATCCAATGACATAATTGAGACGATATTCCATAAGCGCGCAATTTCACTACGAGCCGCTTGTGTGGTACAGTGTCACAAGCCTTCCGGAAATCCTGAAATACGGACTCAATTTGAAATCCCTTCTCGATAGCACTCACCACTTTGTGCGAGTAAAGAACTAGTCGTGTTTCTCAAGAACGATATTTTGTAAATTCGTTTTGACCGTGTGTCAGTCAATAGGCTGTTTTCTTCGACGTAATTGATTAGATTAGTACTTCTTCCATAGATCATGAATACGAAACTTTGTAATGATGTGCCTTGTGTCAAGATAATAAAAGGTGTCCATACAAGATATTACATCACACAAAATATTACATGACACTTAATATTTTTAATTTTCTTGTAGGGGTTGGAGAAATTACCCACTTACTATATCCGAAAATTCGTCTAATGATTAGAAGGAGTTGCCATTAAGAAATTCTTTTAATTTCCTTTTAAATGCTAATGGCTATCTGTCAGACTTTTGATGCTAGTAGGTAAGTGACCAAAGACTTTTGTGGCGGCATAATTTACGTCCTTCTGAGCCAAAGTTAGATAATGTTCGAACACAATATATGTTCCAAAAGCATTGACATTTTGTGACCTCGCACTTGAGGAATTCCTTGTAAGACCACCTAAACTGACCAAGAGATGGCACTTGGATACATATACTGTGTGTGTGTGTGTGTGTGTGTGTGGGTGTGTGGGTGCGCGTGTGTGATACATATACTGTGTGTGTGTGTGTGTGTGTGTGTGTGTGTGTGTGTGTGTGTGTGCGCGTGCCTTTCCAATTTGTGTTTGTGTTTGGCGAGTGCTTGCAGAACGTTGCATGCTATCACGGGTATTGGCGACTGTGAAGTAGCGAGGAGGTGGTGTTCTTCATGGCAAGGGTGTTGTCCCCTTATTGCAATTAAGAAAACGCTAAATGCCGAAGGATACAAACACATTCTACTGTGTTGTGTAGTTGCATTAATATAACACTTACTCTGCGGCAAAGCTAAGCAATAATCTCACAGAACATAACAAACATCCTGATGCGTGAGGATCTCGGATCCTCGCAATGTGTTTGGCCAGTCTGTTGTCATCCATTCTGTTAATATATCCAACATAGTAATACCTCCTTCTTTATTGTTTCTCATGCTTTCTGTATATTCATAAATCAAATCATTGTTCTCAATTTGCAAAATTCTGCACCTTTTTTGGGGACCTAATATTTGTGGTATAATTTATACGTGCATACTGAAACGACAAATGAAAATTTGTAGCGAAGTCAGGATTCAAACCTGGGTCCCGTGCTCACTAGACAGAGGCACTAATCACTATGCCACCCTGGTGTAGATGAAACGTGAGAAGCTTCATTTAATTAAAGCATCCATGCCTGGGTTTCGGGTAGGATCCCCCTTGTCATTCGATGCTGAGGTGTCCGCAGCTCGTGGTCAAGTGGCTAGTGTTGCTTCCCTCAGGGTCACGGGTTCCTGGGCTCAATTCCTGGCCGGGTTGTGGATTTTCTCTGCCCGGGGAATGGGTTTTTGTGTTGTCTTCAACGTTTCTTCATTATCATTGTCATAATCATCATGCATGACAGTGGTTAGATTCGATTGTGTAAAATTTGGACTGTGTAAATCTTAGGACTTTGTACAGGGGCTGATGGCCGCGCAGTTGAGCGCCCCACAAACCAAATATCATCATCATCGATGCCGAGATCCTATTCCAGTACAGCTGGAGAGTCTCTGCAATGCTTTTCGAGTTTAAGGAGGATACCAAGCGGTCTGAGCTGTGGATGGCAATTCGGACTGGGGTGGGTGTAATGCTACGACAGTTCGTGCAGTTGTGCAGACCTACTGTGCCAGGGTGGCGTAGTCGTTACCGCATCTGCCTAGTGAGCAGGAGACTTGGGTTCGAATCCTGGTCTTGATACAAATTTCCACTCGTCGCCTCAGTTAGCATATACAGGGTGGCAATTACTGAACTATATGTAAGAGAAACTTAAATTAGTTACAAACTACAGCGTGTGCACACTTTATTCAACAGGTAAACTTCAATACAGATATTCGGATTTAGGTTATGACATGTTCGATATGCCTGCCATCGTTGGCAATAGTATGGCGAAACTCTGCATGACTCGCTGAAGTGTCGGAACATCGATGCCGTCGATGACCTCCTGAATGGCTGGTTTCGGCTCAGCAGTGGGTTATTCTGTACACCTTGTCTTTAATTTAGCCTCACAAAAAAGGAGTCGCATGTGTACCGACAGTGCCAGAATATGGTTCCGAAAGTGCTCCTCCAGGACATCAAACACTCTCCTGCTTCGATGGAGTCGAGCTCCGTCTTGGGTGAACCACATCTAGTGGAAATCAGGGTTACTTTGGGTAATGGGGAAGGAATCATCTTCCAAAACCTTCACGTATTGTTCGGTAGCCACTGTGCCATCAAGGAATATCGTACCGACTATTCCGTGACTGGACATTGCACGCCACAGAGTCACCTGTCCAGAGTGAAGAGACGTCTCAATCGTGAAATGCGGTTTCTCAGTCCCCCAAAATGCACCAGTTTTGCTTGTTGACGAACGCATCCAAATGAAAGTGGGCTTCGTCACTAAATCAAACCACTAACTCTCAGCATGCCCCGCAGCCAGCTGTGCATTTTGAACGTACTAACGCAAACCGTGCAGAAGTTTTGACGATTTTGTTTGATATAGTTCCATAGCTGAGACCCTGTATACAGCACAGATATTTGACACTTGAAAACGTCTCTGGAATCACATGGTACCATTGTATGTAATTCTTCTTTCTAATAGTGCTGACTTATCAAGCTATGGAAAATCCAGCGTGGTATGTAACAATATTATGAACAGGACGATTACTACTCACCAAATAGCGAAGATGCTGTGTCGCAGGTAGGCACAACAAAAAGACTGAAACTGAGCTTTCGGCCGACAAGGTCTCCGTATGAAATAGACAGCACACAAATACACACACACACACACACACACACACACACACACGCACAAACACAGACACTCGCACACAGGACAATATCTGGCTGCTGGGGCCTCAACAGCCAGAGACTGGGGTCATGCGTGTGTGTTCCGCTTGCGAGAGTATGCGTGTATTTTGTCTATTTCCGACGAATGTCTTGTCAGCCGAAAGCTCACTTTCTGATCGTCTTTTTGAACGTGCCTTTCTGCGACTCAGCATCCCCGCTGTATGGCGAGTAGCAACTTTCCTTTTCCTAATATTGTGACTTCATTTTAAGCAATTTAGGCAGGCGCGTTTTGTTGTGCGTATTCTTAGTTGCACCAAACGGTTTTTCCATCTTGTGTGTCCTTTCCTTGTACTTTTCTAACCCGTTTTCTTAATTAAGGGGCATAGGAAGTCAAAAATTTTAAAAATTTGATTTTTCAAAAATAAGCGTATTTTGTAGCGGACATCTTCCTGAATAGTTTGATGTATAAAACATATATATTTGAGAGGTTATAAGGCACGTTATTTGGTCTTAAGTGTGGCAAAATGCAGTGCCACACACCTTTTGCCCAACATTCTTCTGCTATACGTAAGTGTGGTAGAAATCGAATGTTTATATATGCGCCAGAGATTATCATACACCAAACAAAGGACGTTTAAAATGAAAACTTATTGAAGAAATGTCTTCACGCCGGTACCCAAAAGCCAAATGAAAGTTTTAACCAATGTGTATGGGAAAGACTGCCAAGATTTGTTTGAAGAAATGCACTTGCTCTTGATATTTGTGATGTAGTTCCATGTATTATTGATGGTGTTCAAAGCAAGCAATATGTTTTAGAGAAATTGGGAATTAAGCCCGGAGTGAACTGCATCAAAGCTTTGTATGCAATAGACAGAGAGCATGTAGTAAAAGCAGATAAATCTCTTTTTGAGATGATAAAATCAAGACCAGTGCATCATAGGAATGTGAAAAGGAAGAAAACTGATTTAGAAAATGAAGAGGAACGTGCTTATGGTGCTGGACAGTTCGAACAGAATGCCAAACACGAGCAGAAGCTTTAACGGCCATTTTCCGCAAAACCAAAATTTCTGTACTTAGGTACATGTAACATCCGAAATAAATATCCTATTACTTTCAAACTTGGTATATTTATTGAACACTAACTCCTTAATGCAAAACTATAGAATTTTCCAAATCTATTAAAAACTGTAATAAAATTGAGATAATTAACTATAAAATTTGAGTTTTTTTCTAAATATGAAGTTTAAAATGTAACAACTCATACATTTTTTTTTCATAAGTGAAATAAATTCTAGAGTTTCATACATCTGTCAGTATGGTTTGTATGCTGTGCAAAATCCATAAAAGAATCTCTGTTACTTATGAAGGAAATTGAGCCTATAACAACAAATGCAGCCAATAGTAAGTGAAGAAATGGTGAAATTTGACATGTAAAAAAATTATTTTTCTGTATTTTTGAACTTCCACTGCTATGAGTGTGAATCTTGAAACCTTCCTGCTCATGCTGACAAAGTTTTATGAATTTATTTCTAAAAGTATAGACAGTGGAAATTTAAATGTCCTGTGGTGCCTCTCCTGTTCCAAGTCGGCCCGTTTGACGTCCTACCCCCCTTAAATACTGTCCCTCAAATGGTCGCTTTTTTCATTTTACATTTGGCCAATATTAGTTATTAAATATTTTTAGCACTTATTAATATTTCCTATTAGTATTGTTTTCTCGGTGGAGAGTCTTAAGCCTGCCATGTTGGCTGTCGTCACAACACCTGTATTCTTTCCGTCCAACATCAGTGGCGATATTTTTGCTCTCTTAATGTTGTTGTTGTTGTGGTCTTCAGCCTGAAGACTGGTTTGCTGCAGCTCTCCGTGCTACTCTATCTTGTGCATGTCTCTTCATGTCTGAATAACTACTGCAACCTACATCCTTCTGAATCTGTTTCCCGTGTTCATCCCTTAGTCTCCCACTGCGATTTCTACCTCCCCCCCACCCACCCCCACACGTCCCTCCAGTGCTAAACTGGTGAACCCTTGACGCCTCAGAATGTGTCCTACCAACGGATCCCTTCTTTTGTTCAGATTGTACAAATTTCTGGTCTTCCCAATTTTATTCAGTACCTTCTAATTAGTTACGTGATCTGCCCACCTAATCGTCAGCATTCTTCTGTACCTCCACAGCTTAAAAGATTTTATTCTCTTCTTGTCTAAACTGCCTATTATCCATGTTTCACTTCCGTACATGGCTCCACTGTATAGAGATGCGTCCAGAGAAGACTTCGTATTGCTTAAATTTGTATTCCATGTTAATAAATTTCTTATCTTCAGAAACTCTTTTCTTGTCATTGCCAGTCTACATTTTATACGCTCTCCATTTCGACCATCATCAGTTATTTTGCAGCCCAAGTAGCAAAACCCATCTACTATTTTCCTAATCCAATTCCCTCATCATCACTTGATTTAATTCGACTACATTCCATCACCCTTGTTTGGCTTTTTTTGATGTCCTTCTTATATCCTCCTTTCAATACACTGTCCATTTCGTCCGACTGCTCTTCCAAGTCCTTCACTGCCTGTGACAGAATTACAGTGTCATCGACAAACGTCAGAGTTTTTATTACTTTACCCTGAGATTTAATTCCTACTCTTAATTTTGCTTTGGTTTCCTTTACTGTTTGCCCAATGTGCAGATTGAATAACATCGGGGGTAGGCTACAATCCTGTATCACTCCCTTCTGAACCATCACTTCCCTTTCACGCCTCTCTCCATAACCCAGTGAAAAAAATTTGAACAAACTATTTTCTTGCCTGGCAACGACATTTATTTTGAAAGGCCTAAATTTCAGTTTAACGACACTTTTTTGTTGTTGCAAGCGCTGCTCTCAACGTAGCCATCAGCACCTTCTGATGTAGAAATGACAGCCGGGAAAATACCGGGACGTCACTCACGTAGCAATGTTAATGCGGTCGTTGCAGCGACGGAATATCCGGCCAGCCGGCGCCGTTGGAACGGCACACCAGCTTTCCCCTGGGTTGTTCGTCAGAACAACGGCGTCACGTACCGCGCTGCGACAAACAACTCTATTCCTGGCGGCGGGTAGATGTGACTCAGAGCAGTAGGGGACTCATTATCTGCGTCGTGTCGCGTTTCTCGAACCTCCTGCACACCTCAGATAAGTCTTATTTGCTCCGGATATCTGCCGCGATACGTGACAAACACGTACGTACAACACGGCCACAGCGACACGGTAGTCACTCGTACGCGACAATTAATTCAAACATCTCGATGGAAAGAATTTGTTTTGGTTGGCAGGAGAGCCAACACCGTGTTACAAGAGGAGGCCGAAAGGCACGCGTTTTAGCTCACGCAGGCTGGCGTGAGGTCTGGAACAGGACAAGGAAATTAGAATTTAGAAAAAAACGGACGTAGCTGGTGGAATACTTAACTTTAATCCGTTAATGATGAACGTCGGTCTTGCCGGTACATGATTCACAATATCAATGGTAACTGATAATGGCGCCTTGCTAGGTCGTAGCAAATGACGTAGCTGAAGGCTATGTTAAACTATCGTCTCGGCAAATGAGAGCGTATTTTGTCAGTGAACCATCGCTAGCAAAGTCGGCTGTACAACTGGGGCGAGTGCTAGGAAGTATGTCTAGACCTGCCGTGTGGCGGCGCTCGGTCTGCAATCACTGACAGTGGCGACACGCGGGTCCGTCGTATACTAACGGACCGCGGCCGATTTAAAGGCTACCACCTAGCAAATGTGGTGTCTGGCGGTGACACCACGGAATTTGTTCCAACATTTTTGACCCTATGAAAAGGTGTTAATTATACAAGAACTGTCACCGTGTTTTCGAATGTAATGATGATGACTTTCGTAGCTTCGTTTTGTTTCCATCGTTCTCCTTACGGTAAGGACAACACACACACCTACACCCATGCCCGAGGGAGGACTCGAACCTCCGACGGCGGGAGCCCAAGACCGCGCGGATACAAGATTACAGACAACATTTAGCTAGTGTCATGAATGGCTGCTAGCTCTAATGTAGAAACATGTAAGTTAATGCAGATGAGCTGGAAAAACAAAACCTGTAATGTTCAAATACAGAACACACAGATGTAGATATCTACATCTACATCCATACTCCGCAAGCCACCTGATGGTGTGTGGCGGAGGGTACCTTGAGTACCTCTATCGGTTCTCCCTTCTATTCCAGTCTCGTATTGTTCGTGGAAAGAAGGATTGTCGGTATGCCTCTGTGTGGGCTCTAATCTCTCTGATTTTATCCTCATGGTCTCTTCGCGAGATATACGTAGGAGGGAGCAACATACTGCTTGACTCTTCGGTGAAGGTATGTTCTCGAAACTTTGACAAAAGCCCGTACCGAGCTACTGAGCGTCTCTCCTGCAAAGTCTTCCACTGGAGTTTATCTATCATCTCCGTAACGCTTACGCGATTACGAAATGATCCTGTAACGAAGCGCGCTGCTCTCCGTTGGATCTTCTCTATATCTTCTATCAACCCTATCTGGTACGGATCCCACACTGCTGAGCAGTATTCAAGCAGTGGGCGAACAAGCGTACTGTAACCTACTTCCTTTGTTTTCGGATTGCATTTCCTTAGGATTCTTCCAATGAATCTTGGTCTGGCATCTGCTTTACCGACGATCAACATTATATGATCATTCCATTTTAAATCACTCCTAATGCGTACTCCCAGATAATTTATGGTATTAACTGCTTCCAGTTGCTGACCTGCTATTTTGTAGCTAAATGATAAAGGATCTATCTTTCTGTGTATTCGCAGCACTTTACACTTGTCTACATTGAGATTCAATTACCATTCCCTGCACCATGCGTCAATTCGCTGCAGACGACTTCTGTTTGACACAATCTCATCATTTAACAGGGTGTATACGGCCCGGGACATCCGGGAGATCCGGGAAAAACCCGGGAATTTTTTCATCCGGGACAAATCCGGGAAAAACCCGGGAATTTTTTAGAATTCCGGGATTTTTCATTGTTTTAGATTTCAGTTAAAGTTTTGTAGGTTTGACGTGTAAGGATCTGATACGCTGACAAAGAACTTTAGTCCACTACTGCTGAAGAATACGGCAGCAATGAAACATAAATCAGAGAATAACACCAAAATAAAAGTTTAGTTGTATAGAAATGGGTAATTCACAAATTGCACAGACCAGTTTGCCGACACCGAAAAGTGTCAAAGGCTTTAGGTCGAAGATTATGCAATACGTTCGTAACAACTAATGTGCATTCGATGTGCGTCACGTCACTATTCTTCTAACAGATCACCAGAAAATATTACGAATAGTGGCTTGAGATGCGTTACTTACAAAATAAATTTCCACGCAAGATGATTTATGTTACGTGTGAGAATGTGCAGTGAATTTCTTAAATCACAGGGCGTTATAACTCTCATTCAAAACGTAACACTTTGAGGATCAGCCATTTGAAAAACTGTCGGGTCCAGAAGATAAGCCATTTATGCCACTATTTAAAATTTTACTGGCACATTTGTATTTGATGTGAATTAACGTGTAACACACACTAAAAAAAGACCGAGCTTCAAATTAGTTTTCATACTTAATGTTTTTCTTTCATAGATAAAAAATTATGCAATCGATGGCAAAAAAATGTGCATAATGTGTTACTGAGCAATGTCACAAGCCTCTTCATGCCAGAACACCTCGACTTTTCTACGCAACTGATAATCATTTTGGCACGATTTTAATTGCCAAATTAGAGCCTGTTAGTACGCGTACGGACTTCCTATCATTGTAGGACTAATAACAGTGGATGCCAATAGAGGATGCAATTCTCGTTCGTACATACACATCTACTTACGAGTTAACCGGTGCAGAAACGCACTTTGCTGATTTGAGCGAGCTCGGCCTACCTTCGTAACGTACGCGCCGCGGCCTGTCTTCTCGTAGGCCTCGTGCTCTGAATAACTGCCGTCATTCGCTAGCGAGATCACGTGACATGAGCTATGACTGGCTGACAAAAGTGCATCGCTCAACGCAATCTCTATTTTAGAGTTTCGCAAGCTACCGTGCTGTAATTTGTGGAATTTGTGTATATACTTTCGCAATACGAAAATAAACTTTGTGCATATTGTCTGGCATCAAACAACTTTCCAAACGCATTGTTTTTCCAGGATTTCGTTTCCTAAAGTACTGGTACGTCCTCCGCCGGTATAAGACCTTTACGATTCAAAGGACTGATAGGTTTTACAGCTCCGAGGGAAAGCATACTGTTACTTAAGACGGATGTATTTTTACCCGCTTTATACGTAATTTCATCCGGGAGAAATTGTGTTTTTAACCGGGAAATCCGGGAAAAATCCGGGAATTTTTTTTTTCTTGTCCACGTAGACACCCTGTTTAAATACCCGGATGGAATGTTACACGGCAATATGAAATGGAACGAGCATCTCAGGACTGTGTTTGGGAAGACAAACAGTCTGCTCTGGATAATTGGCAGATTTTTGAAAAAGTGTGCTTCATCTGTATAGGTGACTGCATATAGGACACAACTGCACACTTTCCGAAGTACTGATCGACTATTTGGGATCAGCACCAAGTCAGTTTACAGTGAAACATCGAAGCAAGTCAGAGGTGTGCTGCTAGATTTGTTACCAGTAGGTTCAAATGATAAATAAATATTAGAGATGCTTCAGGAATTTAAATAGGAATCCCTGAAGGGAAGGAAACGTTTGTTTTATGGAACAATATTGATAAAATTTAGAGAACTGGCATTTGGAGCTATCTACCATCATACATTTCACATGTTGTTGTTGTGGTCTTCAGTCCTGAGACTGGTTTGATGCAGCTCTCCATGCTACTCTATCCTGTGCAAGCTTCTTCATCTCCCAGTACCTACTGCAACCTACATCCTTCCAAATCTGTTTAGTGTATTCATCTCTTGGACTCCCTCTACGATTTGTACCCTCCACGCTGGCCTCCAGTACTAAATTGGTGATCCCTTGATGCCTCAGAACATGTCCTACCAATCGATCCTTTCTTCTAGTTAATTTGTGCCACAAACTCCTCTTCTCCCCAATTCTATTTAATACCTCCTCATTAGTTATGTGATCTACCCATCTAATATTCAGCATTCTTCTGTAGCGCCACATTTCGAAAGCTTCTATTCTCTTCTTGTCCAAACTAGTTATCGTCCATGTCTCACTTCCATACATGGAAACAAGTTCCAGCACCTTTATGCCATCACTAGTGCGTGCCTTTCTTTTGTTCTGTGAAATGCAAGCATGTTTTAGGTACTAACAGATCTTACGAAATTTAGACCCAAAGCAGTTTTCTTGTTTAATTTGTTGTTAACTAGTGGCTTGTCGTCTGTGATCCGCGCGATTTGGGCCGCAAGTCTAGTAACCGATGACCTCACTACACTCCATACAAATACTTTCAGAAACGACTTCCTGACACCTAAATCTATATTCGATGTTAACAAATTTCTCTTCTTGAGAAACGCTTTCCTTGCCATTGCCAGTCTACATTTTATATCCTCTCTACTTCGACCATCATCGGTTATTTTACTCCCTAAATAGCAAATCTCCTTTACTACTTTAAGTGTCTCATTTCCTATTCTAATTCCCTCAGCATCACCCGACTTAATTTGACTACATTCCATTATCCTCGTTTTGCTTTTGTTGATGTTCATCTTATATCCTCCTTTCAAGACACTGTCCATTCCGTTCAACTGCTCTTCCAAGTCCTTTGCTGTCTCTGACAGAATTACAATGTCATCGGCGAATCTCAAAGTTTTTACTACTTCTCCATGAATTTTAATACCTACTCCGAATTTTTCTTTGTTTCCTTTACTGCTTGCTCAATATACAGATTGAATAACATCGGGGAGAGGCTACAACCCTGTCTCACTCCTTTCCCAACCACTGCTTCCCTTTCATGCCCCTCGACTCTTATAACTGCCATCTGGTTTCTGTACAAATTGTAAATAGCCTTTCGCTCCCTGTATTTTACCCCTGCCACCTTCAGAATTTGAAAGAGTGTATTCCAATCAACGTTGTCAAAAGCTTTCTCTAAGTCTACAAATGCTAGAAACGTAGGTTTGCCTTTTCTTAATCTTTCTTCCAAGATAAGTCGTAAGGTCAGTATTGCCTCACGTGTTCCAACATTTCTACGGAATCCAAACTGATCTTCCCCGAGGTCGGCTTCTACCAGTTTTTCCATTCGTCTGTAAAGAATTCGCGTTAGTATTTTGCAGCTGTGACTTATTAAACTGATAGTTCGGTAACTTTCACATCTGTCAACACCTGCTTTCTTTGGGATTGGAATTATTGTATTCTTCTTAAAGTCTGAGGGTATTTCGCCTGTCTCATACATCGTGCTCACCAGATGGTAGAGTTTTGTCATGACTGGCTCTCCTGAGGCCATCAGTAGTTCTAATGGAATGTTGTCTACTCCCGGGGCCTTGTTTTGACTCAGGTCTTTCAGTGCTCTGTCAAACTCTTCACGCAGTATCTTATCTCCCATTTCATCTTCATCTACATCCTCTTCCATTTCCATAATATTGTCCTCAAGTACATCGCCCTTGTATAAACCCTCTATATACTCCTTCCACCTTTCTGCTTTCCCTTCTTTGCTTACAACTGGGTTGCCATCTGAGCTCTTGATATTCATACAAGTGGTTCTCTTCTCTCCAAAGGTCTCTTTAATTTTCCTGTAGGCAGTATCTATCTTACCCCTAGTGAGACAAGCCTCTACATCCTTACATTTGTCCTCTAGCCATCCCTGCTTAGCCATTTTGCACTTCCTGTCGATTTCATTTTTGAGACATAAAGATAACATATGCGAGATTAAGAGTCTTGTGGAGTCTTGTAGACAGTTGTTGTTCCTTCACTCTATTTGCAAGTGGAACAGGAAATGAATGGCTAGGAGTGGTATGGGGCTTAATTTAGGACAGCTAGAATCAACAGACTTTGCTGTCAACTTCAGGACTTCAACTTTTTGTCGTAAAACATGTTCATTTTGCGCTGAGCCTCACCCAGAAGACACTATGTGAATAAAGTTAGCACGCTATGAACGTCTTGTCATCGCTAAAGTGTTTAGAAACCATAAAAAAGCGCCTTGTTGACATGGGCTTTCGTACAAGGCGCTTTATGTTTTTTTTTTTTCTTCAATATTTTAGCCATGACGAAACGTTCATTACGTGCTGATTTTATCCACTTGCCACCTTGTGTGTGGGGCTCAGCGTAAAATGAACGCGTTTTCGAACAAAAAGTTTAAGACTTGAAGATGACAGAAAAGTCTTTTGAAACCGGTTGTCTTAAATAAAAAATATATTTTATGCTATCTTCACTGTTGAATGGTTTTCAGCAATTAAAACATATCGCCCTTCGCCGGTGGCGGTGGCCGTGCGGTTCTAGGCGCTGTAGTCCGGAACCGCGGGACCGCTACGGTCGCAGGTTCGAATCCTGCCTCGGGCATGGATGTGTGTGATGTCCTTAGGTTAGTTAGGTTTAAGTAGTTCTAAGTTCTAGGCGACTGATGACCTACGATCTTAAGTGCCATAGTGCTCAGAGCCATTTGAACCATAGATCGCCATTCAGAACTTTCAAAATGACAAAATTCAGCTTACGAGAGACGAGGCTAGAATTACGATACATTACGTACGTATTGCTTGAAGCCTCCAGAGTGAGCGCGTCATATTTCCGTCGTTTCCGACGGATAGCGTAACTACAGGACAGCTTCAAAACGGCGTCTGCAGATGATGTACGTTGCAAGCTATGTGTCGTCATTGAGTTTCTCACCGCAGAGGAAGAAACCGTGGGAAATATTCACAAACGCTCATGCAAAGTCTATGCAGCATCTGCGGTCGACAGCAGTACATTTAGTCGCTGCGCACGGGGGGTGAGGTCATCAGAAGGCGGTTCGGCGGAGCTCCACTATTTGCAGCGATCGGAGAGACCATCCACGGCTGTCACACTTGACATGTTGCAGCGAGCTGATGTTGTCACTCACGAAGATGATGATGATGATGTTTGGTTTGTGGGGCGCTCAACTGCGTGGTTATCAGCGCCCGTACAATTATCCAATCTTTGCTCAGTCCAATTTCACCACTTTCCTGGATGATGATGAAATGATGAGGACAACACAAACACCCAGTCATCTCGAGGCAGGTGAAAATCCGTGAGCCCGCCGGGAATCGAACCCGGATCACTCACGAGGACAGACGCATTACGACTCGGCAGTTGGCGCCGCATCTGTGAATTAGCAAGGGAAGTGTGAATTCACTTACCCATACTCTCGCATATTCAGAAATGTGTGCAAGATGGGTCCCGCATTGTGCAGCGGTGGATCACAAATCACACAGAAGAAAAACATTTGTCTCGATTTTTTGCAACGTTTTGAAGCTGGTGGGGAGGCCTTCTTGTCCCGAATTGTGACAGGTGATGAACTCTAGGTTCTACATCTACATACGTACTCCGCAATCCACCATACGGTGCGTGGCGGAGGGTACCTCGTACCACAACTAGCATCTTCTCTCCCTGTTCCACTCCCAAACAGAACGAGGGAAAAATGACTGCTTATATGCCTCTGTAAGAGCCCTAATCAATATTATCTTTGTGGTCTTTCCGCGAAATGTAAGTTGGTGGCAGTAAAATAGTACTGCAGTCAGCCTCAAATGCTGGTTCTCTAAATTTCCTCAGTAGCGATTCACGAAAAGAACGCCTCCTTTCCTCTAGAGACTCCCACCCGAGTTCCTGAAACATTTCCGTAACACTCGCGTGATGATCAAACCTACCAGTAACAAATCTAGCAGCCCGCCTCTGAATTGCTTCTATGTCCTCCCTCAATGCGACCTGATAGGTATCCCAAACGCTCGAGCAGTACTCAAGAATAGGTTGTATTAGTGTTTTATAAGCGGTCTCCTTTACAGATGAACCACATCTTCCCAAAATTGTACCAATGAACCGAAGACGACTATCCGCCTTCCCCACATCTACCATTACATGCTAGTCCCACTTCATATCGCTCTGCAGTGTTACGCCGAAATATTTAATCGACGTGACTGTGTCAAGCGCTACACTACTAACGGAGTATTCAATCATTACAGGATTCTTTTTCCTATTCATCTGCATTACTTTACATTTATCTATATTTAGAGTTAGCTGCCATTCTTTACACCAATCACAAATCCTGTCCAAGTCATCTTGTATCCTCCTACAGTCACTCATCGACGACACCAAAGCATCATCAGCAAACAGTCGCACATTGCTATCCACACTATCAAAAAGATCATGCATGTAGATAGAAAACGACAGCCGACCTACTACACTTCCCTGGGGCACTCCAGATGATACCCCCTCCTCCGTTGAACACTCACCACTTTTAGCCCGAAACAAAGCGACAGTCAATGGAATGGTGCTTCCCACTCCCCACACAATAACATATTCAAAGGAATTGCTTCCACCGGTGAGGTCGTGATTACCGTGTTCTGGGACTGTGAAGCCAAGAGGCGGTACCATTAATTGAGAAGCATATGTCAGCACACTAACAGAACTCAAGATGCGCTTCTGGAGACATCAGCGCCACAGCAACCCAGAGATGTTTTGCTGCAATGCGCTAAAGCTCGGACCCACACGAGTCAAATGGCTCAAAGCACTATGGGACTTAACATCTGAGGTCATCAGTCCCCTGGACTTAGAATTACTTAAACCTAACTAACCTAAGGACATCACACACATCCATGCCCGAGGCAGGATTCAAACCTCCGACCGTAGCAGTCGCGCGGTTCCGGACTGAAGCGCCTGGAACCGCTCGGCCACAGCGGCCGTCCACACACGAGTCTGAGGATTGTTGAACACATCGCAAAACAGGGTTGTACAGTGTTAAACCATCACCCTACAGCCGTGACCTAGCTTCCACTTGTTTGGGCCATTAAAGGATGCCATTCGTGGAAGACATTTTGAGGACAATGAGGAGGTGATTCATACAGTGAAGCACTGGCTCCACCACCAGGGTTGGTACAGGCAGGGCATAAACGCCCTTGTTTCGCACTGGAGGAAGGCCATAGAACGGAATGGATATTTCATGGAAAAATAGGGTGTGTTGATAAAACACCATTCTCTCGTGTGTGTAATTCTCATTAAGTTCAATAAAGAACTGTTGAAGAAAAAATTGCGGTGCATCACTTTCTGGGCGCCTGCAGCTCGTGGTCTTGCGGTCGCTTTCTCGCTTCTACATCTACATCTACACCCATACTCTGCAAACCACCTGACGTTGTGTGGCGGAGGGTACCCTGAGTACCTCTATCGGTTCTCCCTTCTATTCCAGTCTCGTATTGTTCGTGGGAAGAAAGATTGTCGGTATGCCTCTGTCTTGGTTCTAATCTCTCTGATTTTATCCTCATGGTCTCTTCGTGAGGTATACGTAGGAGGGAGCAATATACTGCTTGACTCCTCCGTCAAGATATGTTCTCGAAACTTCAACAAAAGCCCGTACCGAGCTACTGAGCGTCTCTCCCGCAGAGTCTTCCACTGGAGTTTATCTATCATCTCCGTAACGCTTTCGCGATTACTAAATGATCCTGTAACGAAGCGCGCTGCTCTCCGTTGGATCTTCTCTACCTCTTCTATCAACCCTATCTGGTACGGATCCCACACTGCTGAGCAATATTCAAGCAGTGGGCGAACAAGTGTACTGTAACCTACTTCCTTTGTTTTCAGATTGGATTTCCTTAGGATTCTTCGAATGAATCTCAGTCTGGCATCTGCTTTACCGACGATCAACTTATATGATCATTCCATTTTAAATCACTCCTAATGCCTACTCCCAGATAATTTATGGAATTAACTGCTTCCAGTTGCTGACGTGCTATATTGCAGCTAAATGATAAAGGATCTTTCTTTCTATGTATTAGCAGCACATTACACTTGTCTACATTGAGATGCAGTAGCCATTCCCTGCACCATGCGCCAATCGTTGTAGATCCTCCTGCATTTCAGTACAATTTTCCATTGTTACAACCTCTCGGTATACCACAGCATCATCCACAAAAAGCCTCAGTGAACTTCCGATGTTATCCGCAAGGTCATTTATGTATATTGTGAATAGCAACGGTCCTACGACACTCCCCTGCGGCACACCTGAAATCACTCTTACTTCGGAAGACTTCTCTCCATTGAGAATGACATGCTGCGTTCTGTTATCTAGGAACTCTTCAATCCAATCAGACAATTGGTATGATAGTCCATATGCTCTTACTTTGTTCATTAAACGACTGTGGGGATCTGTATCGAACGCCTTGCGGAAGTCAAGAAACGCGGCATCTACCTGGGAACCCGTGTTTATGGCCCTCTGAGTCTCGTGGACGAATAGCGCGAGCTGGGTTTCACACGATCGTGCTTCCCGAGCACTGGGTCCCGGGTTCGATTACCAGTGGGGTCAGGGATTTTCACCTGCCTCGCAATGACTGGCTGTTTGTGTTGTGCTCATCATTTCATCATCATTCATGAAAGTGGCGAGGCTGGACTGAGCAACGTTTGGGAATTAGTAGGGGCGCTGATAACCGTGCAGTTGAGTGCCCCACAAATCAATCATCATCATCATCATCATCATCATCGTCATACTTTCTGGGCAACTAAGGATTTAAGCTTTCAGGCGAAAGCCCTTCTTCAGAAACAGAAAGACACACACATTTCCACTAGTACAACTGATACACACACGGCCACTTTCTCTCTGTCCATCTGAGACTCATCAGCTGGTGGCAGTGGTCATGTCTGTGCGAGTCATGCTTGTGGGAATGCGTCTCCGCTTTCTATTTTTGAAGAAGGTGTCTTTGCCGAAAGTTCATTTTGGTAGTATTTTTTTCTTTGTGCCAGTCTGAAACGCATTGCCTCCTCTATGTAGTGAACAGCAATAATAATATTGTTTTACATGCGAATGTGTGTATTAAAGAATAACAATGGTGTTATTTAGATATAGCACTCCGACCTCAGGCCACCTGGACTATCCGACCGCCGTGTCATCCTCAGAGGAGGATGCAGATAGGAGGGGCGTGGGGTCAGCACACCGCTCCCTGTCGTTATGATGGTATTCTTGACCGAAACCGCTACTATTCGGTCGAGTAGCTCCTCAATTGGCATCACGAGGCTGAGTGCACCCCGAAAAATGGCATCACTGCATGGCGCCTGGATGGTCACCCATCCAAGTGCCGGCCACGCCCGACAGTGCTTAAGTTCATTGATCGCACGAGAATCGGTGTATCCACTGCGGCAAGGCCTTTTGTTTGTATATACCCTAGGCATTTATACAGTATTGTATTGTTTTGCAGGTGCTGTGTGATGGGGACCCCGCCTGGGTGATGACCTCAGGGGGCAGCGTCCCAGAAGGCGCAGTGCCTGGGGGAACCACCAGCGAGGGCGAACGGCTCTTCATTGGCCGCGTCATGCACGACGGCGCCTTCTCCGTGGGAAAGGTATTTGAACACACCCTCCGTAGGCTAACACGGCGAGGTTGCCAGGGCCAGTACATAAAGGGCGGTCGTATCTACACAAAAGTCACTGAATGCATAAGCTCCACACGAGTGCAGTTTTGGTTTCATTGTTAAGTTACTACACTACTGGCCATTAAAGTTGCTACAACAAGAAGAGATGCAGATGATAAACGGGTATTCATTGGGCAAATATATTATACTACAACTGACATGTGATTACATTTGCACGCAATTTGGGTGCATAGATCCTCAGAAATCAGTACCCAGAACAACCACCTCTGGCCGTAATGACGGCCTTGATACGCCTGGGCATTGACTCAAACGGAGCTTGAATGCCGTGTACAGGTACAGCTTCCCATGCAGCTTCACCACGATAACACAGTTCATCGAGAGTAGTGACTGGCGTGTTGTGACGAGCCAGTTGCTCGACCACCATTGACCAGACCTTTTCAGTTGGTGAGAGACCTGGAGAATGTGCTGACCAGGTTAGCAGGCGAGCATTTTCTGTATCCAGAAAGGCCCGCACAGGACCTTCAATATGCGGTCGCGCATTACCCTGCAGATATGTAGGGTTTCGCCACGGATCGTAACACATCTGATATGTAACGTCACTGTTCAAAGTGTCGTCAGTGCGAACAAGAGGTGACTGAGACGCGTAACCAATGGCACCCCATACCATCACGCCGGGTGATACGCCAGTATGGCGATGACGCATACACGCTTCCAATGTGCGTTCACCGCGATGTCGCGAAATACGGACGCACCCATCTTGATGTTGTAAACAGAACCTGGAGTCATCCGAAATAATGACGTTTTGCCATTCGTGCACCCAGGTTCCTCGTCGAGTACACCATCGCAGGCGCTCCTGTCTGTCATGCATCGTCAAGGGTAACCGCAGCCATGGTCTCCGAGCTGATAGTCCATGTTGCTGCAAACGTCGACGAACTGTTCGTGCAGATGGTTGTTGTCTTGCAAACATCCCCACCTGTTGACTCAGGGATCGAGTCGTGGCTGCACGATCCGTTACAGCCATGCGGATAAGACGCCTGTCATCTCGACTGGTAGTGATACGAGGCCGTTGGGATCCAGCACGGCGTTCCGTATTACCCTCCTGAACCCACCGATTCCATATTCTGCTAACCATTGTATCTTGACCAACGCGAGCAGCGGTGTCGCGATACGATAGACCGCAATCGCGATAGGCTACAATCCGACCTTTATCAAAGTCGGAAACGTGATGGTACGCATTTCTCCTTCTTACACGAGACCAAGGTTTCACCAGGCAACGCCGGTCAACTGCTATTTGTGTATCAGAAATCGGTTGCAAACTTTCCTCGTGTCAGCACGTTGTAGGTGTCGCCACCGGCGCCACCCTTGTGTGAATGCTCTGAAAAAGCTAATAATTTGCATATCACGGCATCTTCTTCTCGTCGGTTAAATTTCGCGTCTGTAGCACGTCATCTTCGTGGTGCAGCATTTTAAATGGCCAGTAGTATACATATATATATATATATATATATATATATATATATATATAACAAGTGGTCTGGCGCACTTGTTAGATTGGTTACTGCTACCCCAATGGCAGGTAATCAATATTTTAGTGACTTTGGACTTGGTGTTATAGTCGGCGCACGACCGACGGGTCACGGCATCTCCGAGGTAGCGATGAAGTGGAGAATTTCCTGTACGACCATTTGACGAGTGTACCGTGAATATCAGGAATCCTGCAAAACATCATATCTCCGAAAAAAGATCCTGCAAGAACGGGACCAACGACGACTGAAGAGAATCATTCAACGTGACGGAATGCAACCCTTCCGCAAATTGCTTCAGATTTCAGTGCTGGACCATCAACAAGTGTCAACTTGCGAACCATTCCACTAAACATCATCGATATGGGCTTTCGGAGCCGAAGGCCCACTCGTGTACCCTTGATGACCGAACGACACAAAGCATTATGCATCGCCTGGGCCCATCAACATCGACTTTGGATTGCTGATGAATGCAAATATGTTGCCTCGTCAGACGAGTCTCGTTTCAAATTAAATCGAGCGATGTATGTGAATGGGTATGGAGACAACCTTACGAATCTATGGACCCTGCATGTCAATAGGGGACTGTTCAAGCCGGTGGTGGCTCTGTAATGGTGTGGAGCGTGTGGAGTTGGAGTGTTATGGGACCCCTGATACGTCTAGATACGACTCTGACAGGTGACACGTACGTAAGCATCCTGTCTGATCACCTGCACCCATTCATGTCCACTGTGCATTCCGATGGACTTGGGCAATTGCAACAGGACAATGCGACACGCCCTACGCCCAGAATTGCCCCAGAGTGGCTCCAGGAACACTCTTCTGAGTTTAAAATATATATAGGGCGAGAAAGCCACTGACGTCTTCGGCGCAGATGCACACCAGGTTAGAACTTATGACGGAATCGGTGAATTGCAGAAAGTATTGAACATAAACGGCAAGGGCAGTACATTATAGGTGTCTATATAAGTTGAGAACTTGTTTCTGACAGCAGGCGTACTAAGGTAGACCATTCAGATGCGCTGCCCTCTGTGTCCTGATGGCTTGATGGTCAGAGCATATACACTCCTGGAAACTGAAATAAGAACACCGTGATTCATTGTCCCAGGAAGGGGAAACTTTATTGACACATTCCTGGGGTCAGATACATCACATGATCACACTGACAGAACCACAGGCACATAGACACAGGCAACAGAGCATGCACAATGTCGGCACTAGTACAGTGTATATCCACCTTTCGCAGCAATGCAGGCTGCTATTCTGCCATGGAGACGATCGTAGAGATGCTGGATGTAGTCCTGTGGAACGGCTTGCCATGCCATTTCCACCTGGCGCCTCAGTTGGACCAGCGTTCGTGCTGGACGTGCAGACAGCGTGAGACGACGCTTCATCCAGTCCCAAACATGCTCAATGGGGGACAGATCCGGAGATCTTGCTGGCCAGGGTAGTTGACTTACACCTTCTAGAGCACGTTGGGTGGCACGGGATACATGCGGACGTGCATTGTCCTGTTGGAACAGCAAGTTCCCTTGCCGGTCTAGGAATGGTAGAACGATGGGTTCGATGACGGTTTGGATGTACCGTGCACTATTCAGTGTCCCCTCGACGATCACCAGTGGTGTACGGCCAGTGTAGGAGATCGCTCCCCACACCATGATGCCGGGTGTTGGCCCTGTGTGCCTCGGTCGTATGCAGTCCTGATTGTGGCGCTCACCTGCACGGCGCCAAACACGCATACGACCATCATTGGCACCAAGGCAGAAGCGACTCTCATCGCTGAAGACGACACGTCTCCATTCGTCCCTCCATTCACGCCTGTCGCGACACCACTGGAGACGGGCTGCACGATGTTGGGGCGTGAGCGGAAGACGGCCTAACGGTGTGCGGGACCGTAGCCCAGCTTCATGGAGACGGTTGCGAATGGTCCTCGCCGATACCCCAGGAGCAACAGTGTCCCTAATTTGCTGGGAAGTGGCGGTGCGGTCCCCTACGGCACTGCGTAGGATCCTACGGTCTTGACGTGCATCCGTGCGTCGCTGCGGTCTGGTCCCAGGTCGACGGGCACGTGCACCTTCCGCCGACCACTGGCGACAACCGATGTACTGTGGAGACCTCACGCCCCACGTGTTGAGCAATTCGGCGGTACGTCCACCCGGCCTCCCGCATGCCCACTATACGCCCTCGCTCAAAGTCCGTCAGCTGCACATACGGTTCACGTCGACGCTGTCGCGGCATGCTACCAGTGTTAAAGACTGCGATGGAGCTCCGTATGCCACGGCAAACTGGCTGACACTGACGGCGGCGGTGCACAAATGCTGCGCAGCTAGCGCCATTCGACGGCCAACACCGCGGTTCCTGGTGTGTCCGCTGTGCCGTGCGTGTGATCATTGCTTGTACAGCCCTCTCGCAGTGTCCGGAGCAAGTATGGTGGGTCTGACACACCGGTGTCAATGTGTTCTTTTTTCCATTTCCAGGAGTGTATCTAGTAACAGGAGACCCATGGTCGAATTCCAGTCGGGCACTAGTTTTCAACTTTCTCCATTGATGTCAATCAATGCCCGCTAGCATCTAACAAATACCTTTGTATCTTAACTGATAATGTGCTGCTTACTCCATGCATGATGTTGTTTTTTCATCATGTGCAAATTAGTGGTAGCTTGTCTGCATGTACGTGATTAACAATGTGTGTGTCAATTACAGACAACTGTGCAGTCATATTTATCTCTAGGGCGCACATCTGGGGCAACTATATTTCTTATGATCATATTCCACTGTAAACAGCACACAGATCTTCAAGGCGAGTCAGTGACTGACTAAAAACTATCACACACTAGTTTAATCTGCAGTATATACTCCTGCTTCAGGTATATGACATTCGTCATAAGAGCGTCAGTCATAAATATAATTTAATGCATCGAAGAATAAAACGAATCAAGTGCCGAGTCACCATGCACGCAACGCTCATAAACTTTTGGCTTATTAGTAAAATGTACGGCATGCATGGCAAGCCAAGCTGGGAATGCTCAGACAACACTTTCTCTGATAGCACTGTCATTAAATGAGTTATGTCTGTGGTTCCTCGAACTGGATACCTTATATTGTATGAACGTGTTGTCTGACAACTGCATTTGCACAGCTTTCTTGACCATTCAATCCCAGTAGACTGTGGGCACTACGTTGACTTACTGTCATAAATATATTAGTTATAAGTAGGATAAGTAGAAACGTAATGGCCATGTGGTGCCAAGTACAGGGTTATTACAAATGATTGAAGCGATTTCACAGCTCTACAATAACTTTATTATTTGAGATATTTTCACAATGCTTTGCACACACATACAAAAACTCAAAAAGTTTTTTAGGCATTCACAAACGTTCGATATGTGCCCCTTTAGTGATTCGGCAGACATCAAGCCGATAATCAAGTTCCTCCCACACTCGGCGCAGCGTGTCCCCATCAATGAGTTCGAAAGCATCGTTGATGCGAGCTCGCAGTTATGGCACGTTTCTTGGTAGAGGAGGTTTAAACACTGAATCTTTCACATCACTATGCGTGGAACTTGCCCGCACACGTTCAACCGTTTCTTCGCTCACTGCAGGCCGACCCGTTGATTTCCCCTTACAGAGGCATCCAGAAACTTTAAACTGCGCATACCATCGCCGAATGGAGTTAGCAGTTGGTGAATCTTTGTTGAACTTCTTCCTGAAGTGTCGTTGCACTGTTATGACTGGCTGATGTGACTGCATTTCAAGCACGACATACGCTTTCTCGGCTCCTGTCGCCATTTTGTCTCACTGCGCTCTCGAGCGCTCTGGCGGCAGAAACCTGAAGTGCGGCTTCAGCCGAACAAAACTTTATGAGTTTTTCTACATATCTGTAGTGTGTCGTGACCATATGTCAATGAATGGAGCTACAGTGAATTTATGAAATCGCTTCAATCATTTGTAATAGCCCTGTATATACCACTGCCATTCCTCGTAATTTGGCAAGTGGCGAGCACATGATGACATCTTGTCCCCGCACCCCTATCTTCTCTATCCCCCTCCACTTCTCCTATACCAACCCCTCCACTCTCGTAAGTTGTCACGTCCCTTTCTTGGAAATAGGCCACTCAAAGAGTTTCTAAGCCAGTACACACACACACACACACACACACACACACACACACGTACACAAACATACACAGGCACACAGAACCACGTAGTCCAGGCTTACAATACAAGAATAATGTTTCTGAATAATAATGCCGATGAACTAAAGTTTCATCCAACAATTTGCAAATACAAAACATTCGCAGTACAAAAGAGCAATTTAGGATCACCAACGCTCAGGAACTAGCCTGAAAATACAGGGTGATTCAAAAAGAATACCACAACTTTAAAAATGTGTATTTAATGAAAGAAATATAATATAACCTTCTGTTATACATCATTATAAAGAGTATTTAAAAAGGTTTTTTTTCACTCAAAAACAAGTTCGGAGATGTTCAATATGGCCCCCTCCAGACACTCGAGAAATATCAACCCGATACTCCAACTCGTTCCACACTCTCTGTAGCATATCAGGCGTAACAGTTTGGATAGCTGCTGTTATTTCTCGTTTCAAATCATCAATGGTGGCTGGGAGAGGTGGCCGAAACACCATATCCTTAACATACCCCCATAAGAAAAAATCGCAGGGGGTAAGATCAGGGCTTCTTGGAGGCCAGTGATGAAGTGCTCTGTCACGGGCTGCCTGGCGGCCGATCCATCGTCTCGGGTAGTTGACGTTCAGATAAGTGCCAATGTGGTGGCGCTCCATCCTGCTGAAATATGAATTGTTGTGGTTCTTGTTCGAGCTGAGGGAACAGCCAATTCTCTAACATCTCCAGATACTGTAGTCCAGTTACAGTAGCACCTTCGAAGAAAAAGGGACCAAAAACTTTATTGGCTGAAATGGCACAGAAAACGTTCACCTCAGGCGAGTCACGTTCATACTGAGTTGTTTCCCGCGGATTCTCAGTGCCCCATATACAGACATTGTGACGGTTGACTTTCCTGTTAGTGTGGAAAGTTGCCTCATCACTAAACACAATCTTTGAAACGAAAGATTCATGTGTTTCCATTTGAGCAAGGATAAAATCACAGAAATCGATTCTTTTAATCTTATCAGCTGCAGACAGTGCTTGAACCAATTTCAGACGATAAGGTTTCATAACTAACCTTTTTCGTAGGACTCTCCATACAGTTGATTGTGGAATTTGCAGCTCTCTGCTAGCTCTGCGAGTCGATTTTCCTGGGCTGCGAACAAATGCTTGCTGGATGCGTGCTACATTTTCATCACTCGTTCTCGGCCGTCCAGAACTTTTCCCTTTGCACAAACACCCGTTCTCTGTAAACTGTTTATACCAACGTTTAATACACCACCGATCAGGAGGTTTAACACCATACTTCGTTCGAAATGCACGCTGAACAACTGTCGTCGATTCACTTCTGCCGTACTCAATAACACAAAAAGCTTTCTGTTGAGCGGTCGCCATCTTAGCATCAACTGATGCTGACGCCTAGTCAACAGCGCCTCAAGCGAACAAATGTACAACTAAATGAAACTTTATAGCTCCCTTAATTCGCCGACAGATAGTGCTTAGCTATGCCTTTTGTCGTTGCATAGTTTTAAATTCCTAAAGTTGTGCTATTGTTTTTGAATCACCCTGTACATAAACGCACAGGTTCATGAGGCCAGCTGTCAATTTCAAAAATCCTGCAATGGTCGTTCACTACTACTTAGCTGAGCATTACAAAGGCGAACCACAATAACGAATAAAAACAGTTTATGCATGCAGATATGTAACATACCAAATAACACTCAATTCACTATGGAAATCAAAGCAGAAGAAACAATACGCTATCTTGGCCTACAAATTACAAAATCCATCAACGGACGCAGCTTTAACACATTCAGAAAATGAACAGCTACAGGCAATATTTCACTCTTTCAGGTAGACGACTTTATAGCTCAATATCAATATCATTGTCAACATTAGAAAGTTAATGTGACACGTCAGACTGATGCGTCACTTCCTGTTAAACTGTAAAGGCTGAAGTAGGGTATTACGGTGAAAATAAAAGAACACCATTAATTATTATGAATTTTTTTACACAGTAAAGTAAACTACAACTTTATCTACACTACGGTGGCCCCATCCTATGGTATTATCTTATCAAACGTTTGTTATCATCTGCTGATAATTCCTTATCTTACCAGCCCACCTAATTTTACACATCTATTTGTAGCACTACATCAGGAACGCTTCGATTCTCTTCTTTTATGATTTTCCCAGAGGTCGTTCACCTGCGTAAGACGCTGTGTTCGAAACGTGCATTCTCTCTTCCTCAACTTAAGGTCTACGTTGGATGCAAACAGACACGTTTCACCCAGGAATGTTCTTTTTTGCATGTGCTAGTATTCTTTTCACATCCTTCCTGCTGTGCGTTTTTCTGCTTAGGAGGTAGCAGAATTCTATAACTTCACCTACTCGATGTCACCAATTTCGATGTTAAATTTATCCTTAATCTAATTTTTGATACTCCTCATTACTTTCATCTTCCTTCTCTTTACCCTCAGTCCATATTCTGTCGTCATTTGACTGTTCATTCCATTCAGCAACTACCTCAGTTCTTCTTTACATCCACTGAGGACAGCAATGTTATCAGTGAATCTTTTCAAGGTCATCTTCGATGTCTATGTTGAACAGTAGAGGCTGAAGATTGCATCTCTGTGTTGCACCTTTTCCAATCCGATCACTTTATTCTTTTCCTTCGATCCTTATTTTTCTCTCTTGGTTCTTGTGTATGTACACTACTGGCCATAACAATTGCTACACCACGAAGATGACGTGCCACAGACCCGAAATTTAACCGACAGGAAGAAGATGCTGTGATATGCAAATGATTAGCTTTCCAGAGCATTCTCACAAGATTCGGATGGCAACACCTACAACGTGCTGACATGAGGAAAGTTTCCAACCGATTTCTCATACACAAACAGCAGTTGACCGGCGTTGCCTGGTGAAACGTTGTTGTGATGCCTCGTGTAAGGAGGAAAAATGCGTACCAACACGTTTTCGACTTTGATAAAGGTCGGATTGTAGCCTATCGCGATTGCGGTCTATCGTATCACGACAATGCTGCTCGCGTTCGTCGAAATCCAATGACTGTTAGCAGAATATGGAATCGGTGGGTTCTGGAGGGTAATACGGAACACCGTGCTGGATCCCAACGGCCTCGTATCACTAGCAATCGAGATGACAGGCATCTTATCCGCATGGCTGTAACGGATCGTGTAGCCACGTCTCGATCTCCGAGTCAACAGATGGGGACGTCTGCAAAACAACAATCATCTGCACGAACGTTTGCAGCAGCATGGGCTATCAGCTCGGAGACCATGGCTGCGGTTACCCTTGACGCTGCATCACAGACAAGCGCCTGCGATGGTGTACTCGACGACGAACCTGGATGCACGTTTGGCAAAACGTCGTTTTTTCGTATGAATCCAGGTCCTGTTTACAGCATCTTGATTGTCGCATCCGTGTTTGGCGACATCGCGGCGAACGCACATTGGAAGCGTGTATTCGTCATCGCCATACTGGCGTATCACCCGGTGTGATGGTACGGGATGCCATTGTTTACACGTCTCGGTCACCTATTGTTCGCATTGACAACACTCTGAACAGAGGACGTTACATTTCAGATGTGTTACGACCCGTGGCTCTACCCTTCATTCGATCCCAGCGAAACCCTACATTTCAGCAGGATAATGCACGACCGCATGTTGCAGGTCCTGTACGGACCTTTCTGGATACGGAAAATGTTCGATTGCTGCCCTGGCCAGCACATTCTCCAGATCTCTCACTAATTGAAAACGTCTGGTCAATGGTGGCCGAGCAACTGGCTCGTCACAATACGCCAGTCACTACTCTTGATGAACTGTGGTATCGTGTTCAAGCTGCATGGGCAGCTTTACCTGTACACACCATCCAATCTCTGTTTGAGTCAATGGCCAGCCTCATCAAGGCCGTTGTTACGGCCAGAGGTGGTTGTTCTGGGTGCTGATTTCTCAGGATCTATGCACCCAAATTCCGTGAAAATGTAATCACATGTCAGTACTAGCATAATACATTTGTCCAATGAATACCCGTTTATCATCTGCATTTCGTCTTGGTGTAGCAATTTTAATGGGCAGTAGTGTAGGAACGTAATGGCCATGTGGTGTCAAGAATATAACTCTGATTTTAGGGAATGGCGAACACATCACGACATCTTGTTTCCGCACCCCTATCTTCTTTATCCCCCTCTCCCATCCCTCCACCAATTCTCCAATCTCTTCAAGTTGTCACGTCCCTTTCTTGGAAATAGGCCACTCAGTTTCTAAGCCTGCACACACACACACACACACACACACACACACACACACACATACACACACACACACACACACACACACACACAAAACCACACGGCTTCCATACAAGAATAATGTTTCTGAATAATAATGCCGTAGAACTGAAGCTTGATCCAACAATTTGCAAATAGGCAGGAAACATTCTTAGGACAAAACAACAATTTAGGATCACCAACGCTCAGGAACTAGCCTGAAAATACGTAAACGCAAAGGCTCATGAGGCCAGATGTCAATTTCAAAAATCATCTTGCACAACACATTGAAAGGTCGTTCACGAATACTTAGCTGAACATAAAAAGACGAACCACAACAACGAATAAAAACAGTGTAAGCCTGCAGATATGTAACATACCAAATAACACTCAATTCACTATGGAAATCAAAGCAGAAGAAACAATAGGCTATCTTGACCTCAAAATTACAAAATCCATCAACGGACACAGTTTTAACACATTCAGAAAATGAACAGCTGCAGACAATATTTCACGTGGGTTTCACTGCATGAGTTTCGTCTTTCAGGTTGACGACTCTGTAGCTCAATATCAATCACTTTACCAACATTACAAATTTAATGTGACGTGTCAGACTGATGCTCCAATTCCTGAATTTTACACGCTGAAGAAGGATATTTCAGTGAAAATAAAAAGAACACCATTACTTATTATGAATTCTTTTAGACAGTAAAGTAAATTACAATCCATAAGTTTTATCTACATTACAGTACCCCATGCTATGCTATTATCTTATCAAATGTTTGTCATTGTCTGCTGATAATTCCTTACCTTATCAGTCCACCTAATTTTACACAAGGATCTACTGGGCAACATCTGAAACGCTTCAATTCTCTTTTCTTAGGTTTTTCTCAGAGGTAATTCACCTCCATAAGACGCTGTGTTCGAAACGCACATTCTTAGGAACTTCTTCCTCAAATTAAGGTCTACATTTGATGCTAGCAGAAATCTTTCACCCAGAAATGCCCTTTTCTGCAAGTGGTGGTATTCTTTTCACATCCTTCTTGCTGTGCGTTCTTGTACTTACAAGGTAGCAGAATTCCATAACCTACTCCGAGGTCACCAATTTCAATGTTAAACTTATTCCTTATTTTTGATACTCCTCATTGCTTTCATCTGCCTTCTCTTTACCCTCAGTCCGTATTCTGTAGTCATTTGACTGTGCATTCCATTCAGCAGCTACCGCAATTCTTCTTTACATCCACTGAGGACAGTCACGTTGTCAGTGAATCTTCTCAAGATATCTTTTCAGCCTAAATTTTTAATACCGCTCCAAATCTTTCTTTTACTTCAATCATTGCATCTTGGATGTGTATGTTGAGCAGTAGAGGCGAAAGATTGCATCTCTGTGGTACACCTTTTCCAATCCTATCACTTAGTTCTTTGCCTTCGAGCCTTACTTTTCTCTCTTTGTTCTTGTGTATGTAGTATATTACCCGTATCTGCCTACAACTTACGTCTATTTTTTCAGCATTTCGATCTTTTTGCTCTATTTTACTTCACCGAACGCTTTTTCTGGCTCGACAAATGTTACGAACGTGTGTGTATTTTTCTTACGGCCATTGTTAAATGCAACATCAGAACTATCTCTCCTGTACCTTTGTCCGCATCTCGTGGTCGTGCGGTAGCGTTCTCGCTTCCCATACCCGGATTCCCGGGTTAGATTCCCCGCAGGGTCAGGGATTTTCTCTGCCTCGTGATGATTGGGTGTTGTTTGCTGTCCTTAGGTTAGTTAGGTTTAAGTAGTTCTAAGTTCTAGGGGACTGATGACCATAGATGTTAAGTCCCATAGTGCTCAGAGCCATTTGAACCATTTTTTTCTCTTGTACCTTTATTTTTCCCAAAGACGACCCGATATTCATCTAGCAAATCCTCAGTTTTCGTTTCCATTCTTCTATATACTAAAGTAACAAGAACGAAAATAGCCTCCCACTGCAAATATGAAAGCATAAAGTTTTTATTCCATGATTGATTTTGGGACTTCATACCCCATTATAAAATGATTCATATGGCTGTAAGCACTATGGGACTCAACATCTGAGATCCCTAGACTGACCAAAGGACATCACACATATCCATGCCCCAGGCAGGATTCGAACCTGCAACTATAGCAGCCGCGTCGTTCCCTTGCTGAAGCGCCTAGAACCGCTCAGCCACCCTCATTGTAAAGTTTTTTCCCAAAATTACTTACGTCATAGGGATAACAGTGTTTCTAGTTATGTGTACGTTTTAGATATTCTAGCAGCTGTAAGGTTTGGTTAAAGTTCTTGTGCTTAAGTCATTATAGTGTTTACAATTAGTCATATTAAATACTATCTACTAAATCAATAATGCTGTGCATATTTAAATGTTAACGTCATACCATGATATTGCTAATTAATTTGACATTGAACTGAACCTAGTAATAGTTGGCGTGTACAGCCACACTCTATGAGCAAAAACTTGTATAGTATTGACACCAGTGTCTAGAGGGGACAGCAGTGAACATTAATTTGAGAGGTACATTGAAATATAATGAATACTATTTTGTGCCCAGTATGGTATAAATTATGTGACTATCCGCCAGTGATACGTCATATCAGTAAGCAGATGTTGCTAAGATCACAATAATGACATAGTCTGACGCATGGCCTTACCATGTTATATGTTTGACAGTGTCATGTTGCTTTGGCATCAGTGTGACAAAACTGGAAATGTTTGTGACATGGTAAAGTACTAATGTGTGCAATGTGGGCTTCTTAATCGTATTCTCGGAGCAATATAGTAGTCAGAACGTAAAAGGTAGATCAGTAGTTATAAGTAACCATTAATACAATAAGTATACTTCTTTAGGTGAACGCAGGTGGCTGAGCACTTAGATGAAGTAGTGTCCGAAACTGCCGTTATGTTACTACTCTATTCAGGCACCATAACGAGGTGCATTCAAGTTCTAAGGACTCCGATTTTTTTTTTCTAATTAACTACTCACCCGAAATCGATGGAACTGGCGTTACTTCTCGACGTAATCGCCCTGCAGACGTACACATTTTTCACAACGCTGACGCCATGATTCCATGGCAGCGGCGAAGGCTTCTTTAGGAGTCTGTTTTGACCACTGGAAAATCGCTGAGGCAATAGCAGCACGGCTGGTGAATGTGCGGCCACGGAGAGTGTCTTTCATTGTTGGAAAAAGCCAAAAGTCACTAGGAGCCAGGTCAGGTGAGTAGGGAGCATGAGGAATCACTTCAAAGTTGTTATCACGAAGAAACTGTTGCGTAACGTTAGCTCGATGTGCGGGTGCGTTGTCTTGGTGAAACAGCACACGCGCAGCCCTTCCCGGATGTGTTTGTTGCAGTACAGGAAGGAATTTGTTCTTCAAAACATTTTCGTAGGATGCACTTGTTACCTTAGTGCCCTTTGGAACGCAATGGGTAAAGATTACGCCCTCGCTGTCCCAGAGCACGGACACCATCATTTTTTCAGCACTGGCGGTTACCCGAAATTTTTTTGGTGGCGGTGAATCTGTGTGCTTCCATTGAGCTGACTGGCGCTTTGTTTCTGGATTGAAAAATGGCATCCACGTCTCATCCATTGTCACAACCGACGAAAAGAAAGTCCCATTCGTGGTGTCGTTGCGCGTCAACATTGCTCAGCAACATGCCACATGGGCAGCCGTGTGGTTGTCCGTCAGCATTCGTGGCACCCACCTGGATGACACTTTTCACATTTTCAGGTCGTCATGTAGGATTGTGTGCACAGAAGCCACAGAAATGCCAACTCTGGAGGCGATCTGTTCAACAGTCATTCGGCGATCCGCCAAAACAATTCTCTCCACTTTCTCGATCATGTCGTCAGACCGGCTTGTGCGAGCCCGAGGTTGTTTCGGTTTGTTTTCACACGATGTTCTGCTTTCATTAAACTGTCGCACCCACGAACGCACTTTCGACTCATCCATAACTCCATCACCACATGTCTCCTTCAACTGTTGATGAATTTCAATTGGTTTCACACCACGCAAATTCAGAAAACGAATGATTGCACGCTGTTCAAGTAAGGAAAACGACGCCATTTTAAGTATTTAAAACAGTTCTCATTCTCGCCGCTGGCGGTAAAATTCCATCTGCCGTACGGTGCTGCCATCTCTGGGACGTATTGACAATGAACGCGGCCTCATTTTAAAACAATGTGCATGTTTCTATCTCTTTCCAGTCCGGAGAAAAAAAATCGGAGGTCTTAGAACTTGAATGCACCTCGTATAGTGGTTTTCTGTCGATTCTTGACGTCAATTCCCTCAAGCACAACTTCAGACATTAGTCGAGTCCACGCCATGTAGTATTGTGGCGCTTAGGCGTGCTCGCGGGGGCCCTAGTGGTGTACCAGTTTCGTTTGCTCTTCAGCGTTGTACCATCGTGGGCACACACCTCATTCGAGATTTGACATTGCAAATGCATCTTCGTCACTAGCCGTAAATTCCGTTACGTACCACTTACACTTATTGTGTTTGCTTAATGCGTTTGTTTCTCTTCTTTCCACAGGTGCAGCCGTCGCACGGCGTGTGCTATATCCCGTACGGGGGTGAGGAAGTGGCATACGGCGAGTACGAGATCCTGGTGGGTCGATAGACCAGGAACGCCCAGGCGAAACCACGCACTGCCGGAGGAGGCAAGACTGACTGATTTGCCGCGTCCAAAACTCACACACACGTGCTGTCAGACCATTCAATTATGTCAATAAACACTCTGTCTGCTCATTGCCTTGTTTCTTTTGTGTCGCTGACGCCACGGCCTTTTCCTAAACTCCCTCGTCCATACATATTGTTCCCACTGTTCCAACTCCTGATGTCCGAATTTTTACCAATATATTTTTTTTTTTTTAATTTGTGGTAAGTTCCTGGGGACCTAACTGCTGAGGTCTTCGGTCCCTAGGCTTACGCACTACTTAATCTAACTTAAACTAACTTACGCTAAGGACAACACACACACCCATGCCCCTTGGAGGACTCGAACCTCCGACGGGGGGAACCGCACGAATCGTGGCAAGGCGCTTTTAATCAAACAGTTCATTTATTTGTTTACATGAATTTCTTATTCAGCCACCACCAGATTAGTGTCTTCAGGCCCTCTCTTACATCGAACAAGTAGGTACTTACGGGCACAAAGAAAGATCACTAAACATTTTTAATTTCTGTGTTTTCATAGCCCTGTGAGTTACGTTTGGGTTTTGGTTGTTTTGGAGAGTAGACCAGACAACGAGGTCATCGGTCTCACCGGATTAGGGAAGGACGGGGAAGGAAGTCGGCCGTGCCCTTTCAAAGGAACCATCCCAGCATTTACCTGGAGCGATTTAGAGAAATCACAGAAAACCTAAATCATTATGGTCCGACGCGGGATTGAACCGCCGTCCTCCCGAATGCGAGTCCAGTGTGCTAGCCACTGCACCACATCGCTCGGTGAGTTACGTCTGGGAAATACACTATTGGACCAAAATACACTGTCTGACAAAAATAGCGAAGCTTCCAGAGTACACAGGTCGATGTCAAATACCTAAAAATATACCTCTACCCAGTTTGTGTGATTTTAAGTTGGTGCTTGAGTCTAGCATCTTTTTTTTATTAATTTTTTTATTTTTTATTTTTTTTTGTGTTGATATTCCCGTTCCTTTTGGTTTATTTATCGACAGTCGTTTTTTATTTCTAGTTCACTGTTACTATTTGAGTTCACGTACTGTCATTATGTCGTTCGGAGATAATGAGTGGATTGTGGACGCTAGCTAATTGAGTGTCAAATGGAGAAACAGGAAAATTTTCACCATGTTATTCTGTTTGAGATAAATAGAGGGGCGATAGCAACGGAGGCAGTCAAAAAGATAACCACCATGTTTGAGGATAATGCCATTGGACAGAACACGGCAATAAAATGGTTTTCCCATTTTAAGGGGGGTAGGACGTCAAATGGGCCGACTTGGAGCAGGAGAGGCACCACAGGACATTTTATTTTCCACTGTCTATACTTTTACAAATAAATTCGTAAAACTTTGAAAGCATGACCAGGAAGGATTCAGGATTCACAATGATAGCAGTGGAAGTGCAAAAACATAACAAAATTTTTTTTTTTAAATTTGAAATTTCATCATTTTTTCACATACTGTTGGCTGCATTTGTTGCTATAGGTACACTTTTCTTCACAAGTAAGAGAGATTCTTTGATGAATTTTTCACAGCATACAAACCATACTTACAGGTGTATAAAACTCTAGAATTTTCCAAATCTATTAAAAACTGTGGTACAAATTGAGGTAATTAACTACAAAATTTGATTTTTTTCTAAAAATAAAGTTTAAAACGTAACAGCTCAAAAATTTTTCATAAATTAGATAGATTCTAGAGTTTCAGCCACCTGTAAGTATGATTTGTATGCTGTGCAAAATTCATAGAACATTCTCTCTTACTTATGAAGAAAAGTGTACCTATAGCTACAAATGATGAAATTTCACATGTAAAAATAATTATTTTGTTATGTTTTTGAACTTTAAACTTGTGGTGTCACCGCCAGACACCACACTTGCCAGGTGGTAGCCTTTTAAATCGGCCGCGGTCCGTTAGTATACGTCGGACCCGCGTGTCGCCACTATCACTGATTGCAGACCGAGCGCCGCCACACGGCAGGTCTAGAGAGACTTCCTAGCACTCGCCCCAGTTGTACAGCCGACTTTGCTAGCGATGGTTCACTGACAAAATACGCTCTCATTTGCCGAGACGATAGTTAGCATAGCCTTCAGCTACGTCATTTGCTACGACCTAGCAAGGCGCCATTACCAGTTACAGTTGATACTGTGAATAATGTACCGTCAAGAGCGATGTTCACCATTAATGGATTAAAGGTAAGTATTCCACCAGCTACGTCCGTTTTTCTAAATTCTAATTTCCTTCTCCTGTTCCAGACCTCACGCCAGCCTGCGTGAGCTAAAACGCGTGCCTTTCGGCTTCCTCTTGTATCTACATCTACATCTACATCCATACCCCGCAAGCCACCTGACGGTGTGTGGCGGAGGGTACCTTGAGTACCTCTATCGGTTCTCCCTTCTATTCCAGTCTCGTATTGTTCGTGGAAAGAAGGATTGTCGGTATGCCTCTGTGTGGGCTCTAATCTCTCTGATTTTATCCTCATGGTCTCTTCGCGAGATATACGTAGGAGGGAGCAATATACTGCTTGACTCTTCGGTGAAGGTATGTTCTCGAAACTTTGACAAAAGGCCGTAGCGAGCTACTGAGCGTCTCTCCTGCAGAGTCTTCCACTGGAGTTTATCTATCACCTCCGTAACGCTTTCGCGATTACTAAATGATGCTGTAACGAAGCGCGCTGCTCTCCGTTGGATCTTCTCTATATCTTCTATCAACCCTGTCTGGTACGGATCCCACACTGCTGAGGAGTATTCAAGCAGTGGGCGAACAAGCGTACTGTAACCTACTTCCTTTGTTTTCGGATTGCATTTCCTTAGGATTCTTCCAGTCCAGCATCTGCTTTACCGACGATCAACATTGTATGATCATTCCATTTTAAATCACTCCTAATGCGTACTCCCAGATAATTTATGGTATTAACTGCTTCCAGTTTCTGACTTGCTATTTTGTAGCTAAATGATAAAGGATCTATCTTTCTGTGTATTCGCAGCACATTACATATGTCTACACTGAGATTCAATTGCCATTCCCTGCACCATGCGTCAATTCGCTGCAGATCCTCCTGCATTTCAGTACAATTTTCCATTGTTACAACCTCTCGATACACCACAGCATCATCTGCAAAAAGCCTCAGTGAACTTCCGATGTCATCCACCAGGTCATTTATGTATATTGTGAATAGCAACGGTCCTATGACACTCCCCTGTGGCACACCTGAAATCACTCTTACTTCGGCAGACTTCTCTCCATTGAGAATGACATGCTGCGTTCTGTTATCTAGGTACTCTTCAATCCAATCACAGAATTGGTCTGATAGTCCATATGCTCTTACTTTGTTCATTAAACGACCGTGGGGAACTGTATCGAACGCCTTGCGGAAGTCAAGAAACACGGCATCTACCTGTGAACCCGTGTCTATGGCCCTCTGAGTCTCGTGGACGAATAGCGCGAGCTGGGTTTCACATGACCGTCTTTTTCGAAACCCATGCTGATTCCTACAGAGTAGATTTCTAGTCTCCATAAAAGTCATTATACTCGAACACAATACGTGTTCCAAAATTCTACAACTGATCGACGTTAGAGATATAGGTCTACAGTTCTGCACATCTGTTCGACGTCCCTTCTTGAAAACGGGGTTGGCTCTCCTGTCAACTCACAACAGAACTTCCGCTGCTACGAGTGTGAATCCTGACTCCTTCCTGGTCATGCTGACGAAGTTTTATAAATTTATTTGTAAAAGTAGAGACAATGGAAATTAAAATGTCCTGTGGTTCCTCTCCTGCTCCAAGTCGGCCCGTTTGACGTCCTAACCCCCCCCCCCCCTTTAAGGAGGACATTAGTGTCTTTTCACGGTTAGGAAGACCTACGGTGTTTGATGAACGTCGTTTAAACGCATTGATACAAAATTATTCACGTCATTGTAGGACTCGGGAACTGGAAAATTTGATGAACTATGATCGTTCCACCGTCCTGAGTGCTGTGGGGAAGGTTCAGAAATATTGTTTGTGTGTACCGCAGGCTCCGAGCCAAAATCACAAAAATAAGCGGCTGGCCACATGTGCATCTCTGCTTGCGCGTCATCAGTTGGGTCGTGAACAACACCGACCATTCGTATCCTGCATCGTTACTGGTTGTTGCAACGTAAGGAACAGAAAGGAATTGTTGAGGCCAACCAAAGCAGCAACTTCCGACTTCCCCTAAAAAGACCTGAACACGTCGACAAAACATAATGTTATGCATCCGATGGAAGCTCATGTTTTTCGCTCTCTATCGATAGAGCTTCAAGGAACTGACTTTCCGGATGAGAATTGCTCCGAATTTGGCTCTTCGAATTCTTCGCCTCGAAATCAGCTGATTTCTACAGTCACGGAATCCAAAAGTTACCCCAGCGTTGGCGGACTGGTGTAAAGAGTGAAGGAGAGAATATTATTGATAAATAATTCCCTATAATTTGCGTCTGTTGTGTTTATTACACTTATGGAAAAACGCTACGAACTTGTGCAACAACCCAATACTTTGCCTCATAGCTTCGCTTTGTAAACACAAGCAGCAGTCCGAGATTACTTTGGTATTGCTAGTGCGTTGATAGCGCCTTTCCATTTGAAAACGTACTGGTAGAAAAGTTCTCCATGTTCTCCTCTAAAAAGTGCCGAGATCATCCCAGAAAGGAGTCCGAATGATGGTTCAGCAAATCTAGTAAAAATTAGTACCAAAAAATGTTCAAATGTACACTCCTGGAAATGGAAAAAAGAACACATTGACACCGGTGTGTCAGACCCAGCATACTTGCTCCGGACACTGCGAGAGGGCTGTACAAGCAATGATCACACGCACGGCACAGCGGTCTCACCAGGAACCGCGGTGTTGGCCGTCGAATGGCGCTAGCTGCGCAGCATTTGTGCACCGCCGCCGTCAGTGTCAGCCAGTTTGCCGTGGCATACGGAGCTCCATCGCAGTGTTTAACGCTGGTAGCATGCCGCGACAGCGTGGACGTGAACCGTATGTGCAGTTGACGGACTTTGAGCGAGGGCGTATAGTGGGCATGCGGGAGGCCGGGTGGACGTACCGCCGAATTGCTCAACACGTGGGGCGTGAGGTCTCCACAGTACATCGATGTTGTCGCCAGTGGTCGGCGGAAGGTGCACGTGCCCGTCGACCTGGGACCGGACCGCAGCGACGCACGGATGCACGCCAAGACCGTAGGATCCTACGCAGTGCCGTAGGGGACCGCACCGCCACTTCCCAGCAAATTAGGGACACTGTTGTTCCTGGGGTATCGGCGAGAACCATTCGCAACCGTCTCTATGAAGCTGGGCTACGGTTCCGCACACCGTTAGGCCGTCTTCCGCTCACGCCCCAACATCGTGCAGCCCGCCTCCAGTGGTGTCGCGACAGGCGTGAATGGAGGGACGAATGGAGACGTGTCGTCTTCAGCGATGAGAGTCGCTTCTGCCTTGGTGCCAATGATGGTCGTATGCGTGTTTGGCGCCGTGCAGGTGAGCGCCACAATCAGGACTGCACACGACCGAGGCACACAGGGCCAACACCCGGCATCATGGTGTGGGGAGCGATCTCCTACACTGGCCGTACACCACTGGCGATCGTCGAGGGGACACTGAATAGTGCACGGTACATCCAAACCGTCATCGAACCCATCGTTCTACCATTCCTAGACCGGCAAGGGAACTTGCTGTTCCAACAGGACAATGCACGTCCGCATGTATCCCGTGCCACCCAACGTGCTCTAGAAGGTGTAAGTCAACTACCCTGGCCAGCAAGATTTCCGGATCTGTCCCCCATTGAGCATGTTTGGGACTGGATGAAGCGTCGTCTCACGCGGTCTGCACGTCCAGCACGAACGCTGGTCCAACTGAGGCGCCAGGTGGAAATGGCATGGCAAGCCGTTCCACAGGACTACATCCAGCATCTCTACGATCGTCTCCATGGGAGAATAGCAGCCTGCATTGCTGCGAAAGGTGGATATACACTGTACTAGTGCCGACATTGTGCATGCTCTGTTGCCTGTGTCTATGTGCCTGTGGTTCTGTCAGTGTGATCATGTGATGTATCTGACGCCAGGAATGTGTCAATAAAGTTTCCCCTTCCTGGGACAATGAATTCACGGTGTTCTTATTTCAATTTCCAGGAGTGTATGTGAAATCTTATGGGACGTAACTGCTAAGGTCATCAGTCGCTAAGCTTACACACTACTTAACCTAAATTATCCTAACGACAAACACATACACACCCATGCCCTCCGGGACCAGCCGCACGCATTAGTACCATATCACATGAAGTGGTATTACCGCAGTACTTGTTGTGCAATGCCGTGATAGTTCTCTGCCCTGTCGCTGCCTGAAATGTTCTTACAGACACCTGTAAAGCACAACCACACCATTCATTAAATGTCGTTTAAGAAATCAAGAAAATTTTCATAAGACCAGGGTGTATGCGGCCCGGGAAATCCGGGAGATCCGGGAAAAACCCGGGAATTTTTTGGAATTCCAGGATTTTTCATTGTTTTAGATTTCAGTTAAAGTTTTGTAGGTTTGACGTGTAAGATCTTATACGCTGATAAATAACTTTAGTCCACTACTGCTGAATAATACTGCAGCAATGAAACATAAATCAGAGAATAACACCAAAATAAAAGTTTAGTTGCGTAGAAAATGGGTAATTTACATAATGCACAGACCAGTTTGCCGACACCGAAAAGTGTTAGGTCGAAGATTATGCAGTACGTCCGTAACAACTAACGTGCATTCGATGTGCGTGACGTCACAATTGTTTACATTTCTAACATCACCAGAAAATATTACGAATAGTGGTTTGAGATGCGTTGCTTTCAAAGTAAATTTCCACGCAAGATGATTTATGTTACGTGTGAGAGTGTGCAGTGAATTTCTTAAATCGCAGGGCGTTATAACTCTCATTCAAAACGTAACACTTTGAGGATCAGCCATTCGAAAAATGTCGGGCCTAGAAGATAAGTCATTTATGCCACTATTCAAAATTTTACCGGCACATTTGTATTTGATATGACTTAACGTGTAACACACGCTAAAAAAACCGAACTTCAAGTTAGTTTTCATATTTAATGTTGTTCTTTCATAGATAAAAAATTATGCAATCGATGGCAAAAAGTGTAGTGACCTTCAAAAAAATGTGCTTAATGTGTTACTGAGCAATGTCGCAAGTCTCTTCATGCCAGAACACTTCGACTTTTCTACGCAACTGATAATCATTATGACACGATTTTAATTGCCAAATTAGACCCTGTTAGTAGGCCTACGGACTTCCTATCATTTTAGGGCTAATAACAGTGGATGCCAATAGACTATGCAGTTCTCGTTCGTACATACACATCTACTTACGAGTTAACCGGTGTAGAAACGCACTTTGCTGAATTGAATTGAGCGAGCTCGGCCTACCTTCGTAACGTTGCGCCGCGGCCTGTCTTTCTCGTAGGCCTCGTGCTCTGAATAACTGCCGTCATTCGCTAGCGAGATCACGTGACATGAGCTATGACTGGCTGACAAAAGTGCATCGCTCAACGCAATCTCTATTTTAGAGTTTCGGAAGCTACCGTGCTGTAATTTGTGGAGTTTGTGTATATACTTTCGCAATACGAAAATAAACTCTGTGTAAATTGTCTGGCATCAAACAACTTTCCAAACGCATTGTTTTTCCTGGATTTCGTTTCCTAAAGTCCTGGGACGTCCTCCGCCGGTATAAGACCTTTACGATTCAAAGGACTGATAGGTTTTACAGCTCTGAGGGAAAGTATACTGTTACTTAACACGGATGTATTTTCACCCGCTTTATACGTAATTTCACCCGGGAGAAATTCTGTTTTTAACCGGGAAATCCGGGAAAAATCCGGGGATTTTTTTTTCTTGTCCACGTAGACACCCTGAAGACATTAAGCCCCTAGTGGCGACAGGAATGGCATCCGGCAACCCTCCGAAGCTAACGTTGCCAAACTCCATAGTAACTACCCAGACCCGGCAGTAGCTGGAGCGGGGTCCGGATATAGACAGACAGTCATTAAGCCCCTGATTTGCGGTCACATTCTCTTTCCTCATGTTTGTAGGATTATCTACCGAAAAAGTTTTGAGAATGAAAAATTATTGAACGTTTTTACTCTTTCGGGCATAAATGATAGAAATATGTCACGGCTACGCAACAGCAGACTGTACTGTCCACATAGTCCAGCAAACAAACATCTCCTACAGCACTTTAAATTTTTGAAGCTCCTATTGAAACATTTCACATTAAATTCTTATTGTTCGCTGGATGTCCTGTACATGATTTTTAGCACAATTCGAAGGACTTTTAAAGGTTTCCCTTAACTTATTTTACTTCTTACTTTCGGAGAGATCATGTCACAAGACATTTAACAGCTTTTCTTTATTTTCAAATGTTTGACACTAAATATCACACCAGTGCAGTTTTTATATGCCAAACAGCTAGGACTTTCTGCTCTTCAGAATATAATGTCAAAGTTTCCACTTGTTCACCTAATTTCTTTTACCATTGTGTTAAGCTGTTCTTTTTGTTCTTTTATCTGTGCTCTCGCAATTACGGCGTTGATTTTAGCTAATAGTTCGTCCTTTTCATTACGCTGACATGTCTTCAAGTTTTCGTGTTCCGTTTCAAACTCACGTATTCTATTTGCAAAACTGTTAATTATTGGTTGAAGGTCATTTTTTATTTCTTGCCTCATCTCAGCAGATACATATTGTATTTTCAATTTCATTTCTTCCTGTCATTTTCTATTTTCTTCCTGTCATTTTTTATTACTTCGTTATTTACTATTTTCTTCGTGTGATTTTCTATTCTCATCTTGTATTTCCTCAAGTATTTGACGAATTTTACCTAGAAATATTTGTCGGATTCGCGCAGAGCGGTTCTGTATAACTGTTTACGAAAGTGATGTGTGTTGAGTTCGTTCAAATTACATTGACACAAAACCTGATTCTGATGTGTCCGTTTCTACCAGCTGTAAAATTTTCACACGACAGTGGTGAGTTTTGTAAGCTTTCACAAGGCTGCGGCAACTAATTGCCGATCGACTCAACTTCAGAATTCACGTGTTCATTGCCCATCATTTGTTTGTTTCATTATTGTTCACTAAATTGGTTAATAATTGTGGATCCGTTAGATTTCCTGCTCATGTAAACTAGTGGCATTTACTAATCGCTAAAGGTGGTTCATCTCATACAAGTACTGACTCATTTTGCGACACACACTCTTGTACTGCGACGAACTTTCATATTGGTTTCTCTTGCACCAAACATGATGAAACACTATTTCTTGGAAAAACAAAATAGCTAAAATGATGAAACAAACACAAACAAAACTTTACTATAGTTATGAAAATACTAAACAATGAAACAAATCGACACAAAACCTTTAGTGTTATGGCAATTTATTATGCAGTAACGTTATCGATAATTGTCACACGACACATAATATCACAGATTAAAGACAGAGTTTTAAAAGAATTGCCTGAAAAATAAGTACAACATTCACGATAAAGGATGACAGCCAAAAACAGTTGCAGGATAAAAATTTTATTAAAATTCTTGAACAAGGTTTCGGTACATATAAATATATCTTCATCAGAAGTAAAAAATCTAAAATTACATACTGCAATGGAGATAAATAAAACAATTGTGCCAAAGGTTTCGGTACATATAAATATACCTTTGGCACAATTGTCTTATTTATCTCTATTGCAGTATGTAATTTTAGATTTTTTACTTCTGATGAAGATATATTTATATGTACCGATACCTTGTTCAAGAACTTTAATAAAATTTTTATCCTGCAACTGTTTTTGGCTGTCATCCTTTATCGTGAAGAATTTCAACAGTTGCTGTTGCAGCCATGTTTAAAATCTTGAAGTACAACATTACTAAATATAGCACAGCGGTATTTTTGCTTTCGAGAAATTCAACACTATCTGATTACGTACACTATGTGATCAAAAGTATCCGGACGTCACTCTGAAAGTGACTTACAAGTTCGTGACGCCCTCCATAGGTAGTGCTGGAATTCAAGATGGTGATGGGACACCCTTAGCCTTGATGACAGCTTCCACTCTCACAGGCACACTTTCAGTCAGCTGCAAGAAGGTTTCTTGGGGAATGACAGCCCATTTTTCACGGAGTGCTGCACTGAGGAGAGGTATCGATATCGGTAGGTGACGCCTGGTACGTAGTCGGCGTTCCGAAAAACCCCAGTGGTGTTCTATAGGATTCAGGTCAGGACTCTGTGCAGGCCAGTCCATTACAGGAATGTTATTGTCGTGTAACCATTCCACCACAGGCCGTGCATTATGAACAGGTGCCTGATCCTGTTGAAAGAGGCAATCGCCGTCCCCGAATTGCTCGTCAATAGTGGGACGTAAGAAGGTGCTTAAAATCATCAGTCATGGCCTGTGCTGCGATAGTGCCACGCAAAACAACAATGGGTGCAAGCCTCCTCCATGAAAAGCACGACGACACAATAGCACCACTGCCTCCGAATTTTATTGTTGGCACTACAAACGCTGCCAGATGACGTTCACCGGGCATTCGCCATACCCACACCCTGCCATCGGATCGCCACATTGTGTATCGTCATTCATCACTCCACACAACGTTCTTCCACTGTTCAGTCGTCCAATGTTTACGCTCCTTACACCAAGCGAGCCGTCGTTTGGCATTTAACGAAGCAATGTGTGGCTTATGAGCAGCCGCTCGACCATGAAATCCAAGTTTTCTCATCTCTTTTCTCACCTCCCGCCTGTCAAAGTACTTGCAGTGTATCCTGATGCAGTTTGGAATTCCTGTGTGATGGTCTGGATAGATGCCTGCCTATTACACACTACGACCCTCTTCAACTGTCGGCGGTCTCTGTCAGTCGACAGACGAGGTCGATCTGTACGCTTTTGTGCTGTACGTGCCCCTTCACGTATCGGAAACAGGGGACCTAGGGATGTTTAGGAGTGTGGAAATTTCGCGCGCAGACGTATGAACAAGTGAAACCCAATCGCCTCAGCACTTTTGAAGTCCGTTAGTTCAGAGAAGCGCCCCATTTTGCTCTCTCGCGATGTCTAATGACTACTGAGGCCGCTGATAAGGAGTACCTGGCAGTAGGGGGCAGCACAATTCACCTAATATAAAAAACGTATGTTTTTGGGGTTGTCCGGATACTTTTGATCACATAGGTATTTTCAAAAGATGCAAAGAACTATCCTGACTGGGTCGCCATACATACGTTGCTCTCTATACAGGGTGTTACAAAAAGGTACGGCCAAACTTTCAGGAAACATTCCTCACACACAAATAAAGAAAAGATGTTATGTGGACATGTGTCCGGAAACGCTTAATTTCCATGTTAGAGCTCATTTTAGTTTCGTCATATGTACTGTACTTCCTCGATTCACCGCCAGTTGGCCCAATTGAAGAAAGGTAATGTTGGCTTCGGTGCTTGTGTTGACATGCGACTCATTGCTCTACAGTACTAGCATCAAGCATATCAGTACGTAGCATCAACAGGTTAGTGTTCATCACGAACGTGGTTTTGCAGTCAGTGCAATGTTTACAAATGCGGAGTTGGCAGATGCCCATTTGATATCTGGATTAGCAAGGAGCAATAGCCGTGGCGCGGTACGTTTGTATCGAGACAGATTTCCAGAACGAAGGTGCCCCGACAGGAAGACGTTCGAAGCAATTGATCGGCGTCTTAGGGAGCACGGAATATTCCAGCCTATGACTCGTGACTGGGGAAGACCTAGAGCGACGAGGTCACCTGCAATGGACGAGGCAATTCTTCGTGCAGTTGACGATAACCCTAAAGTCAGCGTCAGAGGAGTTGCTGCTGTACAAGGTAACGTTGACCACGTCACTGTATGGAGAGTGCTACGGGAGAACCAGTTGTTTCCGTACCATGTTCAGCGTGTGCAGGCACTATCAGCAGCTGATTGGCCTCCACGGGTACACTTCTGCGAATGGTTCATCCAACAATGTGTCGATCCTCATTTCAGTGCAAATGTTCTCTTTACGGATGAGGCTTCATTCCGTGATCAAATTGTAAATTTTCACATTCAACATGTGTGGGCTGACGAGAATCCCCACGCAATTGTGCAATCACGTCATCAACACAGATTTTCTGTAAACGTTTGGGCAGGCATTGTTGGTGATGTCTCGATTGGGCCCCATGTTCTTCAACCTACGCTCAATGGAGCACGTTATCATGATTCCATACGGGATACTCTACCTGTGCCTTTACAAGTACGACACAACATGTTTTTCATGCACGATGGAGCTCCTGCACATTTCAGTCGAAGTGTTCGTATGCTTCTCAACAACAGATTCGGTGACCGATGGATTGGTAGAGGCGGACCAATTCCATGGCCTCCACGCTTTCCTGACCTCAACCCTCTTGACTTTCATTTATGGGGGCATTTGAAAGCTCTTGTCTACGCAACCCCGGTACCAAATGTTGAGATTTTTCGTGCTCGTATTGTGGACGGTTGTGATACAATACGCCATTCTCCAGGGCTGCATCAGCGCGTCAGGGATTCCATGCGACGGAGAGTGGATGCATGTATCCTCGCTAACGGAGGACATTTTGAACATTTCCTGTAACAAAGAGTTTGAAGTCACGCTGGTACGTTCTGTTGCTGTGTGTTTCCCAATCCATGATTAATGTGATTTGAAGAGAAGTAATAAAATGAGCTCTAACATGGAAAGTAAGCGTTTCCGGACACATGTCCACATAACATAATTTCTTTTTTTGTGTGTGAGGAATGTTTCCTGAAAGTTTGGGCGGACCTTTTTGTAACACCCTGTATATGTTTTTGTATGAAATTCAGCCCAACTTTGCGTCCCCACAAATTGTTATCCAACTTAAATTCATTTAATAACCTTTGACTAAACAGAACCTAATTTGAACTGAACTCTAACTGATCTGGATGCAACTGAAGCAATTATCTGGCCCTAATCAACATCTCCACTTGCCGCGCGTCTTGACAACATTGTTGCAGATTTCAGGAAAGCACAACACTGAACAGCAAGCAGGCAGGGGATAAGCTATAATACACATAAAAACTGTTGCATGTGGTAATGCGTAATGACAAACAGTGGAGTATGGCGAGTGACTGCTCCTAAGAAATGATGTTTCGAGACAATGATTTTAGAATGATATACGTATTCAAAAAGAAACAGTAAAACTTTTTGTGATCTCCACACATAAATTCGGTGTGAACAATGCTACGCGCAACAAAGTGAACGTTATGCCTATTCACGGTTCCATTAAGTTTAAATTGTGCCTCGTCACTGCAAACTCCCTTCCTCACAAATTGTTCGTCATCAGTTACCATTTGCTGATACCATTCGGCGATCTGGATCGTCATCATTAATCGCGTGGAGTATTCGTGGAATGTAAACTTTCCAATTTGAAGCTTTGAGAATTCTTTGTACACTTGTACTGCTAACACCCACTTCACGTGCACATTGCGTAGCAGACTTCTGTGGAGAATGAGCAAACGTTTCCAACACGAGAGCCGACGAAGCAGCAATTGCAGCTGTACGCAATCTCCTCGATCTTCCTTTCTGAATATCACAAATCGTTCCATGCAATTCATACTTGTCAATGATGCATTTCATTGTTATTCGGGTTGGTGGTTCTGTTTCAAACTCCCTCCTCCACTGATGTTGCACGCCACCGGAATTATCCAACCTGAAACACCACTTCACAATATATTTTCGGTGTTCTAATGCTCCAGCCATCTTCTTTTCTCCATACCGAGATGAAAGTACTAATATCTGTTGAGCCAAAGACCATATTAAAACACATTCGTAACTCAAATTTAGCGACCATATCCATACCTCGATAGAGCCTGACAAAGACTGTATACATTTTTCTATAGGACTCTCTAGTAATTCGCAGCTTTAGCACAGAGGCGCGCAAGACACAGCAGTATTGAAACGCGTTATCTAGATTTGCGCAGAATGGAGGCAAGGAGAATTTATTTTGATTTTTTTTTATTAAATCAGGGCCAACTTATGCCATTTACAGACAGTTAGATTTTTCTGTGTAGTGTATCAGTTTTAGATCTGGGATCAGTTTTGCAAAACGAGTTATCAAAGGTATTACTCAGGCAGTTTATAGTGTTCAAAATTCTTGCAGTCAGATTTTTCACATTACCAGTATTAAAGGCTTTTATATTACGGTTCATGATTACCTCTGTTTACCTTGTATTATTCGAAACGGAGTATGTCAGTCATATTTTTATTATTTAAAGAGAGCTTTCATCCTGTATGGTGTACGGACGAGAAACCTGGAGAAGACAATCGAAGCCTTTGGGACGTTGTGTTCCGCAAGAATATTGAAAATTAGGAGAGCTGATGGTATGGAATGAGGCTTTTATATTACGATTCATGATTACCTCTGTTTGGCTTGTATTATTCAAGACGGAGTATGTCAGTCATATTTTTATTATTTAAAGAGAGCTTTCATCCTGTATGGTGTACGGACGAGAAACCTGGAGAAGACAATCGAAGCCTTTGGGACGTTGTGTTCCGCAAGAATATTGAAAATTAGGAGAGCTGATGGTAAGGAATGAGGAGGTTCTTCTAAGAAATGATGACTAAAGGGAAATATGAAGGACACCGACATGAAGATGGACAGCGTGATAGGACTCTTGTTAAGACATAAGGGAATAACTTTCATGGGGCTAGAGACAGAGGTAGAGGGTGAAAATCATACGGAGAGACCGAGAGTGGTATTCGTCAAACAAAAAACTGAGTACGTTGGTTGCAAGTGCTACTCTTGAGATGGAGGGGTTGACACAGAGGAGCAATTCGTGGCATGCATCTGTAGATCAGTCAGAAGACTAATGACACAAAGACAATGTTGTTGTTGTTGTGGTCTTCAGTCCTGAGACAGGTTTGATGCAGCTCTCCATGCTACTCTATCCTGTGCAAGCTTCTTCATCTCCCAGTACCTACTGCAGCCTACATCTTTCCGAATCTGCATAGTGTATTCATCTCTTGGTCTCCCTCTACGATTTGTACCCTCCACGCTGCCCTCCAGTACTAAATTGGTGATCCCTTGATGCCTCAGAACATGTCCTACTAACCGGTCCCTTCTTTTTGTCAAGTTGTGCCACAAACTCCTCTTCTCCCCAATTCTATTCAATACCTCCTCATTAGTTATGTGATCTACCCATCCATTCATCAGCATTCTTCTGTAGCACCACATTTCGAAAGCTTCTATTCTCTTCTTGTCCAAACTATTTATCGTCCATGTTTCCCTTCCATACATGGCTACATTCCATACAAATACTTTCAGAAACGACTTCCTGACACTTAAATCTATACTCGATATTAAAAAATTTCTCTTCTTCAGAAACGCTTTCCTTGCCATTGCCAGTCTACATTTTACATCCTATCTACTTCGACCATCATCAGTTATTTTGCTCCCCAAATAGCAAAACTCCTTTACTACTTTAAGTGTCTCATTTCCTAATCTAATTCCCGCAGCCTCATCCGACTTGATTCGACTACATTCCACTATCCTCGTTTTGCTTTTGTTGATGTTCATCTTATATCTTCCTTTCAAGATGCTATCCATTCCGTTCAACTGCTCTTCCAAGTCCTTTGCTGTCTCTGACAGAATTACAATGTCATCGGCGAACCTCATGGTTTTTATTTCTTCTCCATGGATTTTAATACCTACTCCGAATTTTTCTTTTGTTTCCTTCACTGCTTGCTCAATATACACATTGAATAGCATCGGGGAGACGCTATAACCCTGTTTCACTCCCTTCCCAACCACTGCTTCCCTTTCATGTCCCTCGACTCTTATAACTGCCATTTGCTTTCTGTACAAATTGTAAATAGCCTTTCGCTCCCTGTATTTTACCCCTGCCACCTTCAGAATTTGAAAGAGACTATTCCAGTCAACATTGTCAAAAGCTTTCTCTAAGTCTACAAATGCTAGAAATATAGGTTTGCGTTTCCTTAACTTTTCTTCTAAGATAAGTCGTAGGGTCAGTATTGTGTTCCAACATTTCTACAGAATCGAAACTGATCTTCCCCGAGGTTGGCTTCTACCAGTTTTTCCATTCGTCTGTAAAGAATTCGCATTAGTATTTTGCAGTTGTGACTTATTAAACTGATAGTTTGGTAATTTTCACATCTCTCAACACCTGCTTTCTTTGTTATTGGAATTATTATATTCTTCTTGAAGTCTGAGGGAATTTCGCCTGTCTCATACATCTTACTCACCAGGTGGTAGAGTTTTGTCAGGATTGGCTCTCCCAAGGCTGTCAGTAGTTCTAATGGAATGTTGTCTACTCCAGGGGCCTTGTTTCGAGTTAGGTCTTTCAGTGCTCTGTCAAACTCTTCACGCAGTATCATATATCCCATTTCATCTTCATCTACCTCCTCTTCTATTTCCATAACTTTGTCCTCAAGAATATCGCCCCTGTATAGACCCTCTATATACTCCTTCCACCTTTCTGCTTACCCTTCTTTGCTTAGAACTGGGTGTCCATCTGAGCTCTTGATATTCATGCAAGTGATTCTCTTTTCTCCAAAGGTCTCTTTAATTTTCCTGTAGGCAATATCTATCTTACCCCTCATGAGATAAGCCTCTACATCCTTACATTTGTCCTCGAGCCATCCCTGCTTAGCCATTTTGCTCTTCCTGTCGATCACATTTTTGAGACGTTTGTATTCCCTTTTGACTGCTTCACTTGCTGCATTTTTGTAGTTTCTCCTTTCATCAATTAAATTCAGTATCTCTTCTGTTACCCGTGGGTTTCTACTAGCCCTCGTCGTTTTACCTACTTGATCCTCTGCTGCCTTCACTATTTCATTCCTCAAAGCTACCCATTCTTCTTCTACGGTATTTCTTTCCCCCATTCCTGTCAATTGTTCCCTTATGCTCAACCTGAAACTCTGTACAACCTCTGGTTCTTTCAATTTATCCAGGTCCCATCTCCTTAAATTCCCCCCTGTTTGCAGTTTCTTCAGTTTTAATCTACCTCAAAGAGAAAGAAGTAAAAAAAAAAAATGGTTCACATGGCTCTGAGCACTATGGTACTTAACATCTATAGTCATCAGTCCCCTAGAACTTAGAACTACGTAAACCTAACTAACCTAAGGACAGCACACAACACCCAGCCATCACGAGGCAGAGAAAATCCCTGACCCCGCCGGGAATCGAACCGGGGAACCCGGGCGTGAGAAGCGAGAACGCTACCGCACGACCACGAGATGCGGTCTGAAGAAGTCAAAGCATGTATGTTAGTATACCTGTGACAGTTCTATTTAACTTACTCTCAGAAGTACACTCGTTCCTTCCTAACACCTGAGAAAAAATCAGTTGTCTTAGGAGGAACCTATGGCACACAGAAATGACAGGATTTGACACTTGTTCGTAATCAGCTAGGGAACGCATCAGCGGTTTGCCTATCAGAGACGTCTTGTTGGAGCTGAGCAGATATCGGAACGATACTGGTAAACTGGTAAACTGATAGGGTTGTATGCAGTGTGTGTCACCAACAGCTTCTCACCTCCGTGGCGTGAGCAGCCGTGTCGCGTTCACTGACTTGCGTTATCTCTTGGCGCACACAAAGGCGTTACGGACAAATATTGTGTCCCAGCTATCGCGCGTTTGCTCAGAGGAATATCTCGCCGTCGTTGCTGTTAGGCAACAGCTGTGTATCGAAATCTTGGCGTCCTTCTGACTTCTGGGGAAAATTTCCGGTTTTGTGGATATGTTGAGTAGTGACAGTAGTTATATGGACGAGTCAGCATTTTCGTTCACTACAGTCACAGCATACCTTCATGTGAATGGAACGCTTTTTGCACACCTGTTTTCGACATTTAGAACATGTTTTTGTTGTTTTTGTGTCTTTAAGGCCTAAATCGTGACACTTTTGCTTTTTTTGCTGTCTCGATGCCACTTGGACTTGCATTGCAGATTCGTCGACTCTATTACCATTTTCAAAATCTTTTGTGGAGAACTTCGTCCACTGTAGTCTGCCAGTTCCTAGAAAAATTTCTGATATTCGTTTTCTTCTCTCTGATCTTTGCTTTGATCACTGACATGTCGGATTGTTCTCTTCTTCTTCTTGTTTCGAGGGGGTCCTACTTTAGACCACTCTGGTTCAACTATTGGACTTTGCAGTAAACACATGGTGTGTCGTGGGGCGATCACTCTGTTTTTAAGATAATTGAAAAGCCACGATCGCTTCAATCGTTTATTAAATGACCGGTTTCAGCACTCTGAAGGCGCCATCATCAGATCTGTGAAGGTATAACATAATAGGTTTGAGGGAGGGCCTACACGAGGTAACTACACTCCTGGAAATTAAAATAATAACACCGTGAATTCATTGTCCCAGGAAGGGGAAACTTTATTGACACATTCCTGGGGTCAGATACATCACATGATCACACTGACAGAACCACAGGCACATAGACACAGGCAACAGAGCATGCACAATGTCGGCACTAGTACAGTGTATATCCACCTTTCGCAGCAATGCAGGCTGCTATTCTCCCATGGAGACGATCGCAGAGATGCTGGATGTAGTCCTGTGGAACGGCTTGCCATGCCATTTCCACCTGGCGCCTCAGTTGGACCAGCGTTCGTGCTGGACGTGCAGACCGCGTGAGACGACGCTTCATCCAGTCCCAAACATGCTCAATGGGGGACAGATCCGGAGATCTTGCTGGCCAGGGTAGTTGACTTACACCTTCTAGAGCACGTTGGGTTGCACGGGATACATGCGGACGTGCATTGTCCTGTTGGAACAGCAAGTTCCCTTGCCGGTCTAGGAATGGTAGAACGATGGGTTCGATGACGGTTTGGATGTACCGTGCACTATTCAGTGTCCCCTCGACGATCACCAGTGGTGTACGGCCAGTGTAGGAGATCGCTCCCCACACCATGATGCCGGGTGTTGGCCCTGTGTGCCTCGGTCGTATGCAGTCCTGATTGTGGCGCTCACCTGCACGGCGCCAAACACGCATACGACCATCATTGGCACCAAGGCAGAAGCGACTCTCATCGCTGAAGACGACACGTCTCCATTCGTCCCTCCATTCACGCGTGTCGCGACACCACTGGAGGCGAGCTGCACGATGTTGGGGCGTGAGCGGAAGACGGCCTAACGGTGTGCGGGACCGTAGCCCAGCTTCATGGAGACAGTTGCGAATGGTCCTCGCCGATACCCCAGGAGCAACAGTGTCCCTAATTTGCTGGGAAGTGGCGGTGCGGTCCCCTACGGCACTGCGTAGGATCCTACGGTCTTGGCGTGCATCCGTGCGTCGCTGCGGCCCGGTCCCAGGTCGACGGGCACGTGCACCTTCCGCCGACCACTGGCGACAACATCGATGTACTGTGGAGACCTCACGCCCCACGTGTTGAGCAATTCGGCGGTACGTCCACCCGGCCTCCCGCATGCCCACTATACGCCCTCGCTCAAAGTCCGTCAACTGCACATACGGTTCACGTCCACGCTGTCGCGGCATGCTACCAGTGTTAAAGACTGCGATGGAGCTCCGTATGCCACGGCAAACTGGCTGACACTGACGGCGGCGGTGCACAAATGCTGCGCAGCTAGCGCCATTCGACGGCCAACACCGCGGTTTCTGGTGTGTCCGCTGTGCCGTGCGTGTGATCATTGCTTGTACAGCGCTCTCGCAGTGTCCGGAGCAAGTATGGTGGGTCTGACACACCGGTGTCAATGTGTTCTTTTTTCCGTTTCCAGGAGTGTAAAATCATATGGACATCATGGCATATGAGACAGACCATCAGATAAAATCATTGTCACAACCAATAAAAATATAAAAATCTCCTCTCGTGGTCGTTCTTTCCATAAAATATAAAACTGAAGTCACCAGATGAAACTACCATTGCTCGCCTAACACCGGTCGACATCATCACTGCCCTATTCCGCGCAGGCTTACCTGCTGTGGTTCTAGCGGTTTACAACCGGCCACCAGATAGCGCTGTCCAAGCAGCGCACACACATTCCCACGGAATAACCACTCATTACTACTGAAACACAACTTAAGTATAACTGCTTGTCACATACCCAAGCAAAGCCCACATTTGCGCATACGTTTCCTGTACATACTACAGTCACTATAAGGTACGACCATTACAAAGTAAAAGCATCTGCGGCACAGACATTATCTATTAGCGCCTTACTCAACTACATGTTATAATTTACCTCTATTCATACAAGGACGTCAGGGATATGCACACAGAAAGCTGTTCATAACATGACTTGGGTACAATGTGACGAGCGATTAAAACCTGTGTGCTGGGCTTTACCTGTCTAGGTACCATCGTCTTAGGTATTGTAAGCGCTAAAAAAGAACATATTCACTTGCTATATGGTCTCTCACTATCTATACATTCATTATGAGCAGCGTACGAATCAACTACGAAAACCTGCACAGGCACATGGAATTAAGGAATGCCAGGTCAGAAGCAAACCGAAGGGGACAGGAACAGGGGCGAAAATGACATGCGGACGAAGAAAAAAGGGAGGAAGGTTTATCTGTTTAGCAAGAGCAATAGAAGGCAGATTTCAGACTACCTAACAGATCGAAACGAAAATTTCTGTTCCGACACTGACAATGTTGAGTGTTTATGGAAAAAGTTCAGGGCAATCGTAAAATGCGTTTTAGACAGGTACGTGCCGAGTAAAACTGTGAAGGTCGGGAAAAACCCACCATGGTTCAACAACAAAGTCAGCAAACTACTGCGAAAGCAAAGAGAGCTTCACTCAAAGTTTAAACGCAGCCAAAACCTCTCAGACAAACAGAAGCTAAACGATGTCAAAGTTAGCGTAAGCAGGCCTATGCGTGAAGCGTTCAGTGAATTCGAAAGTAAAATTCTATGTACCGACTTGACAGAAAATCCTAGGAAGTTCTGGTCTTACGTTAAAACAGTAAGTGGACCGAAAAAGCATATCCAGACACTCCGGGATGATGAAGGCATTGAAACAGAGGATGACATGCGTAAAGCTGAAATACTAAACACCTTTTTCCAAAGCTGTTTCACAGAGGAAGACCGCACTGCAGTTCCTTCTCTAAATCCTCGCACAAACGAAAAAATGGCTGACATCGAAATAAGTGTCCAAGGAATAGAAAAGCAACTGGAATCACTCAACAGAGGAAAGTCCACTGGACCTGACGGGATACCAATTCGATTCTACACAGAGTACGCGAAAGAACTTGCCCCCCTTCTAACAGCCGTGTACCGCAAGTCTCTAGAGGAACGGAAGGTTCCAAATCATTGGAAAAGAGCACAGGTAGTCCCACTCTTCAAGAAGGGTCGTCGAGCAGATGCGTAAAACTATAGACCTATATCTCTGACGTCGATCTGTTGTAGAATTTTAGAACATGTTTTTTGCTCGAGTATCATGTCGTTTTTGGAAACCCAGAATCTACTATGTAGGAATCAACATGGATTCCGGAAACAGCGATCGTGTGAGACCCAACTCGCTTTATTTGTTCATGAGATCCAGAAAATATTAGATACAGGCTCCCAGGTAGATGCTATTTTCCTTGACTTCCGGAAGGCGTTCGATACAGTTCCGCACTGTCGCCTGATAAACAAAGTAAGAGCCTACGGAATATCAGACCAGCTGTGTGGCTGGATTGAAGAGTTTTTAGCAAACAGAACACAGCATGTTGTTATCAATAGAGAGACGTCTACAGACGTTAAAGTAACCTCTGGCGTGCCACAGGGGAGTGTTATGGGACCATTGCTTTTCACGATATATATAAACCACCCAATAGATAGTGTCGGAAGTACCATACGGCTTTTCGCGGATGATGCTGTAATATACAGAGAAGTTGCAGCATTAGAAAATTGTAGCGAAATGCAGGAAGATCTGCAGCGGATAGGCACTTGGTGCAGGGAGTGGCAACTGACCCTTATCATAGACAAATGTAATGCATTGCGAATACATAGAAAGAAGGATCCTTTATTGTATGATTATATGATAGCAGAACAAACACTGGTAGCAGTTACTTCTGTAAAATATCTGGGAGTATGCGTGCGGAATGATTTGAAGTGGAATGATCATATAAAATTAATTGTTGGTAAGGCGGGTACCAGGTTGAGATTCATTGGGAGAGTCCTTAGAAAATATAGTCCATCAACAAAGGAGGTGGCTTACAAAACACTCGTTCGACCTATACTTGAGTATTGCGCATCAGTGTGGGATCCGTACCAGATCGGGTTGACGGAGGAGATAGAGAAGATCCAAAGAAGAGCGGCGCGTTTCGTCACAGGGTTATTTGGTAACCGTGATAGCGTTACGGAGATGTTTAACAAACTCAAGTGGCAGACTCTGCAAGAGAGGCGCTCTGCATCGCGGTGTAGCTTGCTCGCCAGGTTTCGAGAGGGTGCGTTTCTGGATGACGTATCGAATATATTTCTTCCCCCTACTTATACCTCCCGAGGAGATCACGAATGTAAAAATGGAGAGATTAGAGCGCGCACGGAGGCTTTCAGACAGTCGTTCTTCCCGCGAACCATACGCGACTGGAACAGGAAAGGGAGGTAATGACAGTGGCACGTAGAGTGCCCTCCGCCACACACCGTTGGGTGGCTTGTGGAGTATAAATGTAGATGTAAATGTAGATGCACAGTGACTCCACGTACGCTCCCATCGGCATGGTACTCGTTGCGTCCATGGGCCTCACCGAATGGGGAATATTGACAAACTATATTACTATGATACCAAAACCACAAGCGTTCTAGCTTCATACACAAATATATCTGTAAAATATAAAAATAAATAAAATAAGAACGTAACGAGGACACGCTTGGCGGGCAATGGTAATTATCGAGTAAAGTCTTACTGGCGAAGATGGCTTTGATCTGTGCCCAGTACTGTCGCATCCTTTCGTTCAGGACTTTTCCTGAAATCCCCGGACCTTCTTCAGGGTACGTCTCACAAACTGTTTGTTCTGGAGATCAGTTATTCCCAGTTCTTTAATGTTCTTTTCAGTTTCTGTCAGCCAAGTGGGGTGAACCTTCTTGCTTTGACAGATCAACAGATGGTTGGTAAACCTGTTTGGAGGCAATCCTGCAACATGGCTATAGAAAGCTGCCCTTCTTTTTCTTGCACAGTCGGAGAGCCTTCTGATATGTTGGTAGAGCTCCAAGTTATGTCGCCTTCTGAATTCCCCATCTTCTTCTATCGGGCCTAGGATCTTTCTGAGGATTTTCCTCAGTTCCAATTTCTCCATCTGACCTCTCCGGTACCATGGAAACACATTCCGTGGCATACAGGGCTTCTGGTCGTTGATGTGTAGTGCCAAAGTTTCGGGTTGCGTGTTCATAGTCAGTCGATAGGCTAGTGTCAACTTCTTGACTCCCATGGATAACGATGTTTTTTCTGATAAGTTGGGTTCAAACCATTCGCCGAGATACTTAAACTTCTCAGTCCTTTTCATGTTTCCATGATCTAGTAACATCCCTCTGCTAGCTTCTTTGAAGCTGGTGAAGAAGTCTGATTCCTCCAGCGACACTTGAAGACACACATTGGCTGCCTGTTTTCTGAGGCAGTTTACCTGCATTGTCGCCATTTCAAGAGAATCATTAATCAGTGCCATGTCATCTGCAAAACTCAGACAATCTACAATGAGTCCTTCATTCTTACGGCCCAGATAGGGACCACTCAGAACAACCAAATTGGTCAGTTCCATGCGCCTGCTCTGAAAACTTTTTTACCCGTAAAAATAGCGAGAACGTGTTGCCTCTTCTTGGCTTTCTTTGCGAACATTCGCTTCTTATGCCTTTTCGTCGTCCCGTATTTCACTGTCGGTTTTATTACCTGATATTTCTATTTCATTGTCGCTAAACTCAGCTGTATCTCGAAAAAAAATCTGCTGCATCCAGCGAGTCAGCAGTCTCTACTAATTAAAAAAAAAACTCAAATATTCGATCATCATCCAAGCGTCGCTCCTTTTTGTCGAAATCGATTAAAAATCGTGTTTGATGACATATGATGAAACTAACGTTAATAGCTTTGTGGCGCTGAATTTGACCTCAAACGGTACAAACCTACGGAAATAATTTATATTAAAAATGAAGAAATTCCTCCAGCTGTATTTAAGGTGTCAATTTTATTTTGGCAACTAGTTTCAACATTGTAAAAAAGTCATATTCAGGCCCATACACTTATTGACGTTGACGTCAACTGCATGCAGCTGATACTAGAAGTCAATGGTGAGATACGGACGTCTATTTAAGGTATCGAATTTATTTTGGCAACTAGTTTGAACGTTGCAACAACGTCATCCTCAAGCCCGTTAACTTGTTGACGTTGACGTCAACTGCGTGCGGCTGATACTAGAAGTCAATGGTGAGATACGGACGTCTATTTAAGGTATCGAATTTATTTTGGCAACTAGTTTGAACGTTGCAACAACGTCATCCTCAAGCCCATACACTTGTTGACGTTGACATCAACTGCGTGTGGCTGATAATAGAAGTCAATGGTGAGATAAGGACGTCTATTTAATGTATCGAATTTATTTTGGCAACTAGTTTGAACGTTGCAACAACGTCATCCTCAAGCCCATACACTTGTTGACGTTGACGTCAACTGCGTGTGGCTGATACTAGAAGTCAATGGTGAGATACGGACGTCTATTTAAGGTATCGAATTTATTTTGGCAACTAGTTTGAAAGTTGCAACAACGTCATCCTCAAGCCCATACACTTGTTGACGTTGACGTCAACTGCGTGCGGCTGATACTAGAAGTCAATGGTGAGATACGGACGTCTATTTAATGTATCGAATTTATTTTGGCAACTAGTTTGAACGTTGCAACAACGTCATCCTCAAGCCCATACACTTGTTGACGTTGACATCAACTGCGTGTGGCTGATAATAGAAGTCAATGGTGAGATAAGGACGTCTATTTAATGTATCGAATTTATTTTGGCAACTAGTTTGAACGTTGCAACAGCGTCATCCTCAAGCCCATACACTTGTTGACATTGACGTCAACTGTGTGCGGCTGATACTAGAAGTCAATGGTGAGATACAGACGTCTATTTAAGGTATCGAATTTATTTTGGCAACTAGTTTGAACGTAGCAACAACGTCATCCTCAAGCCCATACACTTGTTGACGTTGACGTCAACTGCGTGTGGCTGATACTAGAAGTCAATGGTGAGATACGGACGTCTATTTAAGGTATCGAATTTATTTTGGCAACTAATTTGAAAGTTGCAACAACGACATCCTCAAGCCCATACACTTGTTGACGTTGACGTCAACTGCGTGCGGCTGATACTAGAAGTCAATGGTGAGATACGGACGTCTATTTAATGTATCGAATTTATTTTGGCAACTAGTTTGAACGTTGCAACAACGTCATCCTCAAGCCCATACACTTGTTGACGTTGACATCAACTGCGTGTGGCTGATAATAGAAGTCAATGGTGAGATAAGGACGTCTATTTAATGTATCGAATTTATTTTGGCAACTAGTTTGAACGTTGCAACAACGTCATCCTCAAGCCCATACACTTATTGACGTTGACGTCAACTGCATGCAGCTGATACTAGAAGTCAATGGTGAGATACGGACGTCTATTTAAGGTATCGAATTTATTTTGGCAACTAGTTTGAACGTTGCAACAGCGTCATCCTCAAGCCCATACACTTGTTGACATTGACGTCAACTGTGTGCGGCTGATACTAGAAGTCAATGGTGAGATACAGACGTCTATTTAAGGTATCGAATTTATTTTGGCAACTAGTTTGAACGTAGCAACAACGTCATCCTCAAGCCCATACGCTTGTTGACGTTGACGTCAACTGTGTGCGGTTGATTCTAGAAGTCAATGGTGAGATACGGACGTCTATTTAAGGTATCGAATTTATTTTGGCAACTAGTTTGAACGTTGCAACAACGTCATCCTCAAGCCCATACACTTGTTGACGTTGACGTCAACTGCGTGCGGCTGATACTAGAAGTCAATGGTGAGATACGGATGTCTATTTAAGGTATCGAATTTATTTTGGCAACTAGTTTGAACGTTGCAACAGCGTCATCCTCAAGCCCATACACTTGTTGACGTTGACGTCAGCTGCGTGCGGCTGATACTAGAAGTCAATGGTGAGATACGGACGTCTATTTAAGGTATCGAATTTATTTTGGCAACTAGTTTGAACGTAGCAACAACGTCATCCTCAAGCCCAATCACTTGCTGACGTTGACGTCAACTGCGTGCGGCTGATACTAGAAGTCAATGGTGAGATACGCACGTCTATTTAAGGTATCGAATTTATTTTGGCAACTAGTTTGAACGTTGCAACAACGTCATCCTCAAGCCCATACACTTGTTGACATTGACGTCAACTGCGTGCGGCTGATACTAGAAATCAATGGTGAGATACGGACGTCTATTTAAGGTATCGAATTTATTTTGGCAACTAGTTTGAATGTTGCAACAACGTCATCCTCAAGCCCATACACTTGTTGACGTTGACGTCAACTGCATGCGGCTGATACTAGAAGTCAATGGTGAGATACGCACGTCTATTTAAGGTATCGAATTTATTTTGGCAACTAGTTTAATCGTTGTAACAACGTCATCCTCAAGCCCAATCACTTGTTCACGTTGACGTCAACTGCGTGCGGCTGATACTAGAAGTCAATGGTGAGATACGGACATCTATTTAAGGTATCGAATTTATTTTGGCAACTAGTTTGAACATTGCAACAACGTCATCCTCAAGTCCATACACTTGTTGACGTTGACGTCAACTGCGTGCGGCTGATACTAGAAGTCAATGGTGAGATACGGATGTCTATTTAAGGTATCGAATTTATTTTGGCAACTAGTTTGAACGTTGCAACAACGTCATCCTCAAGTCCATACACTTGTTGACGTTGACGTCAACTGCGTGCGGCTGATACTAGAAGTCAATGGTGAGATACGGACGTCTATTTAAGGTATCGAATTTATTTTGGCAACTAGTTTAAACATTGTAACAATGCCTTCTTCAGGCTAATACACTTGTTGACGTCGACGTCAACTGCGTGCGGCTATACTAGAAGCCAATTGTGACATACGGACACCTTAAATATAGCTGGCGGAATTTCTTCATTTTTAATATAAATTAATAACAACTGACGTCCCACTGTCTTCCATTTCAACTATGGATATACGAAGGTTACGGAAATAATGGTCGCTACAGTCAGATTAAAATTACTTGATAGTCGAGGTATGTCACTAGCCGCTACAGTGTTGCCACATCCGATACCGCTACCGCTCGGTTATAGGCGACGCATAAACATGGCTGACCTCTTCACAAACGCTGCAGCACGGAGCAATGTTAGAAACGGGCGCTGTGCGGCATCACAGAAATGCTAGATGCTCTGTCAACAGATGATTTTAAGTGACGCGTGACTGTATTGCGGTAGACGACTTGCTTGTAGCCCAGATTTAAACTCATGTCCTTAGCTATCCACTACCTAGTGAGTTTGCAACGGCGGCCAAGAATCTGCGGAAAAACTAAAATCACGATCGCTTTGTTCACGGCGCTTAACGCTAAACTCTACGAGTTAACTGAACACGGAAAAGTTTGATAATACACTATGTGATCAAAAGTATCAGGACACCCCCCCCCCAAAAAAAATACGTTTTTCATGTTAATGTGCACTGTGCTGCCACCTATCACAAGTACTCCATATTAGCGACCTCAGTTGATCGGCGTGAGAGAGCAGAATGGGGCGCTCCGCGGAACTCACGGACTTCCAACGTGGCCAGGCGATTGGGTGTCTCTTGTGTCATACGTCTGTACGCGAGATTTCTACACTCCTAAACATCTCTATGTCCACTGTTTCCGATGTTCTAGTGAAGTGGAAATGCGAAGAGACATGTACAACACAAAAGCGTACAGGCCGACCTCGTCTGTTGACTGAGAGAATGGCTCTGAGCACTACTCGACTTAACTTCTGAGGTCATCAGTCGCCTAGAACTTAGAACTAATTAAACCTAACTAACCTAAGGACATCACACACATCCATGCCCGAGGCAGGATTCGAACCTGCGACCGTAGCGGTCACGCGGTTCCAGACTGAAGCGCCTTTAACCGCACGGCCACACCGGCCGGCTGACTGAGAGAGACCGCCGACAGTTGAAGAGGGTCGTAATGTGTAATAGGCAGACATCTACCCAGACCATTCACAGGAATTCCAAACTGCGTCAGGATCCACTGCAAGTACTATGACAGTTAGTCGGGAGGTGAGAAAACTCGCATTTCATGGTCGAGGTCAACAAAATATTTTTGCATTCGAAGTGGAAAGCTGGTGATTGAAATTTCGTGAGGAGATTCCGCTGCAACGAAGGAGGCCTTCACTTTAATGGTGTCCACCCGAAAACGTATATCACGTGACACTCTTTCTATTTCGCGATATAGAAGGCGAGTTTCTCTTCTTTGAACTTCCTCGATGTACTCTGTCAACCCTACCCCTAAGGATCCTGCACCGCGCATCATTTGCGAAAAGAGGACGGACAAGCATAGTGTAGGAGTCTCTTTAGTAGATCTGCTACATTTTCTAAGTACTCTCCCAATAAGACGCAGTCTTTGGTTTGCCTTCCTCAGAACATTTTCTGTGTGTTATTTCCAATTTAATTTCTTGTAATTGTAGTTACTAGGTATTTAGTTAAATTTACAGCCTTTAGATTGCACAGAATTATCGTGTAACCGAAGTGTAACGAATGCCTTTTAGCACTCATGTGGATGACCTAACACATATAGTTTTTAGGGTCAATGGCCAATTTTCGGACGATACAGATATCTTTCCTGAATCGTTTTGCAATTGGTTTTGATCATCTGAAGACTTTACTAGACGATAAACAAAGCATCATCTGCAAACAACCTAAGACAGCTGCTCAGATTGTCTCCTAAATCAATAATATAGATAAGGAACAATACAGGGTATATACCTTGGGGAACGCCAGAAATCATGTTTTACTCAATGAATTTCTGTCAGCTACTACGAACTGTGGCCTCTCTGACTGGAAATCACGAATCGAGTCACATAACTGAGACGATATTCCATAAAGACGCAATTTCACTACAAGCCACTTGTGTTGTGTAGTGTCAAAAACTGCCTCGAAATGTGGGAAGAGGGAATCAATTAGACATCCCTTGTCAATGGCACACAACACTTCGTCTGAGTAAAGAGCCAGTTGTGTTTCACACGAATGATATTTTCTAAATGCGTGTTGACTGTGTATCAGTAGACCAACCTCTTCGAGGTTCAAATGGTTCAAATGGCTCTGAGTTAATGCGACATAACATCTGAGGTCATCAGTCCGTTAGAACGTAGAAATACATCCATGCCCAAGGCAGGATTCGAACCGGTGACTGTAGGAGTCACACAGTTCCAGTCTGAAGTGCCTAGAACCGCTCGGCCACCACAGCCGGCTTTTAGAGGTAATTCAAAATGTTTGAGCACAATATATGTTCAAAATCCTGCTGCATATCGACGTTAATGCCTACCAGAAGTGACACTATGCTTCATAACTTGGAAATAAAGCAGATTCAGAAAAAATTTTATTTAAGATTTTACTCTTATTTTGATTCGTACGTTGCACCCACGAAGTATGTACAGTTACTTTTGAATCATCCTGTGTAGTTTAAATGATATTTATAACATTCCTCACCAGCAACAGAAAGTAATCAGCTTTTATACGATAAAATTACAGCCATCGCAGGGTGTTGTTTTTGATTTTTCCACTGGAGTGGATGTCAAACAACGCCAGAACATACACAGCGGTCTCCTGGCTGGGTCGCCATTTTTCGCATGGACTGTGCCCCACGCAAAGGCGACGTTCGCTTCGGTACGGGCTAAATACACTGGCGGAGAAGAGAGGGCCACTTTACGTCCCGGAGTATAATGCCGCGATGTGCTTCTGGGCACACGGCTGCCTCTTGATTGCAGAGAGTTGGCAGTTTATTGCTTGTTTCGCGGGAGCGGGGGCTCTCGAATATCTCTTTGTGTTACAATGTCGGGCTAAGTCGGAAGAAAATGAATATTGCTCCTGGGGGGGAGGGTTTAAAAAAAAAAGAGGGAATGAAAAGAAAAGACGAGCTCCCAGGCGGAAACAAAAGGAGGAATCTGAATAGCCTCCTCCCGTTCCTTATTGCCTGCCGTCTTGTGGAGTCCGTAAAGTTTGCAGTTAGAGTCGTCGTCTCATCCCTCCGCCCCCCTCCCCACCCACCCAATCCCCACAGTACTCTTGCCCAATTCAGGCGGAAGTGAGATTGCACCGGGTATTGTTTTAATGCCCTGCTACGAGTAACGGTCGACAGAATACTGTCATAAGTTGCCCGCATATGAACTGAATACCAGGCACTTCTACTTAGTTGACAGATAGGTGGCTATTTATGTATTTGTTTAAACTGATCTGACAGGGCCATCGGGAGCTTTCTTAGATAGTACCAGGGTTTCACACATGCAGTAACTTCTTCACATCATAGTTACCTAAGTAATAACAATTCCAACTAGAGAAATACAATGTAGAGCCAAAGAAATTCACACACCTGTCTAATATCGCGTAGGGCCCACGCGACCACACAGAAGGGCTGCTACACGAAGTGTCGTGGACTCGACTAACGTCTGAAGTAGTGCTGGAGGAAACTGACTCCATGAATCCTGCAGTGCTGTCCATAAATCTGTAGGAGTACGAGAGGGTCGAAATCTCTTCTGAACAGCACATTGCAAGGAACCCCAGATATGCTTAATAATGTTCACGTCTGGCTACTCTGGTGGCCAGCAGAAGAGTTTATACTCAGAAAAGGGTTCCTGGAGCCACTCTGTAGTAATTCTGGACGTGTGGAGTGCCGCAATGTCCTCTTGGAATTGGCCAAATCCGTCAGAATGCAGAATCGACATGAATGGATGCAGGTGAGCAGACAGGATGATTACGTACGTATCATCTGTCAGAGTCGTATCTAGACATACACTCCTGGAAATGGAAAAAAGAACACATTGACACCGGTGTGTCAGACCCACCATACTTGCTCCGGACACTGCGAGAGGGCTGTACAAGCAATGATCACACGCACGGCACAGCGGACACACCAGGAACCGCGGTGTTGGCCGTCGAATGGCGCTAGCTGCGCAGCATTTGTGCACCGCCGCCGTCAGTGTCAGCCAGTTTGCCGTGGCATACGGAGCTCCATCGCAGTCTTTAACACTGGTAGCATGCCGCGACAGCGTGGACGTGAACCGTATGTGCAGCTGACGGACTTTGAGCGAGGGCGTATAGTGGACATGCGGGAGGCCGGGTGGACGTACCGCCGAATTGCTCAACACGTGGGCGTGAGGTCTCCACAGTACATCGATGTTGTCGCCAGTGGTCGGCGGAAGGTGCACGTGCCCGTCGACCTGGGACCGGGCCGCAGCGACGCACGGATGCACGCCAAGACCGTAGGATCCTACGCAGTGCCGTAGGGGACCGCACCGCCACTTCCCAGCAAATTAGGGACACTGTTGCTCCTGGGGTATCGGCGAGGACCATTCGCAACCGTCTCCATGAAGCTGGGCTACGGTCCCGCACACCGTTAGGCCGTCTTCCGCTCACGCCCCAACATCGTGCAGCCCGCCTCCAGTGGTGTCGCGACAGGCGTGAATGGAGGGACGAATGGAGACGTGTCGTCTTCAGCGATGAGAGTCGCTTCTGCCTTGGTGCCAATGATGGTCGTATGCGTGTTTGGCGCCGTGCAGGTGAGCGCCACAATCAGGACTGCATACGACCGAGGCACACAGGGCCAACACCCGGCATCATGGTGTGGGGAGCGATCTCCTACACTGGCCGTACACCACTGGTGATCGTCGAGGGGACACTGAATAGTGCACGGTACATCGAAACCGTCATCGAACCCATCGTTCTACCATTCCTAGACCGGCAAGGGAACTTGCTGTTCCAACAGGACAATGCACGTCCGCATGTATCCCGTGCCACCCGACGTGCTCTAGAAGGTGTAAGTCAACTACCCTGGCCAGCAAGATCTCCGGATCTGTCCCCCATTGAGCATGTTTGGGACTGGATGAAGCGTCGTCTCACGCGGTCTGCACGTCCAGCACGAACGCTGGTCCAACTGAGGCGCCAGGTGGAAATGGCATGGCAAGCCGTTCCACAGGACTACATCCAGCATCTCTACGATCGTCTCCATGGGAGAATAGCAGCCTGCATTGCTGCGAAAGGTGGATATACACTGTACTAGTGCCGACATTGTGCATGCTCTGTTGCCTGTGTCTATGTGCCTGTGGTTCTGTCAGTGTGATCATGTGATGTATCTGACCCCAGGAATGTGTCAATAAAGTTTCCCCTTCCTGGGACAATGAATTCGCGGTGTTCTTGTTTCAATTTGCAGGAGTGTATAAGGGGTCCCGTATCACTCAAACTGCACAAGCCCCAAACCATTAAAGAGCCTCGACCAGCTTGAATAGTCCCCTGCTGACCTCTTTTCATGTCCATTGTTCATTCTGGCAATTCCATCAGGACAACGCGGCACCCCAAAGGTCCAGAATTGCTACAGAGCGGCTGCAGGAACAGTCTTCTGAGTTTAACCTCTTCCGATGGCACACTAAACTCTCCAGACATGAATATTATTGAGCATATCTGGGATGCCTTGCAACGTGCTATTCAGAAGAGATATCCATCCCCCTCGTAGTCTCATGGATTTGTGGACAGCCCTGCAGGATTCATGGTGTCAGTTCCTTCCAGCAGTACTTCAGACATTAGTCGAGTCCATTTCAGGTGGTGTTGTGGCCCTTCTGCATGCTCGTGTGGGTCTTACACGGTATTAGGCACATGTACCAGTTTCTTCGGCTCTGAAGTATGCATACACAGCCTGGTAAATAAAGTGATGCACCGAAATGGCTAGGAGAAAACGGAATTTGATCTGGTGAGAGTGTGCGTGATGGTTGCTTACAATACTGAGTCACATTTACAAAAAAAATTCACAGTATTAGGCCAAATATCAGTATGACCGTCCATGCTCTCTGGCATGGATGCAAGCACTGATTCCGTTGGAAAAGTGTGTCACAGAGCCATTGTATCCTCTGCTGAGGCATGCTGGCCCACAACGGCTATACCTGGTCCTTCATATACTGGATATTGGCACTGCGACGAAGTTGACGTCCGTGCTGGTCACACGCACGTTCAGACGGGCACATATCTAGGCATCTTGGCTGGACACAGAGCACCTCTGAATAATGTAGGCAGTCATAGAGCCATTTTCATTGTGTGGCCGACTATTGTGCTGTTGAAAAATAACACCGGGATACTGTCACTTGAGAGCTAACAAGTGAGGATGTAGGACCCCTATATGTTCCAGCACTGCCCCGACGTCGTGCCTGTTGACTCCCCCCCATCGTGATGTCAGGAGTAGCCGAGCTGTGCATCTCCGAAGCACTGCTCATTCCAGGCCGCAGACACACCTGCCTACAATGGTCTTCTGGAGTATTCAGTTTGAAGTTAATGACATTGAAATTAATACTAAAATGTAGGCTTTCACGGCCGGAAATATCATGTCCATTATAATTATCCGGGCTGTTATTTCCTCGATGTTCTTGTTTTTAGAAACGAAAATGGTAGTTTGGGCCACTCAGTATACCGCAAACCCACGCACACGGACCGTTATTTGCACCGGGATTCGAACCACCACCCACAACAGAAGCGGGGTGTTATCAAGGCATTAGCGGACAGAGCTAGAAATATTGGTGAACCTGAGTTGCTCGACGCTGAGATGGAACATCTCCACAATGCACTAATGAAGATCGGATATTCGTCCGCCGAAATAAAACGTGCATTGAGGCAGCCACGCAGAAATCATACTGACGTACAGGCTACTGCAAAATCTAAGGCTTTCCTGCCGTTTGTTGAAAATGTAACGGAAAGAATAGGGAGCATCTTGACGAAGCGGAATATTACCGTAATTTACAAGCCCACCAGGAAGATACAGGAATACCTTAAGCCAGCCGAGGACGCTCGCAAACCTTTGGAAAAAGCTGGAGTGTATAGGATCCCATGCAGCTGTGGTGATGTTTATGTGGGTACAACTAAAAGAACTGTTTCTAAACGTTTGGAAGAGCACAAGGGAAATTGTAGAAGAGGAGAAACGGAACGATCAGCTGTTGCGGAGCATGCTTTCCAGCCAGAGAACCACAATATTCGTTTCGAGGAGACGCAAGTACTAGCGGCCACAAGCGGATACTACGAAAGGCTCTACAGGGAGGCAATCGAAATCACTGAACACCCAAATTATTTCAACCGAAAGGAGGAGGGCGTGAAATTAAACGGTATATGGATGCCGGTGTTAAGGATGATGTGTACCACCCGTCCACTACTGGGTGATGGCCATGGCGATCGACGGCAACGGACAGCGGCCAATTGCACTGACGTTTTCAAAACACGTGACGTCACGCCGCGGCGCGGGAGCGCGCGGACACGGAATCTAGCGGCAGTCAGTAGCGAGCCAGTGGGTATGTTGGACCTTCCATCGACCTACGGACCCCCTTGAAGATGTCTCCCGCAGTCGGAGACGAAACGTTGGGAATTGAGACAAAATTCATCAACCGACCACGGCATAACAGCCCGGATAATTATAATGGATATGACATTGAAATTTTTAATTATAAACTTCAAAGAGAATAGTACCAACAAAGATGTCGTTAGTTATGTAATAGAACAACTAAAGAAATGTAAAAAAATCTTGGTTATTGTAAGCTGGTTGTATGTGGTTGGTGGGATGTTTTAGCACTGTGTGTGTTACGTGGTAGTCTTAGTTTCAGACACACTTGTATGTGCTGTGTCAGTATTTTATGAGACGATCCAACTGTAATGTTACATTCTTCTTCAATCTCTTGGACAGTCTGTCCTCCACTGCAACGCATGAGCGTCGAAGGTAGGCGTCAAAGTGTGTCCTGAACGAGGGCCATCTGCAACTTCCGTCTGGTCATTTTTAAACCGTGTTAACAATTCGTAACACTCACCACCATAGGCTTCCTGCATCACTTGGTGTGTTTCCTTAACAATAATGATACAATAATGAAACTTCCGGCAGTTACACATTAAACACGGACGTGTTCGGGGATACCAACCGAATTTCACACCAACACTCCGTTGACGCGAAATTACTAATCTTCCGGGACTTTTTAAACAGACCTCCTGAGCTTTCACTATATGAAACGGAAATACAGCGAGAATCCTCAAACAAGTAACAGTGGCCAATTGTTGTTGTGAGGAACTTAGTTACACAAATTCCCAAAAATGCAGAAGGGAAAAAAAACCACGTAAGTTACGAAAAAAGTTTGGTACACTATTACTTTCCCTAAACAGTACAAAAGGTTTAAACTGAGACACAGAAGTGAAAAACACGAAAAACGTGTTACGCATCTAGTGTGTATAGATTACAACGCAGAACATCCAGTCGTTTTTATACAGGCTCTATATGCGAGCAATAAATTATTTCACGTACATATTTTAAACGAAGTACCTGAATATCCCCCTGCGACCAGCTCTAGTTGTCGAGCCAACAAAGTCGAAAAAATACATCGAATGAAGACAAGAAGTTATATAATAAAGATTACTTAATTCCTTTTTTCCTCGTGTTCGATTTATGAATGATTAAACCTTGCACCCATACTTTTCCTCGGTGGCAAAACATATTGTGGAAACACAAGCAAAGAAGATATTTGTGAGTTTAACAGTAACAACGGGAGAAATTAAGCTGAAATTTTCCATTTGTTTCAAACCAGCACAGTCATATGCAAAAGGAACGGATGACTCACAACTACATGTTGTTGTTGTTATGATCTTCACTCCAGAGACTCGTTTAATGCAGCTCTCTATGCTACTCAATGTTGTGCAAGTTTCTGCATCTGTGAGTACCTACTGCAGCCTACACCCTTCTGAATCTGCTTAGTGTATTCATCTCTTCGCCTCCCTCTACGATTTTTACCCTCCACGCTCCCCTCCAGTACTAATTTCGTGATCTCTTGATGCCTCAGAACGTATCCTACCAACCGATCCCTTCTTTTAGTCAGGTTGTGCCACAAATTCCACTTCTTTCCAATTCTATTCAGCACCTACTGATTAGTTATGTGATCTACCCACCTAATCTTCACCATTCTTCCGTAGCACCACATTTCAAAAGCTTCTATTCTCTTCTTGTATAAACTACTTATCGTCTATATATCACTTCCACACATAGTTACACTCCATACAAATACTTTCAGAAAGACTTCCTCACACTTAAACCTATACCTGATATTAACTGTCTACATATTATATACTCTCTGCTTCGACCATCGTTAGTTATTTTGCTCCCCAGATAGCAACACTCATCTGCTACTTTAAATGTAGCATTTCCTAATCTTATTCCCTCAGCATCAGATGATTTAATTCGATTACATCCCATTATCCTTCTTTTACTTTTGTTGATGTTCATCTTATATCCTCCTTTCAAGACACTGTCCATTCCGTTCAGTTGCTCTTCAAGGTCCTTTGCTGTCTCTGACAGAATTACAATATCGTCGGCAACCTCAAAGTTTTTATTTCTTCTCCATGGATTTTAATTTCTACTCCAAATTTTTGTTTCGTTCCTTTACTGCTTGCTCAGTATACAGAGTGAATAACATCGGAGATAGGATACAACCCTGTCTCACTCCCTTCCTAAACACTGCTTCCCTTTCATGCCCCTCGACTCTTATAACTGCCAACTGGTTTCCGTACAAATTGTAAACAGCCTTTCACTCCCTGTATTTTACCCCTTGCCACTTTCAGAATTTGAAAGAGAGTATTTCAGTCAGTATTGCCAAAAGCTTTCTCTGAGTTTACAAATGATAGAAACTCGGTTTACACTTACTTAGTTTACCTTCTAAGATATGTCGTAGGGTCAGTACTGCCTCGCGTGTTCCCACATTTCTGCGGAATCCAAACTGATCTCCCCCGACGTCGGCTTCTACCAGTTTTACCATTCGTCTGTTAAGAACTCGTGTTAGTGTGTTGCAGCCATGACGTATTAAACTGACAGTTCGTTACTTTTCACATTTACGACACCTGCTTTCTTTGGGATTGGAATTATTATATTCTTCTCTAAGTCTGAGCGTATTTCGCCTGTCTCATACATCTTGCTCACAAGACGGTACAGTTTTCTCAGGGCTGGCTCTCCCAAGGCTATCGGAATGTTGTCTACTCCCAGGTCTGTTTTCGACTTAGGCATTTCAGTGCTCTGTCAGATTCTTCGAGCAGTATCATATCACCCACTCCGTCTTCAGGCCACAAGTGGCCCATCGGGACCATCCGACCGCCGTGTCATCCTCACTTGAGGATGCGGAAAGGAGGGGCATGTGGTCAGCACACCGCTCTCCCGGTCGATATGATGGTTTTCTTTGACCGGAGCCGCTACTATTCGGTCGAGTAGCTCCTCAATTGGCGTCACGAGACTGAGTGCACCCCGAAAAATGGCAACAGCGCATGGCGGCTGGATGGTCACCCATCCAAGTGCCGGACACATCCGACAGCGCTTAACTTCGGTGATCTCACGGGAACCGGTGTATCCACTGCGGCAAGGCCGTTGCCTTCTCTTTCGAAATACTCCCCTCCAAAATTGATACACCGCTCCCAACACCGCTTACACTTCCGGAAATAGTCTTGGTACGCCTCTTGCTGGATCACAAGAACAGCAGTCTGTGAATTTTGCTTTATGTTGTATAGACACACATGAAAAAATGTTTTCCATCACCCAGTTCACAGAACTCCTGCAGGTAAACGTTGTAAACAACCATGCATGAGCAGCGCCGACAGCCGATCAGTTTCAGTCATTCCACCAGGAAGGAGGTACACGGCTCGTGTTGTCTGTAGTTCAACCATGCCTAGACTGCCAATACCGCGGTTCGATCGCGTCCACATTGTGACTTTCTGCCAGGAAGGGCTCTCAACAAGGAAAGTGTGCAGGCGTCTCGGAGTGAACGAAAGCGATGTTGATCAGACATGGAGGAGATACAGAGATGCAGCAACTGCCGATGACATGCCTCGCTCAGGTCGCTCAAGGACTACTGCTGCAGTGGATGACCGCTACTTACGGATTATGGCTAGGAGAAACCCTGACAGCAACGCTATCATGTTGAATAATTTCGTGCAACCACAGGACGTCGTGTTACGACTCAAACTGTGTGCAATGGGCTGCATGATGCGCAACTTCACTTCCGACGTCCATGGCGAGGTCCATATTTGCAACCACGACGCCAAGCAGCGTGATACAGATGGGCCCAACAAAATGCCGAATTTGTCGCTCAGGATTGGCATCACGTTCTCTTCACCGACGAGTGTCGCATATGCCTTCAACCAGACAATCGTCGGAGATGTGTTTGGAGGCAACTTGGTCAGGCTGAACGCCTTAGACACACTGTGCAGTGAGTGTAGCAAGGTGGAGGTTCCGTGCTGTTTTGGGGTGGCATGTACGCCGCTGGTGGTCATGGAAGGCGCCGTAACGGCTGTACGATACGTGAATGCCATCCTCCAACCGATAGTGCATCCATATCGACAGCAAACTGGCGAGGCATTCGTCTACACGGACAACAATTCGCAACCCCATCGTGCACATCTTGTAAATGACTTCCCTCAGGATAACGACATCGCTCGACTTGAGTGGCCAGCATGTTCTCCAGACATGAAGCCTATCGAACATGCCTGGGATAGATTGAAAAGGACTGTTTATGGACGACTCGACCCACCAACCACTCTGAGGGATCTACACTGAATCGCCGTTGAGGAGTGGGACAATCTGAACCAACAGTGCCTTGATGAATTGAGGATAGTATCCCACGACGAATATAGACATGCACCAATGCAAGAGGACGTGCTACTGGGTATTACACGTACCGGTGTGTACAGTAATCTGGACCATCACCTGTTATGGTCTACATCTACATCTACATCCATACTCCACAAGCCACCTGACGGTGTGTGGCGGAGGGTACCTTCAGTACCTCTATCGGTTCTCCCTTCTATTCCAGTCTCGTATTGTTCGTGGAAAGAAGGATTGTCGGTATGCCTCCGTGTGGGCTCTAATCTCTCTGATTTTATCCCCATGGTCTCTTCGCGAGCCTTTACGTAGGAGGGAGCAATATACTGCTTGACTCTTCGGTGAAGGTATGTTCTCGAAACTTTGACAAAAGCCCGTACCGAGCTACTGAGCGTCTCTCCTGCAGAGTCTTCCACTGGAGTTTGTCTATCATCTCCGTAACGCTTTCGCGATTACTAAATGATCCTGTAACGAAGCGCGCTGCTCTCCGTTGGATCTTCTCTATGTCTTGTATCAACCCTATCTGGTACGGATCCCACACTGCTGAGCAGTATTCAAGCAGTGGGCGAACAAGCGTACTGTAACCTACTTCCTTTGTTTTCGGATTGCATTTCCTTAGGATTCTTCGAATGAATCTCAGTCTGGCATCTGCTTTACCGACGATCAACATTATATGATCATTCCATTTTAAATCACTCCTAATGCCTACTCCCAGATAATTTATGGTATTAACTGCTTCCAGTTGCTGACCTGCTATTTTGTAGCTAAATGATAAAGGATCTATCTTTCTGTGTATTCGCAGCACATTACACTTGTCTACATTGAGATTCAATTGCCATTCCCTGCACCATGCGTCAATTCGCTGCAGATCCTCCTGCATTTAAGTACAATTTTCCATTTTTACAACCTCTCGATACACCACAGCATCATCTGCAAAAAACCTCAGTGAACATCGGATGTCATCCGCCAGGTCATTTGTGTATATTGTGAATAGCAACGGTCCTATGACACTCCTCTGCGGCACACCTGAAATCACTCTTACTTCGGAAGACTTCTCTCCATTGAGAATGACATGCTGCGTCCTGTTATCTAGGAACTCCTCAATCCAATCACGCAATTGGTCTGATAGTCCATATGCTCTTACTTTGTTCATTAAACGACTGTGGGGAACTGTATCGAACGACTTGCGGAAGTCAAGAAACACGGCATTTACCTGTGAACCCGTGTCTATGGCCCTCTGAGTCTCGTGGACGAATAGCGCGAGCTGGGTTTCACATGACCGTCTTTTTCGAAACCCATGCTGATTCCTACAGAGTAGATTTCTAGTCTCCAGAAAAGTCATTATACTCGAACACAATACGTGTTCCAAAATTCTACAACTGATCGACGTTAGAGATATAGGTCTATAGTTCTGCACATCTGTTCGACGTCCCTTCTTGAAAACGTGGATGACCTGTGCCCTTTTCCAATCCTTTGGAACGCTACGCTCTTCTAGAGACCTACGGTACACCGCTGCAAGAAGGGGGGCAAGTTCCTTCGCGTACTCTGTGTAAAATTGAACTGGTATCCCATCAGGTCCAGAGGCCTTTCCTCTTTTGAGCGATTTTAATTGTTTCTCTATCCCTGTGTCGTCTATTTCGATATCTACCATTTTGTCATCTGTGCGACAATCTAGAGAAGGATCTACAGTGCAATCTTCCTCTGTGAAACAACTTTGGAAAAAGACATTTAGTATTTCGGCCTTTAGTCTGTCATCCTCTGTTTCAGTACCATTTTGGTCACAGAGTGTCTGGAAATTTTGTTTTGATCCACCTACCGCTTTGACATAAGACCAAAATTTCTTAGGATTTTCTGCCAAGTCAGTACATAGAACTTTACTTTCGAATTCATTGAACGCCTCTCGCATAGCCCTCCTCACACTACATTTCGCTTCGCGTAATTTTTGTTTGTCTGTAAGGCTTTGGCTATGTTTATGTTTGCTGTGAAGTTCCCTTTGCTTCCGCAGCAGTTTTCTAACTCGGTTGTTGTATCACGGTGGCTCTTTTCCATCTCTTACGATCTTGCTTGGCACATACTCATCTAACGCATAATGTACGACGGTTTTGAACTTTGTCCACTGATCCTCAACACTATCTGTACTTGAGACAAAACTTTTGTGTTGAGCCAACAGGTACTCTGAAATCTGCTTTTTGTCACTTTTTCTAAACAGAAAAATCTTCCTACCCATTTCAATATTCCTATTTACGGCTGAAATCATCGATGCCGTAACCGCTTTATGATCGCTGATTCCCTGTTCTGCGTTAACTTTTTCAAATAGTTCGGGTCTGTTTGTCACCAGAAGGTCTAATATGTTATCGCCACGAGTCGGTTCTCTGTTTAACTGCTCAAGGTAGTTTTCAGATAAAGCACTTAAAAAAATTTCACTGGATTCTTTGTCCCTGCCACCCGTTATGAACGTTTGAGTCTCCCAGTCTATATCTCTATATCTCGCTGTATGGTGGTACAACATGCAACGTGTGGTACTCATGAGCAATAAAAAGATTGGAAATGATGTTTATGTTGATCTATATTCCAGTTTTCTGTACAGGTTCCGGAACTCTCGGAACCGAGGTGATTTAAAACTTTTCTTGATGTGTGTAGTTGCAAATCTTTGTCGTTTCAAAGGGGTTTTCAACTTTTGAAATAAAAAAAATCATCAGGTGCCATGGTCAGCTAAGTACGGAGGAAGAGCCAGCACAGTGATTTCGTTTTGTTGGTATAATAGTCATGCATCAACAAGAATTAATGTGCGGGAGCGTTATCGTGATTCAAGAGCCGTCTCGTCACAGTTCAGGCCGTTTCCTTCTCATATATTCTCGCAGACGTCACAACACGTCCCGATAGTACTATCGATTAACTGTTTGTCCCTGAGACACGAATTCATGATGAGCTTATCGTTCAGGGACAAAGAAAGCTATCAGCACGGCTTGGATATTTGGCCTGACCTGACGAGCTTATTTTTGGTCTTGGAGAACTTTTCCCGATACATTGTGAAGACTTGGTCTCAGCACCACAACCGTAGACTGACTTCTCATCGCCAGTTATGATTCTCTTAAGGAATATCTCGTTCTCATTTTCTCAATCCAAAAGCTCTTCACAGATTGCGAGGTGAAAGTCATCTGGTGAGCCATTGGAGGAACTTGGTGGCAACACTCCAAGATGCTGTGTCAGGATTTTATGAGACGATCCAACTGAAATGTTACATTCTTCTTCAATCTCTTGGACAGTCTGTCCTCCACTGCAACGCATGAGCGTCGAAGGTAGGCGTCAAAGTGTGTCCTGAGTGAGGGTCATCTGTAACTTCCGTCTGGTAATTTTTAAACCGTGTTAACAATTCGTAACACTCATCACCATAGGCTTCCTGCATCACTTGGTGTGTTTCCTTAACAATAATGATACAATAATGAAACTTCCGGCAGTTACACATTAAACACGGACGTGTTCAGGGATACCAACCGAATTTCACACCAACACTCCTTTGACGCGAAATTACTAATCTTCCGGGACTTTTTAACCAGACCTCATGAGCTTTCACTATATGAAACGGAAATACAGCGAGAATCCTCAAACAAGTAACAGTGGCTAACTGTTTTTGTGAGGAACTTAGTTACACAAATTCCCAAAAATGCAGAAGGGAAAAAGAAACCACGTCAGTTACGAAAAACGTCTGGTACACTATTACCAAGAAGTTAGCGCATGCGTTCCCTACACAGGTCAAAAGGTTTAATCTGAGACACAGAAGTGAAAAACATGAAAAACGTGTTACGCATCTAGTGTGTATACATTACAACGTAGAACATCCAGTCGTTTTTATACAGGCCAAACTGGTCGGAATTTTGTAATTACATGCAAGAAAGACATCAGCTCAAGCAGAAAGACTGCTTTTGGCTATCATATGTGAAGTACGAAACAATCACTTGGTGGTGTTGACAGCGCTACGAAAATCCTACACGTGGCACCTAAAGGAATGCAGTTAGACTTACCTGAAGATGGTAAATATATAACAAAAGGTGCTGGAAGCAGATAAACACTCCTAATTCGCATACAATAATTTTTTTGATCTTTTTGAAAATGATTCTTGTATTAGTCAAGCAGTTAGCTTATGATGTATCGAGTGATTTATAAAACAGTGCGATAAAGTCTGAGACATTTACCAGTACAGCACATACGTATATATTTATATATAACAGTAAGGTAGCTGAGCGGTGGAATATATGGACACACAATAAACAACCAAAGGCACCTGCCAAATTTTTATGTGTACACAACCAAAGAGGCCTATCTGATTTTGATTGTGTCGAGACAACGGTCACAGTAAGGTAACAATGAACTGAACAAATGTATTATGTGCAGCGAAACGTAACAAGTACAGGAATGGCACAAAAGATTTATTGCATTACTGTAATCTGTGCGCACAATAATGTTTGTATTTCAAGTTTTGTTAACAAGAGTATCTCTTTTAATGAAAGTAATGGTTCGAGAATGTACGAAAAGCTCGACTGTAGGCACTAATAAAAAAAAAATTATTTGACATTCTGACGGAAATGTTAATTAATAAATTACAAATACGAGGTGCATTCAAGTTCTAAGGCCTCCGATTTTTTTTTCTAATTAACTACTCACCTGAAATCGATGAAACTGGCGTTACTTCTCGACGTAAGCGCCCTGCAGACGTATACATTTTTCACAACGCTGACGCCATGATTCCATGGCAGCGGCGAAGGTTTCTTTAGGAGTCTGTTTTGACCACTGGAAAATCGCTGAGGCAATAGCAGCACGGCTGGTGAATGTGCGGCCACGGAGAGTGTCTTTCATTGTTGGAAAAAGGTAAAAGTCACTAGGAGCCAGGTCAGGTGAGTAGGGAGCATGAGGAATCACTTCAAAGTTGTTATCACGAAGAAACTGTTGCGTAACGTTAGCTGGATGTACAGGTGCGTTGTCTTGGTGAAACAGCACACGCGGAGCCCTTCCCGGACGTTTTTGTTGCAGTGCAGGAAGAAATTTGTTCTTCAAAACATTTTCGTAGGATGCACCTGTTACCGTAGTGCCCTTTTGGAACGCAATGGGTAAGGATTACGCCCTCGCTGTCCCAGAACATGGACACCAGCATTTTTTCAGCACTGGCGGTTACCCGAAATTTTTTTGGTGGCGGTGAATCTGTGTGCTTCCATTGAGCTGACTGGCGCTTTGTTTCTGGATTGAAAAATGGCATCCACGTTCCATCCATTGTTACAACCGACGAAAAGAAAGTCTCATTCGTGCTGTCGTTGCGCATCAACATTGCTCAGCAACATGCCACACGGGCAGCCATGTGGTCGTCCGTCAGCATTCGTGGCACCCACCTGGATGACACTTTTCGCATTTTCAGGTCGTCATGCAGGATTGTGTGCACAGAAGTCACAGAAATGCCAACTCTGGAGGCGATCTGTTCAACAGTCATTCAGCGGTCCCCCAAAACAATTCTCTCCACTTTCTCGATCGTGTCGTCAGACCGGCTTGTGCGAGCCCGAGGTTGTTTCGGTTTGTTGTCACACGATGTTCTGCCTTCATTAAACTGTCACACCCACAAACGCACTTTCGACACATCCATAACTCCATCACCACATGTCTCCTTTAACTGTCGATGAATTTCAATTGGTTTCACACGACTCCAATTCAGAAAACGATAATTGCACGCTGTAAGGAAAACGTCGCCATTTTAAGTATTTAAAACAGTTCTCATTCTCGCCGCTGGCAGTAAAATTCCATCTGCCATACGGTGCTGCCATCTCTGGGACGTATTGACAATGAACGCAGCGTCATTTTAAAACAATGTGCATGTTTCTATCTCTTTCCAGTCCGGAGAAAAAAAATCGGAGGCCTTGGAACTTGAATGCACCTCGTATATTGATTGTTGATCCTGTTACCAACACAATGTGGGAATGACGAGGGTGGCTTGAGAAGTTCTCGGAACGGATTAGAAAAGAAGTACTTCCATCACTGATACATTTTTTTATATTTTTTAATGTATTCTCTTTGTAGATTAATGCTCTTGGTCCAGCGAAGTTCCACTGCCTTGATCTCATCTCAAAAATGAGTTTCCCCCAGGCCTGGAAAATAGTTGTCAACTCTGGCGATCAATTCTTCGTTTGAAGTGATCCTTCGTTCATCAAGAAAAATTTTCAGTTTTGGGAAGAGATGGAAGCCTGACGGAGCCATATCAGGTAAGTAAGGCGGGTGTGGCAACAATTTATACCTTAGTTTGTGTAACTGTGGCATGGCGATGGTACCTGTATGCGGGCGCGTATTGTCTTCATGGAAGATGACTTTCTTCCTTTCTAAACTTGGATTTTTCTCGCGTATCTTTCGTGGCGTCCAGGAGCTTAGCATAGTATACTCCAGTAATTGTTTGCCCAGTGGGAGATAATCTGCAAACAGAATCCCCTTCGCATCCCAAAAAACTGATGCCATGACCTTTCCCGCCAAAGGAATTGTCCTTGCTTTCTTTGGTGGGGGGGGGGGGGGGGAATCAGCATGTTTCCACTGCTGTGACTGAGGTTTTGTCACTGGAGTATAGCAGTGCACCCAAGTTTCATGTGTGATCACAAACCGGAGCAACACATCTTCTTCGTTCCCAGAATGAGATCTTCGTCGTTTCTCATAAAACGGCCAAACGTTGTTCCAACACGTTCATCTCATACGTTTTTCATCCAGTGTCAAGAGTCGCGGCACACATCTTGCAGATAATTTTTTCATTTCTAATTCTTCAGTTAAAAAGTGGTATACCCTTTCGGATGACATCCGGCCAGCGTGAGCCGTTTCATGCACACTGAATCGGCGATCCTCCATGACCATTTTGAGCACGTTTTCAATGATATCTGGAGTAGTGACACATCTTGGCCGACCACTGCGCGGACCATCATCTAAGCCAAGGGCGAGCAAACGTTGCACGCGGCTCGTGAGCGCACAGCACTGCACGTGTGCTGCTCACGTGCAATCGTCGAATGGGGCAGTGGCGACAGCCGGCAGGTTGCGGCAGTGTAGTACAAGGCTAAGCCGCGGACGTTGATGCGAAGCGACCACTACGTAGTGAACGTTGTATTTCAAGAACCGGAAAATGCTGAGTGAATCAAGGAAACGGAGACGTGGAGATTTGCTATCTTTTAAAAAGTAATGGGAGAATCATTTTTTCTTTGTGCAAAAACGTGAAAATTCGAAATGTTTAATATGTGGCAGTATTCTCGCTGGTCAGCGGAAGTTTAGTATTGAAGGCCATTATAATAAATTTCACAAGGACGAGTGCAATTTATTGTCGGATTCTGAGCGGATGGGGAAATTGACTAAGCTTAAGAAGAGCGACCTGACGATATTAGATGCATCTGTCCTAGTTGCCGTTGTCACGAGAGATCTGCGACTTTCTTTCGTCATGTCTCTCATCTAACTGATTTAACATTTTATGGAGCACTGTTTTCAATTTTTCAGGACGACAACAATAATAGCCCAGCGGTACGTGCAAGCTATAAAATTGCGCTTAATATAGTGAGAGCTGGAAAACCATTTGCTGAATTAATAAGCCTCGGTTAAGAGCAAACATAAGTGGCGAAAATTTACGTAACTGTTTGCGTTTGTCTGTATGTAGAAATTTTGTTCCAGATATTAAACGTATTGTAAACTCCACCTTTGATAATTAAATAAAACGTATCGTAGGTAATAGGTACTCTTTCAAACCACGATTTATTTCAAGTACTCCTGCTAACCTTATTCCATCATTCAATAACGCAAGCTAGAAAAACAAAACGCATTACAGAGGAAGGAGTGGACAGAAGTTATGGTTGGGAGGGGAGGTAAGCGGGTGGCCAGCTTGCCCCTGTGTGCACAGACGCAGAACACCTGTTAACTGCTCGCGTGCAAGTGCACCGCACACGTGCAGGATTCCAGCCAGCCCCTGATCTAAGCTCTCGCGACCAAATTTAAATTCATTTGTCCACTTGGCAACAGCTGAATATGAAGGAGCAGCGTCCCCCAATGTATTCTGGAAATCGGCAAGAGTGTAATTTTCTTTCATACTTTTCTTCATGAAGTACTTAATCACTGCTCGAATCCCGATTTTTTTCCATCTTCGCAAGTCACTACGCGGGAACAACAACAGAGCCACATCTCCGACAAAGCTCACTTCCAAGGGCACTGACGTGGCATGTGTTTACAGGCAACAGTCCAATAAATATCACGTGAACAAATCGTTGTGCTAGCGCTGACCTCTCATGGTAATTCCGAGAACTTTTCAAACCACCCTCGGACAAAAAAAAAAAAAAGGAAAAATTGTGATGTAGACACGAAAAGGCAGGTTTGAACTTCCATCGGAAGTATTCCTAAATCAGTAGATCTTGAAGTCTATCGTATGATAATGATGAATACTTGAGGATTTACTATTTACCATTACTCCCGAATCCTTGGCAGGGCACAAATTTCACTAACACGAAGTTCTCGGCTCTGATTAGGATCCGACGGCGACGCCTCGCTAGTGGTGTGCGGCAACCCGCCGTGCAGGTGCGCAGGGCGGGTAGCCTCCTATGCAGGCGTCCGCCTAATGGCCCGGCTATGCAAATGGCAGACAAGTTTATCACCGCTAACTGAATTACGCGGCCGTGACGTAGGCAGGTAGGCATGCACTCCCGAGACACGCAGCGCTGCGTCACGCAGCAGGTAGGTGGGTAGGTAGCTGCGACCCAGAGATGGAGCAAGTTTGCGCTGGGGCCCGAGCAATAAATTACGGAGCTGCGCCCAAGCAGCGGCGGATATCACGGACATACCGCTTGCGCAGTCGAGCTCACAAGTTCCAGATTATTCCCGAATCAGTCTGCGCTCCTTATCTTACATCTGTGCCATCTTGTTCCTCACTTTCCACCGTCAAATATGGTTAACACTAGCATTTTACATGTAGACTGAGGGAAAAAACGCGACACCATAAAATAGTTAATGCAGAGTAATAAAATTTCCAAAAGACATTTGTCTAGGTAACATATTTAGTGATTAATGTTGCAAGACACAGATTAGTAAGCACGAGATAAGCCATTGCATATCTACATCTACATGGTTACTCTGCAATTCACATTTAAGTGCTTGGCAGAGGGTTCATCGAACCACAATCATACTATCTCTCTACCATTCCACTCCCGAACAGAGCGCGGGAAAAGCGAACACCTAAACCTTTCTGTTCGAGCCCTGATTTCTCTTATTTTATTTTGATGTTCATTCCTACCTATGTAGGTTAGTCTCAACAAAATATTTTCGCGTCCGGAAGAGAAAGTTTGTGACTGAAATTTCGTAAATAGATCTCGCCGCGACGAAAAACGTCTTTGCTTTAATGACTTCCATCCCAACTCGCGTATCATATCTGCCACACTCTCTCCCCTATTACGTGATAATACAAAACGAGGTGCCCTTTTTTGCACCCTTTCGATGTCCTCCGTCAATCCCACCTGGTAAGGATCCCACACCGCGCAGCAATATTCTAACAGTGGACGAACGATTGTAGTGTAAGGTGTCACTGTCTTTCCAACTGAAGTTGTTTGCAATCTTAACACCCAGGTAATTGATTAAATTGACAGCCTTGAGAATTGTACTATTTATCCAGTAATCGAATTCCAACGGATTTCTTTTGGAACTCATGTGGATCACCTCACACTTTTCGTTATTTAGCGTCAACTGCCACCTGCCACACCATACAGCAATCTTTTCTAAATCGCTTTGCAGCTGATACTGGTCGTCGGATGACCTTACTACACGGTAAATTACAGCATCATCTAGGAACAGCCTAAGAGAACTGCTCAGATTGTCACCCAGGTCATTTATATAGATCAGGAACAGCAGAGGTCCCACGACGCTTCCCTGGGGAACACCTGATTTCACTGCCGGCCGCGGTGGCCGTGCGGTTCTAGCGCTGCAGTCCGGAACCGCGGGGCTACTACGGTCGCAGGTTCGAATCCTGCCTCGGGCATGGATGTGTGTGATGTCCTTAGGTTAGTTAGGTTTAAGTAGTTCTAAGTTCTAAGGGACTGATGACCTAAGATGTTAAGTCCCATAGTGCTCAGAGCCATTTGAACCATTTGAACCTGATTTCACTTCAGTTTTACTAGGTGATTTACCGTCTATTACTACGAACTGCGACCTTCCTGACAGGAAATGACGAATCCAGTCGCACAACTGAGACGATACCCCATAGGCCCGCAGCTTGATTAGAAGTCGCTTGTGAGGAACGGTGTCAAAAGCTTTCCGGAAATTTAGTAATACTGAATCAACTTGAAATGCCCTGTCGATAGCGGCCATTACTTCGTGGGAATAAAGAGCTGCGTTGCACAAGAACGATGTATTCTGAAACTATGCTGATTACGTATCAATAGATCGTTCCCGGCGAAACTATTGTTTCTCCGATCCATCTGCATTATATTTCTCCACCCTGCATATGTGAAATGCTGGTACATTAACCCTCGCAATACCAAGCCATTTTCAATAACGTGTATAACCAAGGGAAGGGAGGGGAGGTTATTTTCTGCCTATCACAAAAAAATTTAAATAGGTAAATAGAATTCATTAATTGTTCTTGGATTATATTAATAACATACTCTTGAAAGATCTATTGAAGCATAATCAGGATTCAGAACCTGACTACTTCTTTTAAAATTTTGCTGAGTTTCTCTGTTATTGGAATCGCACCGCAGCGTGGGATGCAAACGGTGCTATTCCAGTACCGGAGAGCCACGGAAATAGTCGTAGTCTAAGAAGAGGAAAATAAGCTGGAGATATGAAGTTTGTGTTAGCGATGGCACTCGACTAGGGTCGTCCGCGCAGGTGTTAGATTCAGCGATCTGGAAGTGTAATCTGTTTCATAAGCAAGAAGACTTGGGTTGAAGTCCGGGCCATGGCACATATTTGGATTTCATTACCTTTCATCATTTTCGTAAGTAGATAAACTATTGTTCAAATGGTTCAAATGGCTCTGAGCACTATGGGAGTTAACATCTGAGGTCACCAATCCCCTAGACTTGTTGTTGTTGTTGTGCTCTTCAGTCCTGAGACTGGTTTGATGCAGCTCTCCATGCTGCTCTATCCTGTGCAAGCTTCTTCATCTCCCAGTACCTACTGAAACCTACATCCTTCTCAATCTGTTCAGTGTATTCATCTCTTCGCCTCCCTCTACGATTTTTACCCTCCACGTTGCCCTCTAATACTAAATTGGTGATCCCTTGATGCCTCAGAACATGTCCTACCAACCGATCCCTTCTTCTAGTCAAGTTGTGTCACAAACCTCTCTTCTCCCCAACTCTATTCAATACCTCCTCATTAGTTATATGATCTACCCATCCAATCTTCAGCATTCTTCTGTAGCATAACATTTCGGAAGCTTCTATTCGCGTCTTGCCAAACTAGTTATCGTCCATGTTTGACTTCCCTACATGGCTACACTCCAGACAAATACTTTCAGAAACAACTTCCTGACAGTTAAATCTATACTCGATGTTAACAAACTTCTCTTCTTCAGAAACGCTTTCCTTGCCATTGCTACATTTTATATCCTCTCTACTTCGACCATCATCAGTTATTTTGCTCCCCAAATAGCAAAACTCCTTTACTACTTTAACTGTCGCATTTCCTAATCTAATTCCCTCAGCATCACCCGACTTAATTCGAATACATTCCATTATCCTCGTTTTTCATCTTATACTCTCCTTTCAAGACACTGTCCATTCCATTCAACTGCTCTTCCAAGTCCTTTGCTGTCTCTGACAGAATTACAATGTCATCGGCAAACATCAAAGCTTTTATTTCTTCTCCATGGATTTTAATTCCTACTCCGAACTTCTCTTTTGTTTCCTGTACTGATTGCTCAATATACAGATTGAATAACATCGGGGAGAGGCTACAACCCTGTCTCACTTCCTTCCGAACCACGGCTTCCCTTTCACGTCCCTCGACTCTTATAACTGCCATCTGGTTTCTGTACAAATTGTAAATAGCCTTTCGCTCCCTGTGCATTACCCCTGCCACCTTCAGAATTTGAAAGAGAGCATTCCAGACTTAATACTACTTAAACCTAACTGACCTAAGGACATCACACACATCCATGCCCGAGGCAGGATTGGAACCTGAGTCCGTAGTAGTCGGGCGGTTCCGGACTGAAGCGTCTAGAACCGCTCGGCCACCGGTCCCGGCGAAACCATTGTTTCTCCGATCCACCTGAATTATACAGGGTGAGTCACCTAACATTACCGCTGGATAAATTTCGTAAACCACATCAAATACTGACGAATCGATTCCACAGACCGAACGTGACGAGAGGGGCTAGTGTAATTGGTTAATACAAACCGTACAAAAGTGCACCGAAGTATGTTTTTTAACACAAACCTACGTTTTTTTTAATGGAACCCCATTAGTTTTGTTAGCACATCTGAACATATAAACAAATACGTAAACAGTGCCGTTTGTTGCATTGTAAAATGTTAATTACGTCCGGAGATATTGTAACCTAAAGTTGACGCTTGAGTACCACTCCTCCGCTGTTCGATCGTGCATATCGGAGAGCACCGAATTACGTAGGGATCCAAAGGGAACGGTGATGGACCTTAGGTACAGAAGAGACTGGAACAGCACATTATGTCCGCATGCTAACACCTTTTTATTGGTCTTTTTCACTGACGCACATGTACATTACCATGAGGGGTGAGATACACATACACACGTGGTTTCCGTTTTCAATTACGGAGTGGAATAGAGTGTGTCCCGAAATGTCAGGCCAATAGATGTTCAATGTGGTGGCCATCATTTGCTGCACACAATTGCAATCTCTGGCGTAATGAATGTCGTACACGCCGCAGTACATCTGGTGTAATGTCGCCGCAGGCTGCCACAATACGTTGTTTCATATCCTCTGGAGTTGTAGGCACATCACGGTACACATTCTCCTTTAACGTACCCCACAGAAAGAAGTCCAGAGGTGTAAGATCAGGAGAACGGGCTGGCCAATTTACGCGTCCTCCACGTCCTATGAAACGCTTCGTCGAACATCCTGTCAAGGGTCAGCCTAGTGTTAATTGCGGAATGTGCAGGTGCACCATCATGCTGATACCACATACGTCGACGCGTTTCCAGTGGGACATTTTCGAGCAACGTTGGCGGATCATTCTGTAGAAACGCGATGTATGTTGCAGCTGTTTGGTCCCCTGCAATGAAGTGAGTACCAATGAGGTGGTCGCCAATGATTCCGCACCATACAATCCTCCCTGGCTCAGACAGGTAGAGCGACAGCGACCGTGGACTGTAAATTACAGTCCACGGTCGCTGTCACTCTACCTGTCTGAGCCAGCGAGGATTGTCCACGGACCAATAATGCATGTTCCGTGGATTCACTGCCCCGTGGTTTGTGAAACCCGCTTCATCGGTAAACAGGTAGAACTGCAACGCATTCTCTGTTAATGCCCATTGACAGAATTACACTCGATGATTAAAGTCATCACCATGTAATTGCTGATGCAGCGGCACATGAAAGGGTGAAAGCGGTGACGATGCAGTATGCTGCTCGCCGACTGAGGCCCATGTTTGTTACAACATGCAACTGAACGTCGGAGGTTTCAAGCGTCAACTTTAGGTTACAATATCTCCGGATATAATTAACATTTTACAATGCAACAAACGGCACTAATTACGTGTTTGTTTATATGTTCAGATGTGCTAACAAAACTAACGTGCTTCCATTTCAAAAAACCTAGGTTTGTGTTAAAAAACATACTTCCGTGTATTTTTGTATGGTTTGTATTAAACAATTACACTAGCCCCTCTCCTCACGTTCGGTCTGTGGAATCGGTTCGTCAGTATTTGATGTGGTTTACGAAATATATCCAGCGGTAACGTTAGGTCACTCACCCTGTATTTCTTCACATTTAGAGGTAACTGCCCCTCATGAAACTGTGGTGTCACCGCCAGACACCACACTTGCTAGGTGGTAGCTTTAAATCGGCCGCGGTCCATTAATACATGTCGGACCCGCGTGTCGCCACTGTCAGTAATCGCAGACCGAGCGCCACCACACGGCAGGTCTAGAGAGACGTACTAGCACTCGCCTCCAATTGTACGACGACTTTGCTAGCGAGTACACTGACGAAGCCCTTCTCTCATTTGCCGAGAGATAGTTAGAATAGCCTTCAGCTAAGTCCATGGCTACGACCTAGCAAGGCGCCATTAACCATATCTGAGAGTCTCACTTGTATTATCAAGAGCGATGTACCACAAGGATGAATTAAAGCTAAGTATTAAAGAAGCTACGTACTTTTCTTTATAGCATTCATAACGTATCCTGTTTCAGACCTCACGCCAGCCGGTGTGTGTGTACGCGTGCATTTCGGCTACTTCCGAGTGGCGTGGCTGTCTTGCTACGCCACATCAGAAACAAAACACAATTTCTGTGCAAGTCATCCTGTTGCAGATATGCGATGAAGATCCCTGCCTGTACGCCACAGCTTTATCAGCAAACAATCGCAGACGGCGTCTCGTCCTATTGGTAGGATGGTCTGTGCACACAGAGGACAAGGGCGGTCTTGCACACTTCCCTGGGCTCTCCTGAGAATTTAGTTTGACAGAGCCAATCGCTGCAGCCCGTCAGACTAACTCTCGGAATTGAGAAGCGTGAGCCCTGCAAACGCGGCCGATTCCTCGCTAAGCGGATGCCGAGGCGATTACTGGTATCCCGCCGCCAGTGGCATCCGCCGGAAATCACTGTTCTAGCGGCACAATTTGCAGCCATCCCATCACGGTCTGTAACAGGCTTACCAACAAGTGGGAGCACCGATTATCAAGTTGCCGGATGTCAGAACAGCTGCTAATCTCGTAAAGATTTTATACAGTGCAATACGCAACCGCCCCACTGGAATTGCTGAATAGCAGCACACAGCCAACGAGAGTAGTTCGAGCGATGGTGGTCGAAGGAGTGGTGTGGAGCTCCAAAATGTAGTGGGCAGCACCGTCGTTAATGTATGCTGGAGCAACATCAGCTAGGCCAGAAAGGTGTGTTATTTAATACTGTACCGGAAAAACTTTAGCGTCAAAGGCCGAAAAGGCAGCGCCAGGCTACGAACGTAGAAAAGAAAGAGTGACAATAATTCCATGCAGTAACGCCACAGCAAATCTGAAAATGAAACCGAGAGCATTTAAAAATGTATCTAAACATGCTTTACCCGGTGAAATATTACAACAACAAAAAAAATTGCTTGAATGAGCTCAGACATTTTTAAAGAATGGTTCGTGCCACAAACTGAAAAGTTTTTGAAAGCCAACAACTTGCCCCGCAAAGCACTGTTTTTTATGTTCCTATTAAGCAACTAGAACCGTGTAACAGCTTCAGTCTCTGTTTTCCTTTGTTGTTCCCTATTCTTCCAGTGTAGAACGGTGGTGGGGAAAAGCGTGTACGGGGGGGGGGGGGGGGGGGGTGTCAAGTGACCAGTCTAAGGGAACTTAAGTTTTTGCGGAAACCATGGTTATGGATAGAATGACGGAAGTTTGCCGCTTACACATTTTCAGTATAGTATCATGTCCGCCTCCAGTAGCTGAGTGGTCAGCGCGAGATAACGTCAATCCCAAGGACCCGGGCTCGATTCCCGGCTGGGTCAGAGATTTTCTCCGCTCAAGGGCTAGGTGTTGTGTTGTCCTAATCATCATCTTTTCATCCACATCGACGCCGAAGTGGCGTCAAATCGAAAGACTTGCACCCGGCGAACGGTCTACACTACGGGAGGCCCTAGTTACACGACATTTACATTTAATGTGGTATTATGAGGTAATAATCCAAATATTTTTCGCTGAAAAACAAAATACAAGGGCGTACTGAGAAGAGATGCCTCTGAATTATTTTATCCTGTTCTCAATATCAGCTGACGTGTTACACGTCGTGTATATTACTTGGTCGAATTTTTGGATTCGCTGATGCACGTGGCAACCGTTTGCCACTAGGGGGCTCCGAATTGCAGCGTGTAACGCGGCGGTTGTAATATCTCTTTACATTCGATGAATTATTCTGATACAATTCTACCCTTGAATGACGTTTACAAATTTTCTATCTTCATACTCGCAGAATCCATGCGCAAAATAGTTTCATACAATAGCTATGCCATGAGCGCATAAGTATTCTTTGTAGTACTCTCTTTGGTGGTTGTTAGAAAAAGAAAAAAGGGAAGAGGGGAGCTTCCGAGATTGTCTTCGTGCCGATTAGCATGAGCTTGGTTTGGAAGAACTGTAATTTGATTATTGAGATTTATAACAGAAGATGACTGATACGAACTGTACGATTAAATAGGAAATATATATATAGATTGCTCCTTCATACCAAGGTGTGTATTTGACAATTGAGAATTAATGATATTTATCGATATATTGCGTAGTTGTTAATCAGAAGGGACTTCCGAAAGACTGGATACGAACCTGCATTTAATAATCCAAGAGCTCCATTACTTCATCGGAAGGTTAAACTTCATCAAAGCCAAATATCCGCTTGATCTGAGGTTTCCCGACTGATTATACAACGCTCCCAAAATTACGAGGCATTTTATTTGTACAGATTAGCAGACTGCCGCAAAGCACGAGCCTGCAGAGAAGAAGAATCATCGCCTGATTTCATTCTAACAAGTAAAATTTCAGAATCATTTTGAGTGACTGAGCTATGACTGTGTTTCCTATCATGAATGATTGATTGCTCGAACGAATTGAGAGCTACAGAATTACGTAGATAGGAGGAAAAATTACACGGTGTTTAACCTAACTGCGTCACGGAGTGAGAAACAGGGTGGTGTCTTTGAGCTTCTAAGCGCAGAAAAACTGTTTACGATCCTCAGAGTCGCTTAGCACTGTACAGGATCGTTAAGAAACCGAGCCGACGTCCTTTTCTACATCTAATCAGGTATACAAGACTCCTCTTATCTCGTTTGTTTCCATTCTACGCAGACAGCTGTTCACGCTATCATAACTTGTACTTCACCCAGCAGATATGTGTTAGACACGACTCCGGTGTTCACAAATTGGTGAAACTGAACTGTATGCTCGCTGTAGCTTCAATCTCTAACAGAATCAGTTTAGTGGAACTGGTTTGATGAAACGAAGTTCACAGTTTAATGTTGTCGTGTAGACTAGGAATAACAAGCATTAACTTCGTACCTCTAAAAGTGTAGCGAAGGGAAACATTCTTCAGGCCTGTAGCTCTCTTTTGTGCTAAAGATGAAACCGTAAATAAGGTCAAACGCAAAGAAAGATACTACTCACGTATGTTTTCCTGGAAATCCCTGAGAATGGTTACCATCCCCACTATCACTTAGCAGTCTGCAGTGTTGTTGGAAAATCGAGCTGAAGTCTTTTATTATATCCAGTCATGTCCACTTCTCTTATCTCTTTCATTACCTTCACAGTTTAATTTCGTCGCGTAAACTAGCGATACCGAGAAAGGCCTTCATGCCTCTAAGGTTCGTGAAGCTGGTTTCATAACACGAGGTTTACAGTTTAATGTCGTCCTGCAAACTAGCAATAACAGGTATGGTCTTAGTGCCTCTAACAAGGGAATGGTCAGACTTGTCATGCCGAAACATGTATTGCTTTTTTTAGCACTGTTATTTAACTGTGCAAAAGGTCCGTATGCAGAATTGTAGCTGCTGACATGAACTGGAAGTCACCTAAAAAAAATCACGAACATGGCTGTGTTTGCTGCTTGGCGCTTGCAGTGACGGCTGGCCACCCCTGGAAATGGCGAGTCGCGAGCGTTGTGCGCATGGTCGGGAAGTGTGGCCGTCTTATCGCGGCGTTCACTAAAGAGGAATATCGCTGCACGGTTTTGGTGGAAAGGGGGAACGAATATTCGTTTCTGTGGCATGCACGTCCTTTTAATTTCTGGTACGTATTTCGAAACATACCGTTCTGAAACTGGTTAGAGATGTGAAAGATGTTCTGTACATGTTCATCTATACTCCGCAAGCTACTTAACGGTGAACATTCAATCTCACCTCCCAGGTGATGGTGAACCCTGTAAATGTTTTGCTGCTTGCCATGGAGATATGCCACAGACGCCAAATGAAGCAATCAACAGATAACACGGGTGAAAACTATGTGTTGTGCGACATGGTTGTTAAACTTCTAGACGAGCATGTAAATGGCGCAGACATGTGGCTAGAAACAACTGAAACACTCGATATTGCAGACTGTGAATCTACAGACGGCGAAGGCACCGACGAAAGTTGCACTCATGAAGAGTCTTCGAGTGATAGTGCCACGTACCATCCGAAAGTAACACCAGCAACTACAATTACCTTATCAGACAAAGAAAAAGCGGTGACGTATTGGTTGAACGAAAGTGGTAAGAAACACCTATGTGTAAGTACTGTTCAAAATAAATATCGATTTGTCCGTTCTGAACGTGAATTATATAGATGGAAAAAGGAAGTCGGTGGACGACGTAAGAGTCGACTGGAAATTGCGACGGAGATAAATGCGCGACTTTTTGAGCTATTTACGATGCCAGACAACAGTCATTTAATGTCAGCGATACAACTTTGCGTGATTGGGCGTTAGAGATTGCCAATGCGATAGGAGCTAAAGAATTTACAGCTTCTCAAAGTTGGATTAGTCGCTTCAAAAGATCACATAAAATTGTGGCAATAAAAATAATAAAATTTGTATCGAGAAACAGGTCGGAAAATGAAGTGACACAAATCGAAATGATAGAAGCTTTTCTTACGAATGCAAAAAATAAGATCGCTAGTTTTAGTGAATCGTACGTGTACAATGCAGATCAGTCAGGTTTTCAAAAAGAAATGCGTGCGAAAAGAACACTGACATTCAAAGGGGAAAACATATTGAGGCGATTGCGCAGTCCATGACTGCACTCACCCATTCATACACTATAATGCCCATAATTAGTCTGGATGGTTCATTGCTGCCTAAACTAGCCTATATGTGTGTCTTCAAGAACCAACTGCACGTTTTGGACCACGTGTCAAAAGAACAATGTTACACGCAAACAATCTTGTGGTAGACGCATCGAAGTCTGGAAAAATGGGAAACGAAAACGTTACACATTTCATGCGTCATGCTTTTATTCCGTTCTGCGGGAACAAATCTCTTCTCCTTCTAGATTCGTGGTCAGGTCATAAAAGGTGTGATTCATTAAAAGCTGTATTTCGAGCCCACCCTGACAAAGAAGTAGAGATATTTCAGATTCCACCCGACACGACGAACGTGATTCAACCTTTAGACAGAGAATTTTTCCGTCAGTGGAAGGCATTTTACAGAAAACTAACAGAGAAAATTATTGTGTGCAGAACACTGTAATTTCCTGTGTATCACCGTGACAATATTCTCAAGCTGCAATCAGTAGTACATTATTAATTTTCCTCCCCACGGTTTCACAATTTGATTAAATATGCGTGGCACTCCTCGAAATATACTGGTACTAGGCCTGATTCATTCCTAACGCCAGCCCAGTTTTGTTTACGAACATCTAACAACGTCTGTGATTCGCAGGGCTGTCATATGTCATCTTTGCTTGTATGTTCTTGGTGCACAAAAAACCTATGTTTTGAACATTGTATCAATATTTCGCATTTTTGAGGTAATTACAAGAAATAAAATTTGGACGTGTTCTAAACCGTATATTTATTTGTGTCTATTTCATAGCTATTTGGAAAGAATGTTGTAGATAACATATCAGCCATATTTGTCAACGAATGTTAATTATCATACGATCCCTTTCACTGGGGGAATCAGCTCTCACTGCTGTGGCAAGAGAGCGGCGCGTAGCTAACGCTACCTTGTCCGTAGATGGCGTTGGTATAACGTAGCGAGCGAGGTCAGGGTTGTACAAGAGGCAGTTATAAGCGCGGAAACCATGCGACAATAATGTCCTACTTCATCAAATTGTTTACAGACTTGCAGTTCATGTCAGCAGCTAAAATTCTGCATACAGACTTCTTACAATGTTAACTCACAGTGGTAAAAAAAGCAACACAGGTTTCGACATGACAAGTCTGACCATTCCCTTGTAAGAAACGCAGTGACGGGAAACAGGCTCGTAGCTAAGTTTTGTGCTGAAGACGAACCTGAACAAAAGGTCAAACGCAGAAGAAAAGAAATTTTTCATGTACATTTTCCTGTAAACGCCCATTGTTGCTAATGATACTCAGCGCTTAGCACTGTGCTAGGACGCTAAAAAACTAAGCTGAGGAATTTCTTGTATCGAATCATGAATCCAAACACTTCTCTATCCTTTTTCTTGTTATCGATTTAACACAGGCAACTCTTAATTGTGCCATATCTGTCAAGACGTAGATGTCAGCAACGACTCCAGTATTCACAATTGACTTCTTTCACGAAACGAGGTTCACAGATTAATGTCATCGTGTGAAATACGTATTCATAATCGTTATGATGTTAGTGCCTCTAAAAAGCGTTGTGAAGGGAAACCTTCTCCCGGCTCGTAGTTTTGTTTTGTGCCAAAGACGAAACTGCACAAAATGTTGAAGGAAATTATTTTGTATGCATATTATCTTGAAATCTTCCTTAGCTGCTTACAATCCTTGAGTCGCTTAACACTGTTCAAGGTCACTGAAAAACGGAGCTGACGTCTTTTAAGTCACGAATTCAAACACTTCTCTTGTCACTTGTCTTGCTTATCGATTTTACAAAGAGAAGTGTTAACTCTGACATAACTGTTACACCTGCGAAAATATAGATGTCAGAGTCGACTCTGATACGCTCAAAGTGACGAATCTGATTCCAGAGACATCTACAGAATCAGTTCGATGAAACTGGTTTCAGGAAACGAGGTTCATAGTTTCATGTCGTCATGCAAACTAGCAATAAGAAGTATGATCTTCATGTATAGAAGAAGCATTGTGGAGGGAAACATTCTTGAGGCGAGCAGCTCTGCTAGCTGCTAGTAGTAAGTTTTAGTATAAACTTACCTCATTTTGATCAATTAATTAAATAAATTTTATTTTAATAGGAATCAATCATATTAGTTTTATTTGACTTTTTCACTAATTTTATTTTAATTTTTAATTACCATAATTATGAAAGTTTTCAGCTGTTCTGTTTTTGTAAATGAAATTAATTAAAAAAATTAAAATTAATCAAACACTAAAATAACATTAATTTAATTAATTTGTCAAAAAGATGGTATGCAACTAAAACATGGCAACTGTGCTCATTGTATACATTTATTAACACTACTATATAAAAATTCATACCAATTTTAGTGCACTACAATTAATTTTTAAAGAATAATATTAAATCAAAGGTAAAACACCACTTTCTTTACTCTCAACTACAACAGAATTTTATGAATTATTATCATCTCTGATTCTAAGTACTAAGTGGGCCCTTTTGAAACCAAAAATTCTAGATCATGAAATTCATTATCATTATTTTATTATTTTTAAGTTTCTTAAATACTTTACATCTCAGCTCAATGTTCCCTCCTTCAAGAAATTGAAAATCCCATCCAGTAATTAATTTCAAATATGTTTTGCAAAATAATTTTAAATTATTTATTCAGTTCCAACCATAACTTCTCTCCATGTCTATTAATGAAATACCTGCGGCTATTAGTGTTACATAAAGTATTTATGTGTAGCTCACTAACTTTTTTAAACAAATTAGTACTGTTTGCATTGGTTAGCTTCAAAAAATATTATTAATAAAATTTAAAATCCATATGGTCCTGTATCATAATTTTCTAGAATCATTCTTTTACCATACCAAATAAGAATTCTATTTTTAGTATTTACATATCTAGCTTTTTGCATGTACTCTAAATGTACAGTTTCCTCCACAACAGGCTCAGTTTATCTCATCATAGATTCACCATTCAGCATTTCAGTGATCTTCTAGTTTAAAGTAAATTTCTTTATTTTCATCTCTTCATTTTTATAATTTTCTCAGATCAGTAACTTTTGGGTCCAGTTAAAGCAGATTCCGTAATTCAGTTAATTCTTAATTCATCTGTCCATTCACCTACCATACAACCTGTTTCCATGGTATTTTCAGATAGGTAAGAGAATCACATTTGCTATGCTTTCAACTACCCAGTTTTTGTAAATAAATTTTGTAATTTTTAAAATATTTTTAAATCTATAATTCAAACTGTTTTTACACAACTCTAATTAAATTTTTTATATGAATGGAAGTTGAAAATCAAAAAAGTACTACAAATAAAAATGTATATTCTATTATAGAACTTCTAGGAAATACAAAAAAGGAAACAAATGAAAGATTTGGCTTATGGATACTTACAGAAAATTTAAATAACTGTGATCTTGTTACAAATATTAGAGATATTAATTACACAAAAGGAGAAAAAGATGGGAATTTATATCAGTTTCAGAAAATTTTTTTGTTAAAATCAGTTATTTTAAAGAACTGATTTTATAGACTGTGATGCAGATATCAAAAGTAATAAATTACTTGGAAAAAATCAGCATGCAGCTGTTTTAAATTTTTTAAGATGTAGGTTTCCTAAATTTAAATTGACTAGACAATATTTAACAAGTAATTATAATTTTTGAATTAAGGAGAATATAAAAAATGTATTGTGATGAATAACAACAATAGCACTGTAGTAAAAGATTGCTTAACTTGGAGAAATTATAATTCTAGAGTAAAAATGGACAACAAATTTATTTGTCAATTATCGAGTTCAGGAATTGACAAAAGACTTGGCAGCCATGTTCTAAAATCTTTAAGCTGTCCAGATAAAAGTTTAAAACATATATTTACTTCTAAATTATCTGAAGACAATGCAATTACAACATTATAAGCAACAACTTAAAATTATACTAACACAGATTTCAAGAAAGAACCAAAATTTATCCAGTAACAGATTGTTTAGAATTAATAACAGTTAACAGCAAATATATCAAGAAAGCTCCTTTTTATTCTGTTCCAAAACCCAAAATGTTACAAAAATTAACAGATTCATTAGAAAATAGTTGTTGTCCTATTTATAACATGTTTATTGGGATAACTGAAATGCAAAAAAATTAACTGGAATACAAATAAAAAATATAACAGATAATAAAGGAGAAAGGGAAAAATTGGTTAGACATATTATATCTTCTTTTAGTTTTAATTGCTTTCCTATTAATTATATAGAATTTTTAAAGAGACAGAGAATATAATTTCTGTAAAACTAACTTGTTGTATAAAATTTGGAGACCATTTTTTTCTAAATCAAAGAGATAATTTTCAGCAATACCAAAAGGACTAAGTATTGAAGAGTTAGGATTAATGAAAAGACTTAATACTATTTCATTTGTGTCTAGTGAAAGAATAAATATTATCAACAAACTTTCTCCATATCCTATTAAATAAATTAAACCAATTAATGCAGTATGTTTACAATGTACTAAAAAAGCGAACAAAAATTTAAAAAATTAAGTAAATAAGTAAGAAAATTAGAATATTTGAATAATAATATGCCTTTAAAAGACAAAAACAAAAATATTTTAGATAAAGAACAAAATATAAGCGAAAAAGAAGAAGAAATACAAAAAAATATTTTAAATGTCAATGAAAAGATTTTGCAGTAGGTGCAGTTTATAAATTTAGTGCTGTTGCTGTAAATGATAGTATTAAGTTTACATGTCTTGGCGTTTTTTGTGAACAGGATAGAAAATAGTTGTGCATATTGTTAAAAATCTCAGCAAAAATAAGTTTATTAAACTTACAAAAGGTAGCAATTTTCTTAGAAATGAAGTATGTAATTGTATTCCACAGATGAGTCTTCAGCAGAAATGAGTAATAATCGAAAATATAAAAATGTGACAAATATTAGGAAATATAAAAATGAAAGACTGTAAACAAATAGATCTAATTATTCCAACATGGTAAATATAATCAAGGAAAGATTTGATGTACACTGAACCATCAAAGAAACTGGTACAGCCATGTGTATTCAAATACAATGATACGTAAACAGGTAGAATACGGCACTGTGGTTGGCAACGCCTTTAGAAGACAACTAATATGTGGTACATTTGTTAGATCGGTTACTGCTGCTAAAATGACAGGTTATCAATATTTACTTGAGTTTCAACATGGTGTAATACTCAGTGCACGAGCTATGGGACACAGAATCTCCGAGGTAGTGATGAAGTGGTGATTTTCCCATATGACCAGTTTACAAGTGTACTGTGAATATCAGGAATGTGGTAAAACATTAAATCTCCGACATCACTGCAGCCAGAAAATGATCCTGCAAGAATGAGACCAACTAAAACTGAAGAGAATCATTCATCATGACAAAAGTGCAACCCTTGTGCAAATTGCTGCAGATGTCAAAACTGGGTCATCAACAAGTGTCAGCTTGTGAACCATTCAAAAACATCATCAACCGGGATTTCAGAGACGAAGGCCATCTTGTGTACCCTTGATGACTGCATGACAGAAAGCTTTACGCCCCCCCCCCCCCCCCCGTGCTGTCAACACCGAAATTGGAGTATTGTTGACTGGAAACATGTTGGCTGGACAGACGAGTGCTGTTTCAAATTGTATAGAGTGGGTATATGTGTATTGGTATGGAGACAACCTCATAAATCCATGGACCCTGCTTGTCAGCAGGTGACTGTTCACACTCTAGACCCAACTCTGACAGGTGATACATACATAAACATCCTGTCTGATAACCTGCATCCATTCATGTCCATTGTGCATTCTGATGGACTTGCGCCATTCCAGCAGGACAATGTGGCAACCCACATGTCCAGAATTGCTACAGAGTGGCTCCAGGAACAGCCTTCTGAGTTTAAACGCTTACACTGGCCACCAAGCTCCTCTGACATGAAAATTATTGAGCATATCTGGGATCCTTAACAATGTGATGTTCAGGAGAAATTTCCACCCCCTCGTACTCCTACGGATTTATGGACAGCTCTGCAGGATTTAGGGTGTCAGTTCCCTCCAGCACTAATTCAGACATTAGTTGAGTCCATGTCATGTCATGTTGTGGCACTTCTGTGTGCTTGTGAGGGCCCTACACTATATTAAGCAGGAGTACCAGTTTTTTTGGCTCTTAAATGTATTTGAAACTACGTAAATAATCAAGACTGTAGTTGCTCAAATTATTGGTTGCAAGAAGAAATTCAAATTCCAAGAATTTCAGAATTAAGATCAAATTAGATAAAATTAAAACACCAAACGGGGATAGGGGAAAGATGGGGGAAAGAAATACAGTAGAAGGAGAATGGGTAGCCTTGAGGGATGAAGTAGTGAAGGCAGCAGAGGATCAAGTAGGTAAAAAGAAGAGGGCTAGTAGAAATCCTTGGGTAACAGAAGAAATATTGAATTTAATTGATGAAAGGAGAAAACATAAAAAATGCAGTAAGTGAAGCAGGCAAAAAGAAATACAAACGTCTCAAAAATGAGATTGACAGGAAGTGCAAAATGGCTAAGCAGGCGTGGCTAGAGGACAAATGTAAGGATGTAGAGGCTTATCTCACTAGGGGTAAGATAGATACTGCCTACAGGAAATTTAAAGAGACCTTTGGAGAAAAGAGAACCACTTGTATGAACATCAAGAGCTCAGATGGAAACCCAGTTCTAAGCAAAGAAGGGAAAGCAGAAAGGTGGAAGGAGTATACAGAGGGTCTATACAAGGGCGATGGACTTGAGGACAATATTATGGAAATTGAAGAGGATGTAGATGAAGATGAAATGGGAGATACGATACTGCGTCAAGAGTTTGACAGAGCACTGAAAGACCTGAGTCGAAACAAGGCCCCCGGAGTAGACAACATTCCATTGGAACTACTGGCGGCTTTGGGAGAGCCAGTCCTGACAAAACTCTACCATCTGGTGAGCAAGATGTATGAAACAGGCGAAATACCCTCAGACTTCAAGAAGAATATAATAATTCCAATCCCAAAGAAAGCAGGTGTGGACAGATGTGAAAATTACCGAACAATCAGTTTAATAAGCCACAGCTGCAAAATACTAACACGAATTCTTTACAGACGAATGGAAAAACTAGTAGAAGCCGACCTCGGGGAAGATCAGTTTGGATTCAGTAGAAATACTGGAACACGTGAGGCAATACTGATCTTACGACTTATCTTAGAAGAAAGATTAAGGAAAGGCAAACCTACGTTTCTAGCATTTGTAGACTTAGAGAAAGCTTTTCACAATGTTGACTGGAATACTCTCTTTCAAATTCTAAAGGTGGCAGGGGTAAAATACAGGGAGCGAAAGGCTATTTACAATTTGTATAGAAACCAGGTGGATGTTATAAGAGTCGAGGGACATGAAAGGGAAGCAGTGGTTGGGAAAGGAGTAAGACAGGGTTGAGCCTCTCCCCGATGTTATTCAATCTGTATATTGAGCAAGCAGGGAAGGAGACAAAAGAAAAATTCGGAGTAGGTATTAAAATCAATGGAGAAGAAATAAAAACTTTGAGGTTCGCCGATGACATTGTAATTCTGTCAGAGACAGCAAAGGACTTGGAAGAGCAGTTGAACAGAATGGATGGTGTCTTGAAGGGAGGATATAAGATGAACATCAACAAAAGCATAACGAGGATAATGGAATGTAGTCGAATTAAGTCGGGTGATGTTGAGGGTATTAGATTAGGAAATGAGACACTTAAAGTTGTAAGGGAGTTTTGCTATTTGGGGAGCAAAATAACTGATGATGGTCGAAGTAGAGAGGATATAAAATGTAGACTGGCAATGGCAAGGAAAGCGTTTCTGAAGAAGAGAAATTTGTTAACATCGAGTATACATTTAAGTGTCAGGAACTCATTTCTGAAAGTATTTGTATGGAGTGTAGCCATGTATGGAAGTGAAACATGGACGGTAAATAGTTTGGACAAGAAGAGAATAGAAGCTTTCGAAATGTGGTGCTACAGAAGAATGCTGAAGATTAGATGGGTAGATCACATAAGTAATGAGGAAGTATTGAATAGGATTGGGGAGAAGAGAAGTTTGTGGCACAACTTGACCAGAAGAAGGGATCGGTTGGTAGGACATGTTCTGAGGCATCAAGGCATCACCAATTTAGTATTGGAGGGCAGCGTGGAGGGTAAAAATCGTAGGGGGAGACCAAGAGGTGACTACACTAAGCAGATTCAGATGGATGTAGGTTGCAGTAGGTACTGGGAGATTAAGAAGCTTGCACAGGATAGAGTAGCATGGAGAGCTGCATCAAACCAGTCTCAGGACTGAAGACCACAACAACAACAACAACGGGGATAAAGAAGGCTAGCCTGTGTTCTGCTGTTTCTTTTTTTTTTTTTTTTTTAATTGTTCGAATTTTTCAGGAATAGCTATATTACTTTCCTTAAAAATCTATGTTTAATTTAGATATTCTTAATCAACTCCATCTGAACTTGCTGTATAGTTACCAATGTAATAATCTCCCAAAATATAACAAGGTTGAATTAAATTTCCATCTTCTGCACAATAATTGGTAAAGATTATACCATAAATAACTATATAAAGACCAAAACCACTCACTTCCTATAATCTTCTTGGTTACATGGACACATGTATCTGTTTCCCTAGGTGCAATATCTTTAGGAATATTTTGTGCTCCCATTTCTGTAAAGTTATTTATACTAATAATTTGTAGTAATAAGTGGAGGAAGAGAAAAGTGGTAAAATTATAAGAAAAGTGGTAACATTTTAAATTTATTTACAAGAATAAAATGAATTACCAAGATACATGTGAAAATTTAATAGTTTTGTAGCTGAATAATACCAAGAACAATATTTGGATGTAATTTTATATGAAAATTGTGGTACAAATATTACTGTTTACAATAATGCAAAAGCTGTAGTCGTAGAATTAAAACATGTAAATATATGTAGGAGAGAAAAATATAAAATAGTTACTAAGACAGGTAATAACTCTTAAATGGGAGGAAATTTTTCATATTCTAGTGACAAAAACAAAATAGAATATGAAACTTCCTGGCAGATTAAAACTGTGTGCCCGACCGAGACTCGAACTCGGGACCTTTGCCTTTCGCGGGCAAGTGCTCTACCAACTGAGCTACCGAAGCACGACTCACGCCCGGTGCTCACAGCTTTACTTCTGCCAGTACCTCGTCTCCTACCTTCCAAACTTTACAGAAGCTCTCCTGCGAACCTTGCAGAACTAGCACTCCTGAAAGAAAGGATATTGCAGAGACATGGCTTAGCCACAGCCTGGGGGATGTTTCCAGAATGAGATTTTCACTCTGCAGCGGAGTGTGCGCTGATATGAAACTTCCTGGCAGATTAAAACTGTGCGCCCGACCGAGACTCGAACTCGGGACCTTTGCCTTTCGCGGGCAAGTGCTCTACCAACTGAGCTACCGAAGCACGACTCACGCCCGGTACTCACAGCTTTACTTCTGCCAGTACCTCGTCTCCTACCTTCCAAACTTTACAGAAGCTCTCCTGCGAACCTTGCAGAACTAGCACTCCTGAAAGAAAGGATATTGCGGAGACATGGCTTAGCCACAGCCTGGGGGATGTTTCCAGAATGAGATTTTCACTCTGCAGCGGAGTGTGCGCTGATATGAAACTTCCTGGCAGATTAAAACTGTGTGCCCGACCGAGACTCGAACTCGGGACCTTTGCCTTTCGCGGGCAAGTGCTCTACCAACTGAGCTACCGAAGCACGACTCACGCCCGGTACTCACAGCTTTACTTCTGCCAGTACCTCGTCTCCCACCTTCCAAACTTTACAGAAGCTCTCCTGCGAACCTTGCAGAACTAGCACACAGTTTTAATCTGCCAGGAAGTTTCATATCAGCGTACACTCCGCTACAGAGTGAAAATCTCATTCTGGAAAAATACCCCAGGCTGTGGCTAAGCCATGTCTCCGCAATATCCTTTCTTTCAGGAGTGCTAGTTCTGCAAGGTTCGCAGGAGAGCTTCTGTAAAGTTTGGAAGGTAGGAGACGAGGTACTGGCAGAAGTAAAGCTGTGAGTACCGGGCGTGAGTCGTGCTTCGGTAGCTCAGTTGGTAGAGCACTTGCCCGCGAAAGGCAAAGGTCCCGAGTTCGTGTCTCGGTCGGGCACACAGTTTTAATCTGCCAGGAAGTTTCATATCAGCGCACACTCCGCTGCAGAGTGAAAATCTCATTCTGGAAACATCCCCCAGGCTGTGGCTAAGCCATGTCTCTGCAATATCCTTTCTTTCAGGAGTGCTAGTTCTGCAAGGTTCGCAGGAGAGCTTCTGTAAAGTTTGGAAGGTAGGAGACGAGGTACTGGCAGAAGTAAAGCTGTGAGTACCGGGCGTGAGTCGTGCTTCGGTAGCTCAGTTGGTAGAGCACTTGCCCGCGAAAGGCAAAGGTCCCGAGTTCGAGTCTCGGTCGGGCACACAGTTTTAATCTGCCAGGAAGTTTCATATCAGCGCACACTCCGCTGCAGAGTGAAAATCTCATTCTGGAAACATCCCCCAGGCTGTGGCTAAGCCATGTCTCTGCAATATCCTTTCTTTCAGGAGTGCTAGTTCTGCAAGGTTCGCAGGAGAGCTTCTGTAAAGTTTGGAAGGTAGGAGACGAGGTACTGGCAGAAGTAAAGCTGTGAGTACCGGGCGTGAGTCGTGCTTCGGTAGCTCAGTTGGTAGAGCACTTGCCCGCGAAAGGCAAAGGTCCCGAGTTCGAGTCTCGGTCGGGCACACAGTTTTAATCTGCCAGGAAGTTTCATATCAGCGCACACTCCGCTGCAGAGTGAAAATCTCATTCTGAAAATAGAATATGATGAACAATTTGAAGATGAATTTGTACAACATGAAACTCCAAAAGTCTACAACAGTTGTCGAAATTACAAAATTAGGACTTAATTGTTAATGGTTGCTAAATTGTAATTCTATAAGATTTTTTTGTTTGCATTAGAATTTGAGACACAATCTTGACATTATTAAAAACAGGGTTTGTTAACATAAGAAGTATAAATAATTTTAAAACTGAAAATTGAATAAAATAAAAATGAAATGGAAAAAATTAACTTTTAAATGAAATAAAATTAAAAATAAAATGGAAAAATATAAAGCATTTAACAATTTACATTAAATAAAAATAAAAACACATTGGAATAATACAAAAAACTTAAATAAAAATAAAAAATAAAATGAAAACATAACTACCCAATGTTTCTGTTATTTTAATATTTGTGTTTGCCATAGTCAACTATGAGTATTTATATTTTAAGCAGGAATACGTCTTGCTGGATACTTTGTTGCATTTATGTATGTTGTGTGTTAAATACGTTAAATAAGCTAAGTATGTAAATACATGAAATTAAATATGTAAATACATGAAACATATCAAACTCAAATGTGAAATACATTCGTATGTCAGAGACGACTCCAGAAACTTTCAAGAAACGAGATTGCAGTGTAATGTAATTGTGTAAACTATAAAACACAAATATGATCATCGTGCCACTAATAAGCGTAGCGAACTGAAACATTCATTTTGCTCGTAGTGCTATCCTGTGCTAAAGACGAAATTGCAAAAAATGTCGGACTAAAATTGAAAGACACTTTTTATGTATATTTTCCTGAAATCTGACATGGCTGTTTACGCTCCTCATAGTGGCTTAATACTGTGCAAGGTCGCTGAGAAAATGTTTATAATTTTTTAAATCCATTCTTGTATCCAAACAGTTCTATTAAGTCTTTTCTTAGATATCGCTTTAAGGCAGACAAATGTTAACTCTGCCACAATTTGTGCATCTGCCAAAAGACACATGCCAGGGACGAAATAAGTATTCACATAGCGACGAAACTGGGGTGTGTGCTCATTGTGTCAACTGTCATGCAATGAATCAGTTTTGTGAAACTTGTTTCACGAAACATGGTCGTCGTGTGAATTAGCAATGACAAGTACTATCTAGGAAACGCACTGAAGGGAAACATTCTTCACGCTTGTAGCTCTGCGTCATGCTAAAGACAAAACTGTAGAGAAGATCGAACGCAAAAGGAAACATTTATTTCGTGTGTATTTTCCTGAAATCCTCCATGGCTATTTAAGAAGCTGAGGGTCGCTTAGCACTCTACAAAATCACTTGAAAACCAAGCTACTTTTATTTATATCCAATAACGAATCCAAACATTTCCCTTACTTTTAGTTACATAACGAATTAATGTGCACGAGTGTTAAATCTTTCACAGCTCACACATCTGCCAAACCATAGATGCCAGTGACAACTCTGATATTGACCAAGCGGCGAAACTGGGGTGAATGCAAGCTGTGTCTGCAGTCACTGGTTTTAAGAGACGAAGTTAGCAGTTTAATGTCGTCATGACATACATACCGGGCGATCAAAAAGTCAGTATAAATTTGAAAACTTAATAAACCACGGAGTAATGTAGATAGAGAGGTAAAAATTGACACACATGCTTGAAATTACATAGGGTTTCATTAGAACAACAAAAAAAAAAACAAATTTCACAAAATGTCCGACAGATGGCGGAGGACAGCAAAACGTCAGTGACCGCGCATGACAATCGTGTAAAAAAGGAACTGTAATGAGAGAGAGAATCAGATGCGCCAGCAGTCGCTGCATGTTACCTGAAAAGGCGCTTTTAGTGAAGCTGTATTATCAGAATGGGAAATGTGCTCGTTCAGCGTTACGATCCTATCGCCATAGGAAGGGAATTCGAACGGGTAAAGGTCCGTTGACAAATGCAGCTGTGGCGAGAATGATTTCGAAGTTCGAAGCCACGGGTTGTTTAGACGATAGACCCCGTAGTGGACGACCGAGCACAAGGCGTAATGCTGCTGAGAGAGTTCAGGAAGAAATGGAGACTGTAGCGGGTTCGCCTATGCACGGGGAAGTCAGCGCTCGTGCAGTCGCACGTCGCACCGGCATTCCATACACTACTGTTTGGTTGGCACTTAGGCGTACTCTCCGATGCTATCCGTACAAAATCCATCGGCATCATGAACTGTTACTTGGCGATTTAGTGAAGCGGAGGGCATTTGCGGTGTGAGCGTTTGAAAAGATGGCGGAAGATGACGATTGGTCGAGTAACGTGTTGTGGACCGACGAAGCTCATTTCACGCTCCGAGGGTCTGTCAACGCCCACAACTGCAGAATCTGGGCTACCGAAAATCCTAGAACTGTCGTGGAAACTCCATTGCACGACGAGAAAGTCACGGTATGGGTTGGATTAACCACATCTACCGTTATCGGGCCTTTTTTCTTCGAGGAAATGCGTGATTCTGGTTTTGTAACTGCTACCGTGACGGGTGAGAGGTACGCCGACATGTTGCAGAATCGCATCATCCCCAGCCTGGCTGATAAACACCTGCTGGAACGTACGATGTTTATGCAGGATGGCACTCCACCCCATATTGCTAGACTCGTGAAAGATCTCTTGCGCGCGTCGTTTGGTGATGATCGTGTGCTCAACCGCCACTTTCGTCATGCTTGGCCTCCCAGGTCCCCAGACCTCAGTCCGTGCGATTATTGGCTTTGGGGTTACCTGAAGTCGCAACTGTACCGTGATCGACCGACATCTCTAGGGATGCTGAAAGACAACATCCGACGCCAATGCCATAACTCCGGACATGCTTTTCAATGCTGTTCACAACATTATTCCTCGACTACAGCTATTGTTGAGGAATGATGGTGGACATATTGAGCATTTCCTGTAAAGAACATCATCTTTGCTTTGTCTTACTTTGTAATGCTAATTATTCCTATTCTGATCAGATGAAGCGCCATCTGTCGGACATTTTGTGAACTTTTGTATTTTTTTGATTCTAATAAAACCGCATGTCATTCCAAGCATGTGTATCAATTTGTACCTCTCTATCTACATTATTCCGTGATTTATTTCGTTTTCAAATTTATACTGACTTTTTAATCACCTGGTGTAACATGTATGATCTTCTTGCCAGTAAGAAGCATAGTGAAGGGAAAAATACTGCAGGCTGGTAGCTACGTTTTGAGCTAGACACAAGATTGTACAGAAGGTCGAACACAGAAAGACAATAATTTTTTATGTCTATTTCCCGAAAACCTTCCGTGGCTGTTTACGAATCTCAGAGTCACCTATCAATCTGTAAGGCGTCCGAAAAACCAAGCTGACGTCTTTTGTTTTATATCCAGTCATGAGCAGAAACACTTCTCTTAACTCTTTTCGTACATATCGAATTAATACACCCAGGTGTTAGCCGGCCGCGGTGGTCTAGCGGTTCTGGCGCTGCAGTCCGGAACCGCGGGACTGCTACGGTCGCAGGTTCGAATCCTGCCTCGGGCATGGGTGTGTGTGATGTCCTTAGGTTAGTTAGGTTTAAGTAGTTCTAAGTTCTAGGGGACTTATGACCTAAGATGTTGAGTCCCATAGTGCTCAGAGCCATTTTCAACACCCAGGTGTTAACTCTGTCTCAATTCGTGCATCTGCAAACGACTCCAGTTTTGCAAAGTAAAGAAACTGAAATTCAAGTTTTCTGTGGTTACAGCCATACACGGGGCCAGTTTCGCGAATCTGGTTTCACAAAATGAGGTCGCAGTTTAATGTCGTCGTGTAAGCTATGGATAACAAGTACGGTCTTTGTGACTCTACTAAACGTAGTAAAGGGAAACGTTATTCACGCTCATGTTAAAGACGAAACAGCACACAAAAAGGGAGGGGAGTTGTTTATGTATGTTTCACTGGAATCGCCGTCGGTGTTTACGATCCTCAGACTCACTTAACGGTTTGCAAAGTCGCTGAAAGCCGAGCTGACGTTTTCTTTACGTCCAATCACGATTCCAAATACTTCTCTTAGGACTTTTCTTTCGTATTGCCTTAAAACAGACAAGTTAACTCACACCTCTGCCAAAACAAAGATGTCAAACACGACTCGAGTATTCACAAAGTGACGAAACTGCTCTGCATGCTTTCTGTGTCTTCAGCCACGCCGCGCAGGATTAGCCGAGCGGTCTAGGGCGCTGCAAAAAAATGGTTCAAATGGCTCTGAGCACTGTGGGACTTAACTTCTGTCCCCTAGAACGTAGAACTACTTAAACCTAACTAACCTAAGGACATCACACACATCCATGCCCGAGGCAGGACTCGAACCTGCGACTGTAGCGGTTGCACGGTTCCAGACTGTAGCGCCTTGAACCGCTCGGCCAGGGAGCTGCAGTCACGGACTGTGCGGCTGGTCCCGACGGAGGTTCGAGTCCTCCCTCGGGCATGGGTGTGTGTGTTGGTCCTTAGAGTAATTTTGGTTAAGTAGTGTATTAGCTTAGGGACTGATGACCTTAGCAGTTAAGTCCCATAAGATTTCACAAGCATTCTTCAGCCACACACTGAATCAGTTTCGTGAAACTGGTTCCATGAAGCGGGTTTGAATTTTAATGTCGTAGTGTAAAATAACAGTTGTAACACCATAGCTCTAATGCTGTACTGACTTGTTTTGCTTTTGTTTCATTTAATGTCACATTGATGTGCTTCTGTAAATGTGTTTGATTGAACAGATAACACAAAATTGTATACTCTTTTCTTTGTCAAACGTTTGATGTCGTGGTTTGATTCTATGAGAAGTAGTGTATCTGTAATTTAAAATCTTTGTCCCATTTGGAGGGAACATAACTTACTGTATATAATTGTAATTTCTGTGTGAATAATTTTTTTGTAGGAATGCCAATATGTGCAAATGTTCTGTTTTAATTAATGTATTTGGTTGCTGTTATGTAAACTGCTGATCCTCACTTAGGGTTCTTAGGTAGTTTGTATGTAAATGGCGTAGTGGTTCCCCTCGGGAACGGAACTGTGTAGCGCGCGCAAATTGTGGTTGGCCTACGTAGAAAAGGTGGAACTGATAGTCAGTCGGGGACGAGCCAGCAGTCGGGGACGAGCTACGAGTCCGTGCACTGTCATGTAACAGATGCATATTGTGCCGGTTCCGAGAGAGGCTTTTCCTGCCGCTTTCCAAATATCTCGGAAGAATGGATAAATAGCTGGAACTATTCTGGTGTTTGTATCTGTCATCGCCACCAAGAAATGACAGAGTCCAGCAATTCTACCTGCAATTCCACCTAACAACATGCAGTTGCCACCACATTGCGCAATCATTACATCGGAATACTACAATGATGTATAGTGAAGGATCAGCTTAATGGATGTGTTAGCGTGCTCAAATAGAAGGTAATTTATATCTGAATTTATGTACCTACCCTGATTTTTCTCCTCATCATAACACCTCTCAGGTTCCTCTCCGTTTGAGCTAAAGTGATATCCGAGTGTCCTTACTAAAAGAACATTAAAAGCCAGTATTTTGCTCATTAATGCCTCTTCAACATAGTAAAAAGAAAGTTAAAGTTAATGTGGCAAGAGAGTGAGTTAAAGTAAATGTTGTTTGCTGAAAATATTCCTATTAAAACTGCTTATTGAAGTGCTGTTGCCAACTTCAAAATTAAAAGTTCTTAAGACTGAGGCTTATAAACTAAATGATCACATGGTTGTCTGTAGTAAATTCAAAAAGATGAGTCAGTTTCTTGCAATTTTGTCAACATTGTGTTTTGCTGTAGTAAAAGTGGGAAACTGCAATAGTAGAAAACTATATGTTCATGATTGCTAAGTGTTTGTCTCTCTTGTGTATTAGAAGTGCATCTTAATAGTAATGTTATAAAGACCATTCACTTTGTGTAAGCCCTGAAAGTAATAGTGTGTTTCGGTATATGTTATAATTTTGCAAATAGTTTGTGCTGCTCTAACTGTTAGCTTCAATCTTAAAACATATGTGTGTGTCAGAGTTCATTGCACTCGCGTGTGGCTAAGTCTAGGCTGTGTTTGTCCGTTATAGTTACTTATACCTACTTTCTTAAACGAGAACGTTAATCTTTCTCTTGCCTAATTAGGCTGGCGACCGTTTCCCTTATTCTATAAACAGTATAGCTAGGCAAAATTTTGTTTGTTACTATTCAAATATTTACGTAATTCTGACTTTCATTTCCGATAATCCACCTCCGTTAGGAACAACACGGTCAACCTAGCAAAGTTCCTCTCAGAGGGTAACACTGTTCTGTTGCTTTATACCATTATTAATCCAACAAAAATAATTGTTTGGCAAATTGCCTCCAGTTTTGAGGTTATGGTATAACAGTAGCAAACAGGAGTGTTATACAGTAACAAGTACGATCCTTTTCCTTTAAGATTTGTGGTGCTCGGAAACATTATTCAGGCTCATGGATCTGTTTTGTGCCAAAGACGAAACTGCACAGTAGATCGAAAGCTTAAGGCAAGACTTTTTTATATACATTTTCTTGAAATTTACTGTGGCTGAGACGCTTAACACACAGAGACGCTTAACACACAGTAAGGTCCTGAACAGCCGAACTGACATCATTTTTATATCCAATCATGTATCCAGAACTTCGCATATCTCTTTTCTTACATGTCGATTCATCACAGGCAAATGTTAACCACGCCAAAAAATAAGTGCCACATACTACATCAGTATTCACAAAGTGATGAAACGGAACAGAATGTTCGCTCTATCTAAAGCCATACACGGAATGAGGTTCGTGAAACTTGTTTCACAAAATGGGGTTTGTAAATTAGGAATGACTATTATGATCTTCGTGCTTCTACGAAGGGTAGTGAAGGGAAACATTCTTCAGGCTCGAAGCTCTGTCTTCTGCTAAAGACGAAAATGCTAAATAGGTCGAATGACAAAGGAAAAAAAAATTATGTATATTTCCTTGAAATATACAGCTTTTTAAAAACCTCTGAGTAGCTTAGCACTCTGGAAGGTCGCTGAAAAACAGAAGTGATATCTCCTTTTATATCCAGTCACGAATCCAAACAACTGTCTTATATCATTTTTTACGTATCGATGTTATACAGACAAGGGTTAACTCTGTCACAACTCATGCCACAATACAGATGTCAGAGACGACGCTAGTATTCGCAAAGTGAGGAAACTGAAGTGAATATTAGCGGTGTCTAGAGCCACACAGAATCAGTTTCTTGAAACTGGTTTCACGAAATGGGTTTCACCATTTAACGGCGTCGTGTAAACTATCTGTAACAAGTACGATCTTCGGGTCTCAAAGAGGCATAGGAAAGGGAAACATTCTTCAGGCTTGGAACTCGGTTTTGTGCTAAAGAGGAAACTGAACACGAAGACGGAAAGGAAGATTTTATGGATATTTTCTTGAAATCCCCGTGGATGTTTATGATCCTCAGAGTCGCTTAACGTGAAAAACCCAGCTGGAGTCTCTTTTTTTATATCCAGTCAGGAATCCAAATATTTCTCTTGTATCTTTTCTTACATGTCAGTTTAATGCAGACAAGTGTTAACTCTGCCTCAGCTCATACATCTGCAATAACGTAGATGTGAGAGACGGCTCCAGTATTTGCAAAGTGAGGAAACTGAATGGTGTGTTCGCTATGTCAACAGTAATACATGTGGCCAGTGTCATGGAACTGGTTTCACGAAACGAAATTTGCATTTTAATGTCTGCTTGTATACTAGCTGTGGTGTCACCGCCAGACACCACACTTGCTAGGTGGTAGCTTTTAAATCGGCCGCGGTCCGCTAGTATACGACGGATCCGCGTGTCGCCACTGTCAGTGATGGCAGACCGAGCTCCGCCAAACGGCAGGTCTAGAGAGACGTTCTAGCACTCGCCCCAGTTGTACAGCCGACGTTGCTAGCCATGGTTCACTGACAAAATACGCTCTCATTTGCCGAGACGATAGTTAGCATAGCCTTCAGCTACGTCATTTGCTACGACCTAGCAAGGCGCCATAGCATTTTATATTGAGATTCAAATTATGTACCATCAAGAGAGATGTTCTACAATTGTGGATTAAAGTTAAGTATTATATCAACTACGTACTTTATTTGCTACTATTAATTCTCTTAACTGTTCCAGACCTCACGCCAGTCAGCGTGTAATTAAACACGTGCATTTCGGCCTACTCTAACAACACAGTGTTGGCTCTTCTGCCAACACTTCACTAGCAATAACGAGTATGATCTTCATGCCTCCCAGAGGTATAGCAAACAGAAACATTGTTTAGGCTTGTAGCTGTGCTTTATGTTAAAAACGAAACTGCACGTAAAGGTCGAACACAGAAGGAAGGAGATTTTTTATGTATTATTTCTTGAAGTCTCCCTCTTTTGATTACGATCCTCAGAATCTCTCAGCTACCTACATGTTCACTGGAAAATCGAGCTGACATGATGTTTATAATCATTCACAAATCCAAACACCTGTCTTATTCCTTTTCTTAGGTATCGATATCCTCAAACAAGTGTTTTAACTCTGGCACAACTTATACATCTGTCAAAACACAGATGTCAGAGATGACTCCAGTATTAACAAACTAACGAAATTGAAGTGCATGATCGCCGTGTCTACAGTCATACATGGTTTCAATTTCGTAAAACTAGTTTAACGAAACGCGGGTCACAGTTTAACGACGCAGTATGAACATTCAATGCAAGTATGGTCTTCATGCCTCTAACAAGTGCAGTGAACGTAAACATTCCTCAGGCCCTTATCTTAGATTTCTGCTAAAGATAAAACTCAACACAAGGTCGGTCGCACACAGGAATTCTTTTTGAAATTCCCCTTGTTTGTTTATGGCCATCAGAGCAGTATAGGACCCTGGAAGATCGCTAAAGAGCGAGCTGACTCTTTTTTATACAATCATGAATCAAAAACCTTCTCTTGTCTCTCATACATCGATTTATGCAGACACGTGACAAATCTACCACAACTCGTTCATTTGCCAAAACATAGATGTCAGAGACGAGTCGGGAATTCAGAAAGTGGTTGAATGAAACAGTGGTCCACAGTTTAATGCCGTTATGTAACTAGCAACAACAAGTATGATCTTCGTGCTTCTAATAAACTTACATCTATATCTAAATCTGCATGATTACTCTGCAATTCACACTCAAGTGCCTGGCAGAGGGTTCATCGAACCATTTCCATACTACTTCTCTACCATTCCACTCTCGAATGGCGCGTGGGAAAACGGAACACCTAAATCTTTCCGTTCGAGCTCTGATTTCTCTTATTTTATTACGATGATCATTTCTCCCTATGTAAGTGGGTGTTAACACATTCGGAAGAGAAAGTTGGTGATTGAAATTTCGTAGCCGGCCGGTGTGGGTGAGCAGTTCTAGGCGCTACAGTCTTGAAACGTCCCCTTAAAACAATTTTACAGACTGAAACGTCCCCTTAGAACAATTGTACAAGACTGTGCTTAAACTGCCACACAATATTTTTAGCGCAACGCAATCTGACTATCAAAGATCCCTGCAAAAGAATGGCCCTGACTAACATTAAACTATACCTTTCAGAAATCACTTACCTCACAAAAATCTTCATTACTCGAACTACTGCAATACAGCGAGCGCCACTACTGCCAGCTAAATAAAAGATTCAAACTACTGAAGGCACTAACTATTGATGGGGATAGCTAGCAAATGAAAGATTTTAATAGAGAACAAACAATGTATTTACCTTAATAGTCATAATATATATAGCAGTTCATGACAAATTACAAAACTCCGCCATCTCTCTCCCCACATCCACCACTGCTGGTGGCTCACCTCCAACTGCGCAACGCTACGCGCTGTTCACATCCAGCTGCCGCTGCCCAACACTACAATGGCAGACAACAATGCAAACTAGCCACAGACTGCACACAGCACAGCCAGTGATTTTCATATAGAGCGCTACGTAACGTTGCCAATAAGAAAACATAAACAGCCTACTTACATAAAGAAAACATAAACAGCCTACTTACATAGCCCCCACGCTCCCCACAAAAAATTTTACAAAATATTTTTGGGCAGTGGCCAATCATGATTTGAAAAAATTTTTCATAATTACAATAACAAAGATATCAAATGCACACCCTTATTTATACAATGTTGGTCAAAAGCTAAAATTTTCTCACAGTCCATAAAGACAGTCCAGATTGTTCATCACAGTAAAACTTCAGTGTTTTTTTTTTCTAAGTCTGAGCAGTAAAAGACAATGCACACGGAAGTAGTGGATTTCCATGCAGTCGTGAAGAAGTAGTGTTGTCCTTCCAACGGAAAGACAGTGCTGACTCTTGACATGCTGACAGGTAATGGGCCACAACAGAGCAAACCCACAGCAGAGTCATTCGACGTTTTGAAGAATATTGGTAGGTAGGTCATCACAGAGCAGACCCACTGCAGTCCTGGTAGAGAGTATTGGTGGGCCACCAGAGGTGCAGACCCACTACAGTCCTTGTAGAAATTGTGGACAGGCCCACTGTAGTCCTGGTAGAGATTGTGGTATTGGTGGGCCACCAGAGGTGCAGACCCACTGCAGTCCTTGTAGAAATAATGGTATTGGTGAGCCAGCAAAGGTGTAGACCCAATGTACTCCTTGTAGAAATAATGGTATTGGTGGGCCATCAAAGATGCAGACCCACTGTAGTCCTTGTAGAGACAGCCAACAGCCATCTGTTGCAACTGTGCAGGTGCACAATCACCATTGAAGAGTCTTGCGGAGAATTAGCAAGTCCATAAACCACCACTTGTCCACTCACAAAGTTTTTTGAATTGTCCTTAGAACCAGCAATGCTGTTATCCAGTCACTTGCTGAATTATTAACACACGTGCAAACACTAACAGTCCCTACTTCTCACATATTGTCCATATACTAAGACCAACAGAAACGTGTGCAGTGAAATGTAACTTACGAGTTACTTAATTTGTTGAACTGGTGTCAATTACAATATTATAACATGAGAATACAATTACAAAGGTACAAAATACATCATTAAAAACATAACAATACAGATAACGTTTGTAGTAATAGGGGCTTTACAAAAGAATAGAAATAGACATATACATCAGTGTTACAGGAATTATGACATGAGTACATACATAAAAGATCAGAATAACTTGCAAAACATCAACTTCACACATGAGCATTAAAACAAAACAGAATAAATAATGTCTCAACATTTTTACAAAGTAAATAACATAGAAAAATTCTACAACATAGCTCTCATCAGCTAAACACATAAAGACAGGAAAAACACAAATACACAAGGGTACACAAACATATAGAGGGATGACACAAAAGGAAAGGACAGGGTTTGTTTTACTGCAGTATTTTGCATGGAGATCTCCCTTCGTTCATCATTATTCCCAAAAAGTCCTATCTAAGCTTGCTTTCTGTATTCTGTTCACATCCTCTGTCAAAATAGTTTTTCTCCACTGTACAGTATCCTTTTTTTTTGCCCAAACCATTTTCATATAGCTTCTCAATACTTTTCTTCCAACTCATCATAGTTAGTTTCTTATATAGTCTACCCCCTCTTAAGCTAACTTAAATCTACTGAGCTCAGATGCTAAACTAAGGGACAAGGCAATGCAGCATCACATAAAACAATTAATACAAACATCAATGACAAAAAATTTAAATAGGCAAAGCAATTGCAGCACTACAACTAATATGAACCAATGTGCAGCAACTAAAAATAAATCAGTAGTAAAACTAGCTTAACAGAGTAATACAAAGTGAAATTCAGTAACACTATGCCTGGCAAACAGCAGCAACTTATACCTAAACATGACATAGCTCAAGCAGAAAAAATATTACAGTAAAAACAACAATGCAGATAAGGGAAATGTATATTCACATCTTAATGTTTATGTAATTAAAGTGGTGCACCACAACAACGTATTGTAAAAAAAATGTTACCATGTACTTGAAAAGAAAATTGTGTGTCCAGTTACTGTTACTAGTCCCTTCTTATTGTTCTCTCCTTTCCAAGTGCTCCTTTTTTAAAGAATGTGGATTACAAAATTATTATTTAATAGATCTGTTGACAGAAAGTGTTCACATTAGCAAATGCATTTTATTTTATAAAAGCAATGCTGCAACACAGCTGGAAACCAGATATCAAATGAAATAAGCAACTACGCAAACCAAAGCATAAAAACATCATTCAATAGCTATGTGGCATTTCGTAAGTCAGTAGCTCTCAACTCTCGTAGAAAGACACTTGTCGTAATCAGGTGTGCAGATGTACGAATATTTCCCATCAATTCATAAGCATTTCAGTAAGTAGCACAAAGTACGAATAATCATATGTTTTCAAGTAATGAGCGTGTAATATCTGCGATGCTTTCTACAAAGGAATGTCAATAGCGAGGATAGTGGCCTCCCTTTTTTTTTATACCTGTGCTTCCGGAAAGGCACACCCTAATGGCTTGTTCTCCAGGTGTCTGACACAGCTGTGTGCCCACGACGCATGTGCAGGTGGTCACTTAACTTTCTTACGGAAATATTTACGACAGCAATTTCGGCTATAGTGACAGTCTCATATAAAAATTTCACAGGTCGAGAATTTACTTTGCAAATGTGTAGAAACAAAATCCTATGAATATAACAGTGTCCAAAAAAATCTTCGCCGGCATTGTGATACATTCACGCATTTACACACATTTCATAACTCTTAAAGTACGATTCTTGGTTTCCAACATCCTTTTTCACAAGTCAAGAGTCCCTAACTTCTATTCATTATTCATATACATATAAACACGTAATCACATTCCTCATATGTGGTAGCATCATCTTATTGACATAAACATACCTCAACAGCATAATACACATCGTCGTCGTAAAAATAACATCATAACACCTCAGTCAAATCTCAAAATCGTCGTAGCTTCCTCCAATAATTTCAAAACGTAAAAAAATTCTCTGCTCATGCCAAAAGTGTCATCTGCCTCAAACGTACTTTAAAAATCATGATCCATTATCAAATATATCATTCAAAGCTCTCATAATATCACAATGGGTCCGAAAAAATATGAACAGTTCACAAAGTACAGACAAAATACAATTTCGTAAGTGTGAAGTTATACAACGGTGTAATTACGTGAACATCTGTCACTGACGTAATAAAAAAGTTTGTCTCTCTCAGTTAAATGATCAGATAGCTGTGTAATTTGTGTTAGAGAAATATGGTACTGATGTGTAAAGTTGTATAAGCAAATACCATATTAGCTAGGGCTCCTTGTGCTTGCCAAACACATGGTACACAAAGTAAACGTGTACCCCCCTGAGGATTATTGTAATTATACCCTCAGGTGTTACAGATTACAGCAATGGAATGAAATGTATCACGGAAAACTTTCTTTGTAATTCAAAAATCTTTAAAAATAAATGTTTTAAGTACAAAATTAATCACTCAAATACGTGTACTGTAGCGCTAAATATGCGTCTTGCTGTAAGATAATCTCTGTGGAAGTGTAGTAGTTATCGTCCTCCGAAAGCTAACTTCTCCAGAAGTCAATGTACTTACCTCTTGATAAACAAAAGTGAAATGCTTTGCGTATAGATATCTTAGTTATTACGCTTATTGTTGTGATGAAGAACGTACTGTGCTGTAACGTATTGTTGTGCTACGGAAAAGGCTGTCTCATTGTAGCTATACCACAAAAGTTACTATTAAAACATGTTTTACTTTCCAGAAGAATTCAGAAAAACCGTGCAGATATGAAACAGAAACACCGCAAAAGCAATAATATAAATTGTGTCACTCATCAGTAGCATCGTGGTATAATCGTGTAGCTGTCAAAGAAACCAAATACTAAGTCATCTTTAATCTCACAGAAAGTACTTCAAATAAAGAATGTCTTTTCAACAAAACCAAAATATTGCATTAAAATCTCATTAGCAGTATATGTTCTAAGTATGTAAGCCTGATAGTCCTTACGTAATCGTGCAACTAACAAGCAAGAATGTACAAAAAACAACAGTGTGTCGTCTGTTCACTATAACAATGCATTCGTAATTTCTGTTTAAAAATGTTCCCTAGGTTCTAGGCTGGATAGTTAACTTCAAAACATTGTTGCATGTTAACAGTTTCACAGTGTGACAAATTGTACTAGTAGCGTGAAGTGAGAAGTTTTATGGCAAAGACTAAGTTAAAAAACAGATTATCTTTCAATAAACGGTTTTACATGTGAAATGTGGTGGAAACCATTACTCTTCCTAGAACGCAGAGAACTTCAACGCAATTATCGTGCGGTATACGTCGGTAAAGAATACTGGAGTTTTTCTCAAGGTTAGCGTCTATGTTATTTTTCCCTGAGCCAGCGGGCGCACGCAGCAGCCTGCGGTGCGAGTCATTGTCTGTTCCTTTGTTGGCACGCGGTGATATTGGGATTTGGAGACCTAACTTCTATAAATTCGCCTTGCCGAGAGGGCCCAGCTCTGTTTAAATCCCCCCAGTTCTGATGAAATTCACATCTGTCGTCTTGTCGGTAGTTTACATAATTTCTTGTTTGTCGGTCATGTGGTGGAGAATTTCTCCCTGAATCACCACTGCACGGTGGACCGTTGCGTCTGAGGTTATTCTGTCTCCCTTGATAATAATTGTTTTGGTTCCCATATTGTCTGTTTCTCTGATTGTCTCTGTGATAGTCATTACCGCGGAAAGGTGATCTTTCCCTGTAACTATTACTCTGCCAGTGGTTGTCATATGGGTGGTGTCTATTTTGGTCACGATTTACGTTGTAAGAATAGGTTTGTCGTGGCCATTTATTGTTTCTGTCGTCACGGAATTGTGACGGATGTGACCTGTAGTGATTGTTTTCCTGTTTTCGCATCCCGCGACTGTCTGTGTCAATTTCTAATTCTTGTAAGAGTCCCTGAAAAGCTTCAATGTCGTCTTTGCAACGTCCTGCCAAAATAATATGCCATAAAAGTTCAGGTAATTTGATTAAACAAATGCAGATGACTTCTGAGGGGCTGTATGGGTTTGACAGGTACTGATTCTTGTGCAACATGTTTTCAAAATATTTGACAAGACTGGAAAATTCAGATTGTTCAAAGTGTTTCATCATCATGATGCTATGTTTTACTCGGTCTTGTGTAGCTTGTGACCAATATGCTGAGAGGAACGCATGGTAAAATTCTCCTTCACTGTGACAAACGTGAATGACTGATCGCATTCTTACAGCTGGTTCATTCTCCAAGTAGCCACACATAAATTCTAACCTGTGCTCCAATGACCAGTTGGGAGGGAAACAATGAGAGAATTGATGGAGCCACGCTTGTGGATGAATGTCGTTGGCAGAATTCTTAAACGTTTTGAATTTACGTGTAGTAATGAACAGCTTATAGTCAAAATCATCGTGTCGGCGAGTAGCATGTCGGTCATTGTTACGTCATGTCGGCGGTTCCATCTCAAAATTCGGTGTACCTTGCCAATTTCTTTCATAATTTCCGAAGTACCCTGAGTTATTATTTTGTGGCTGTTCCGTATTTCTATGTCCCTCTTCCCGTGTTGGAGCGCGAGTGTCCTCTGAAATATGTAATTCTTGTATTAGCTGTGTCAGCTGATCTTGTACTTCCTGGATTTCTCTTTGGTGTTGCGTATTGATTTGATTTTGATTTTGTTTGAATTTTCTTATTTGTTCATACTCTTCTCTGTCAGTGAAGGCTACGGGTCTTGTGTCATTCAGATCATCATCTACCTTTTTAGATAAGTTAGTGACCTGATCCGAAAGTTCGGCTACTTTCTCCGATAGTGTACTTATTTCCTCCATGTGTCTTTCTGAACCAATTTTCAGGGTAACTACTGTGTCCTTTAAATTTTCCTGAGTTTTTGCAAGTTGCGTAACCGAATCGGTAGATGCAACTGAGTCAATTTTAGCTTGCAAGGTCTCATGATTTTCATGAACAATAGTTTGCAGTTCTTTTATGGCTGCTTCGTGATTCTGTAATGCATTTTCATGACGCGAAAAAATAGGTTGGAAATGCTCTCAAATTTGTGTTTTTACGTCATTACAGACCTTTTGACATTTCGATTCGATGTTATGTAACTCAGTGGTTAAATCTTCACGTGTTTGTTCAAGTGTGGTGTCTAACTTTTGAACATTTTGTTCCATTGTGTCTAACTTTTGAAGCTTTTGCTGTGTTTGTCTCTGATTTTGTTCCATTGTGTCTAACTTTTGAAGATTTTGTTCCATTGTGTCTAACTTTTGAAGCTTTTGCTGTGTTTGTCTCTGATTTTGTTCCATTGTGTCTAACTTTTGAAGATTTTGTCCCATTTGTTGCATTAATTGTAATAACAATGCATTAGTGTCTGGAATCTGTTCCTCTACGTTTTTCGGCAGTGCATTTGCACCAGCAACATTCACATTTTGACAAGCAGAAAATGTGTCTTGACTTATTTGAGAAAACGGTGAGGACCCAAAACCCAAGTCTACAGTATTTGCAATATTGTGTTCTGTCATTTCGGATTCCTGAGGCGAGCTGTTGCCGACCGATCGATCGATAATGCTTCCCTGTTCACTACCTGTTTGACTGTCTACACCATTATTTGCCGCCCGCTCCATTTCCCTATGCACAATTACCAAATTACTACTTCGAATGTCTGTTAATTCACTACCCAGTGGTGCTGATAAGCTACGCTCGTCGTCCCTATTATTTCTCAGTTTACTTTGGAGCCTAGTGTTACGTTTTTCACACGCCATTATTGTCACAATATTTCACACGACAACACAGAAAAACACAATTTGAATAGCAAAAATAGAAGAACACATTAACATAGCACTGAAAATAATATCTAGTTAATTGCAAGCGCAGCTGCGAAATACTTGGTGCAAATCTACCTGCATGCCACAACTGTTTTACTGTACAAGAACGTACTCAAACATTCACTAAAGTGACACACAATATTTTTAGCGCAACGCAATCTATCAAAGATCCCTGCAAAAGAATGGCCCTGACTAACATTAAACTATACCTTTCAGAAATCACTTACCTCACAAAAATCTTCATTACTCGAATTACTGCAATACAGCGAGCGCCACTACTGCCAGCTAAATAAAAGATTCAAACTATTGAAGGCACTAACTACTGATAGGGATAGTTAGCAAATGAAAGATTTCAATAGAGAACAAACAATGTATTTACCTTAATAGTCATAATATATATAGCAGTTCATGACAAATTACAAAGCTCCACCATCTCTCTCCCCACATCCACCACTGCTGGCGGCTCACCTCCAACTGCGCAACGCTACGCGCTGTTCACATCCAGCTGCCGCTGCCCAACACTACAATGGCAGACAACAATGCAAACTAGCCACAGACTGCACACAGCACAGCCAGTGATTTTCATATAGAGCGCTACGTAACGTTGCCAATAAGAAAACATAAACAGCCTACTTACATAAATAAAACATAAAGAGCCTACTTACAGTCTGGAACCGGGCGACCACCACGGTCGCAGGTTCGAATCCTGCCTCGGGCATGGATGTGTGTGATGTCCTTAGGTTAGTTAGATTTAAGTAGTTCTAAGTTCAAGGGGACTGATGACCTCAGAAGCTAAGTCCCATAGTGCTCAGAGCTATTTGAACCATTTTATTTGAAATTTCGTAAATATATCTCGCCATAAAGAAAATCGCCCCTGTTTCAGTGACTGCCACCCCAATTCGCGTGTCTTATCAGTGACACTCTCACCCCTATTGCGTGATAACACGAAACGAGTTGCCCTTCTTTGAACTTTTTCGATGTCCTCCGTCAATCCTACCTGGTAAGGATCCCATACTGCGCAGCAATATTCCAGCAGAGGACGGACAAGTGTAATGAAGGCTGTCTCTTTCGTGGGTTTGTCGCTTTCGTCTAAGTGTTCTGCCAACAAAGCGCAGTGTTTGTTTCGCCTTCCCCACAATATTATCTATGCGCTCTTTCCAGTTAAGTTGCTCCTAATTGTAATTCTTCGGTATTTAGTCGAATTGACAGCCCTTAGATTTGTGCGATTTATCGTATACCCAAAATTTATCGGATTTCTTTTAGTATCCATGTCGATGACGTCGCACTTTTCTTTGTTTAGTGCCAATTGCCACTTTTCGCACCATACAGAAATTCTCTCTAGATCATTTTGTAATTGGAATTGAGCGTTTGATGATTTTACTAGTCGGTAAATTACAGCGTCATCTGCAAACAATCTAAGGGGACTGCTCAAATAATCACCTACATCATTTATGCAAATCAAAAACAGCAGAGGCCTAAGACACTACCTTGCGGAACGCCAGATATCACTTCTGTTCTACTCGATAATTTACCGTCTATCACCACGAACTGTGACCTCTCTGAGAGGAAATCACGAATCCAGTCACACAACTGAGACGATACTCCATAAGCACGCAATTTGATTAATAGTCGCTTGTGAGGAACGGTATCAAAAGCCTTCTGGAAATCTAGGAATAATGGAATCGATCTGAGATCCCTTGTCGACAGCATTCATTACTTCATGGGAATAAAGAGGTAGCTGTGTTGCAGAAGAACGATATTTTCTGAATCCGTGAACTTAGTGAAGAGAATCATTCTCTGGTATCTCTGTCTCCTGCTAAACATGGAACTGCATAGAAGGTCGTTCGCAGAAGAAGACAAATTTGTTAACATCGGGTACAGATTTAAGTGTCAGGAAGTCGTTTCTGAAAGTATTTGTATGGAGTGTAGCCTTGTATGGAAGTGAAACATGGACGATAAATAGTTTGGGCAAGAAGAGAATAGAAACTTTCGAAATGTGGTGCTACAGAAGAATGCTGAAGATTAGATGGGTACATCACAGAACTAATGAGGAGGTATTGAATAGAACTGGGGAGATGAGGAGTTTGTGGCACAACTTGACAAGAAGAAGGGGTCGGTTGGTAGGAGATGTTCTGAGGCATCAAGGGGTCACAAATTTAGCATTGGAGGGCAGAGTGGAGGGTAAAAATAGTAGAGGACCAAGAGATGAATACACTAAGTAGATTCAGAAGGGTGTATGTACGTTGCAGTAGGTACTGGGACATGAAGAAGCTTGCACAGGATAGAGTAACATGGAGAGCTGCATCAAACCAGTCTCAGGACTGAATACCACAACAACAATCTTCCATGGCTGTTTACTGTCCTCAGAGTTGTTTACCAGTCGGTAGCGTCACTGATAAATGGACTGACACGTTTTTATATCCGGTCTTGTATCCGAGCATTTCTGTTAGCTCTTTCTTTATGTATGATCAAACGGATACAGGGGTTAACTGTTCCACAACTCGTACATCTGCCATAGCATATTTGTCGGATATGACTTCGGTATTCGCAAAGTGACGAAACTGAAATGCATACTCGCTGCGTCTACAGTCGTAAACGGAACCATTTTATATGCTTTCTGTTTAATATGTAACAACAATTTTAGTCATTTTCTCCGCATTCGTTTCTTTTAGTATGTGTAAGGCCGCTGATGTCGTCAGTGCTGAGCGCCATTAAGCCTCAAACACACACACAAGCACGTAGCTATGTTTTGTGCTAAAGACGAAACTGCACAAAAGGTCGAATGCAGAAGGAAAGAAATTTTCTACGTATATTCTCCTGAAATCTCCCCTGGCTATTTACGTTCCTCAGACTCGACACCACATATTCAGACACACTCACAAACACACACCCGTGGCTCAGACGAAACTGCACAAAATGTCGAACGCAGAAGGAAAGAAATTTTCTACGTATATTCTCCTGAAATCTCCCGTGACTGTTTACGTTCCTCAGAGTCTCTCGCAGCACTCTGGGACTCTCGCAGGGGGCATTTCGGTATTCCTTTTATTTTTTTCACGCGTCACAGCCACGTGTGTTTTTACGAGACCCGAAGAGGAGGGACTATAATTCCGGGTAATGAGACTGGGTTTAGAGCCGGTTAATTTATTTCCGGCCTCTCGCAGCCGCTAGGTCTCGTCACGGTGGCTTTTATTGTGGCCGTATATCCTGGTCATACACCGCCCACATAATTCCGCGTCGCCTCTGGCTCCTGCCACGTGCGCCGCACGTGGAAATGAGACGCGCGCTGCGAAATATCGTGGCGAAAAAAAAAATGAAGAAAAAAGGAGAATTTATTATGCACCGCCGTACGAGGCTGACTTCCAGTAACGAGAACAAATTTCACAATATTTTCTCGCCTTACCTCCAACAAGTTCTGCTTTGTTCCATGACGAATTAGGTTACGGTGACATAGTTTCATAAGTATGGCATTCTGTTTTGTCCCAGATTTCCTTCTGGGTCCATAAAGCAGAGTTACACAGCAATGAGTTATACGTAAGCGTACAAAAGATAACCCTGCTGTGAGTATATACGAGGTGCGACAGTAGAGTATTGAGACTGATGTGCAAGTGTGGTGTGCGTACTGTAAGACCTCTGTGGCCGAGCGGTTCTAGGCGCTGCTGCTACGGTCGCAGGTTCGAATCCTGCCTCGGGCATGGGTGTGTGTGATGTTAGGTTTAAGTGGTTCTAAGTCTAGGAGACTGATGACCTCAGGTGTTAAGTCCCATAGTGCTCAGAGCCATTTGAACCATTTGAACCAAAGTGGTCAAATGAGCATAAACAAGCCTTTTCGGAAAGAATGAAAGCGTATTTGAAGAACAAGAAGAACACAAAGAAAAATGTCAATATGTAAACTGAAACTTACGCACCAGCCTAACACACGTCCCCAGGAAAAGTGTTCAGTGCACAGACAAAACTGCCACATGTCATAATGTAGCAATCATTCAAGAGAAGTTGGGTGGAGGGTTTCCGGGTTCCGCTTAATAGGTCATGAGTCCACTACATGCCGGAAGCGGCTACTCGGGTTCAAATGGTTCAAATGGCTCTGAGCACTATGCGACTTAACTCCTGAGGTCATCAGTCGCCTAGAACTTAGAACTAATTAAACCTAACTAACCTAAGGACATCACGCACATCCATGCCCAAGGCAGGATTCGAACCTGCGACCGTAGCGGTCGCCCGGCTCCAGACTGTAGCGCCTAGAACCGCACGGCCGCTACTCGGATAGCGGGGGCTGTGTGGAAGGGACTGGGCGGTTTTTTAGGTCTCAGGAAACCACAGAAAGGGCGTACATCAAAACGGGGGCAGGTAAAACACAGTAAGGTAGTTGTAGAAGCGATTGGTATTGTAGTTGTTGAGAAATAACAACTGCTCCAAGCCCTAATAGAAAGCAATGAAGCTCAAATAGTTATAGGCACGGAAATAATTTCAGCCGAAATTTTTTCAAACGACCTAACAGTGTTCAGGAAGGATAGATTAAATACAGTTGGTGGAGGAGCATTTATTGCTGTCAGAAGCAATATACCTTGTAGCTAAATAGAAGTAGATAGTTCCTGCGAAATAGTATGGGTAGAGGCTATACTTGACAATCGGACTAAACTATTAATTCGATCGTATTACAGACCCTCCCCCCCCCCCCCCCCGACTCAGAAAATATAGTTGCTGAACAGTTGAAAGAAAGCTTGAGTCTCATTTCAAATAAGTACCCAAGTTATACAAACACAGTCGGTAGTGACTTCAATCTACCCTTGATATGCTGCAAAAATTATACGTTTAAAGCCGGCGGCAGGCATAAAACGTCATCCGAAATTGTACTGAATGCATTCTCAGAAATACACTCCTGGAAATGGAAAAAAGAACACATTGACACCGGTGTGTCAGACCCACCATACTTGCTCCGGACACTGCGAGAGGGCTGTACAAGCAATGATCACACGCACGGCACAGCGGACACACCAGGAACCGCGGTGTTGGCCGTCGAATGGCGCTAGCTGCGCAGCATTTGTGCACCGCCGCCGTCAGTGTCAGCCAGTTTGCCGTGGCATACGGAGCTCCATCGCAGTCTTTAACACTGGTAGCATGCCGCGACAGCGTGGACGTGAACCGTATGTGCAGTTGACGGACTTTGAGCGGGGGCGTATAGTGGGCATGCGGGAGGCCAGGTGGACGTACCGCCGAATTGCTCAACACGTGGGGCGTGAGGTCTCCACAGTACATCGATGTTGTCGCCAGTGGTCGGCGGAAGGTGCACGTGCCCGTCGACCTGGGACCGGACCGCAGCGACGCACGGATGCACGCCAAGACCGTAGGATCCTACGCAGTGCCGTAGGGGACCGCACCGCTACTTCCCAGCAAATTAGGGACACTGTTGCTCCTGGGGTATCGGCGAGGACCATTCGCAACCGTTTCCATGAAGCTGGGCTACGGTCCCGCACACCGTTAGGCCGTCTTCCGCTCACGCCCCAACATCGTGCAGCCCGCCTCCAGTGGTGTCGCGACAGGCGTGAATGGAGGGACGAATGGAGACGTGTCGTCTTCAGCGATGAGAGTCGCTTCTGCCTTGGTGCCAATGATGGTCGTATGCGTGTTTGGCGCCGTGCAGGTGAGCGCCACAATCAGGACCGCATACGACCGAGGCACACAGGGCCAACACCCGGCATTATGGTGTGGGGAGCGATCTCCTACACTGGCCGTACACCACTGGTGATCGTCGAGGGGACACTGAATAGTGCACGGTACATCCAAACCGTCATCGAACCCATCGTTCTACCATTCCTAGACCGGCAAGGGAACTTGCTGTTCCAACAGGACAATGCACGTCCGCATGTATCCCGTGCCACCCAACGTGCTCTAGAAGGTGTAAGTCAACTACCCTGGCCAGCAAGATCTCCGGATCTGTCCCCCATTGAGCATGTTTGGGACTGGATGAAGCGTCGTCTCACGCGGTCTGCACGTCCAGCACGAACGCTGGTCCAACTGAGGCGCCAGGTGGAAATGGCATGGCAAGCCGTTCCACAGGACTACATCCAGCATCTCTACGATCGTCTCCATGGGAGAATAGCAGCCTGCATTGCTGCGAAAGGTGGATATACACTGTACTAGTGCCGACATTGTACATGCTCTGTTGCCTGTGTCTATGTGCCTGTGGTTCTGTCAGTGTGATCATGTGATGTATCTGACCCCAGGAATGTGTCAATAAATTTTCCCCTTCCTGGGACAATGAATTCACGGTGTTCTTATTTCAATTTCCAGGAGTGTATATTTTGACAATTAGTACATGAGTCATCTCGAAGCGTATATGGTTGCGAAAGCATACTTGACCTGTTAGCAACAAATAATCCTGTACAAACATGGAGTGTCATGACGAATACAGGGACCAGCGACCACAAGGCAGTTGCTGCTATGCTAAATACCGTAACACCCTCATCCATGAAAATGAAACGCAAGGTACATTTATTCTAAAAAGCTGGTAAAAATGCTCTAAACGCCAATTTAAGAGACAATCTCCACTCCTTCCGTTCTGATCATGTAAGAGTAGAAAAGATGTGGAATGATTTCAGAGAGATAGTATCGTCGGCAATTGAGAGATATATACCACAAATATTCCCCACGGTATACAAAACGGGTCAGATCGCTGTTGCAAAAGCAACGAAAAAAGCACGCCGAATTTTAAAGAACGAACAAACTCCAAGAGTGGCAAAATTTTGTAGAAGTGCCACTTATAGCGTGTACTTCAATGCGAGATGCTTTTAATAATTTCCACAAAAAAAACTCTGTCTCGAAATGTGGCAGAAAACCCAAAGAGATTCTGGCCATACATAAAGCACACCAGTGGCAAGACACAATCAATATCTTCACTGCGCGATAACAACGGTGAAGTCACCGACGACAGCGCCACTAAAGCAGAGTTATTAAACACGGTTTTCCGAAATTCCTTCACCCAAGAAGACGAAGTAAATATTCCTGAATTACAATCAAGAACAACCGTCCAGAAACATAGAAGTAGATATCATCGGTGTAGCAAAGCACCTTAAATCACTAAATAAAAGCAAAGTCTCTGGTTCCGATTATATACCAGTCAGGTTGCTTTCAGACTATGCTGATACAACAGCTGCATATTTAGCAACTATATATAACCGCCCGATCACAGAAATACCCGCACCTGAAGACTGGAAAATTGCTCAACTCACACCAATACCCAAAAAGGGAAATAGGAGTAATTCGCTGAATCACAGGCCCATATCATTAACCTCGATTTGCAGCAGGGTTTTCGAACATATACTCTGTTCGAACATCATGAATTATCTCGAAGAAAACGAGTTATTGGCACATAGCCAGCACGGATTCGGAAAATATCGTTCTCTCATGAAACACAACTAGCTCTTTATACTCATGAAGTAATAAGTGCTATCGACAGGGGATGTCAAATTGATTCCACATTTTCAGATTTCCAGAAGGTTTCCGACACCGTTCCTCACAAGCGTCTTCTAACCAAACTGCGTACCTATGGAATATCGCCTCAGCTGTGCGACTGGATTCGTGATTTTCAGTCAGAAAGGTCACAGTTCGTAGAAATAGACGGAAAGTCATCGAGTAAAACAGAAGTAATATCCGGCGTTCACCAAGGAAGTGTTATAGGCCCTCTATTGTTCCTGGTCTACATTAACGACACTGGAGACAATTTGAGTAGCGTTCGTTGATTATTTGTAGATGTTACCGTCGTGTACCGCCTTGTAAAGTCATCAGATGACCAAAACGAACTGAAAAATGATTTAGATATGATATCTGTATGGTGCGAAAAGTGGCAATTGACTCTGAGTAAAGAAAAGTATGTAGTCATTCACATGACTGCTTAAAGAAATCCGCTAAATTTCGATTACGCGGTAAGTCACACAAATCTGAAGGCTGTAAATTCAACTAAATACTTAGAGATTACAATTACAAATAATCTAATTTGGAACGATCACATCACCAAAGAGTGCGATTCACTGGCAGAACACTTAAAAGGTGTAACAAGTCTACCAAAGAGACTGCTTACACCACGCTTGTCCGCCCTATTCTGGAGTACTGCTGTGCGGTGTGGGATCCGCATCAGGTGGGACTGACGGATGACACCCTGTATACAGTCGTTTTTCCCTAGGTCTATCTGTGGAACAATAAATAAAACAAGTAGTTGTGGTAAAGGGTACCCACCTCCACACACCGTAGGAGGGCTTGCGGAGTAGATGTAGACGCAGATGTAGATGTAGCTTGTCTACAGTGCCAAATGGAGCTGGTTCCACAACAGGAGGTAGTTGAAGGAACTGAAAAAGACAGTGTGTGTGTGTGTGTCAAAGAGCGGTTATAATGCACTGCAGCGATGATTTCCGTTACATGACCCAAGACGACAATTAGAAGACTTCAGACAGGGAAGAATCAGACCCTTTCCGCATGCATTTCTTTTCAGTAGTGAATTCGGTTGAGGCTTCATTTTTATGGATTACAATGTGGGACCGCAAGGGACAACACAAAGGAGGGGCTATGGGAAAATAATGCTATCGGGAAACGGAATCGGTTGACAGTTCCTCTCCCCTCCCCCCCCCTCCCCGCCTTCCGAATTAAATCCCTTCGAGCACTGGTAATATGACTTGGGAAGATGTAATGCAACATGTCCACATTCACCAATGACGATCCGCCAGTTCTCAACCGTGCTGGTGGAGGAATGCAGTACTCTACCACAAGAATTGTTTACCAAACTTGTAGCCGGCATGGGAGCACATCGCAGAGCATTGCATTGCTCTGTCGGTCTGCACTGGTGTTCCTAAATATGTAGGGCGAATACTCGATTGCGTCATAACATGGCAATATTGAGCACCAACAGTAAACGTTTTTTACTAACGACGATTATTCACGATAGTAGCAAAAAACCATCAGTCATGATCTCCAAAATGTGACTGAACTCCCACTGTGTGCTGTCACGTGATTACACAGGAATCACGGTGTGGGGGTGTGGTCCAGCAATGGCGTGTACCATGCATGCTAGTCTGTACACAAAAGCGCATACTTAGCGGTGTACATTTATTTGAGTATTAGCCCAGATGTCTATAAAAACGTGAAATACAGCTCCCATGTTCAAACAAACATATGGAAGAACGTGATGATGCCACCATAGGATCGTCATGATATGTGAATGACTTTGATGTCATGTTAAGTAGTAGAACTAAGTTGTGTACTTTGATAAAATAATACATATAACTGGACTTAAGTACTTAGTCCAGTGCTTATGCAAGCTCTGTAGTGGTAGTAAATGGCTGAGATTTTTTTTTTTTTTTTTTTTTTTTTTTTTTTTTTTTTTTTTTTTTTTTTTTTTTTTGGGTTGAGCTCACACGAACTGCACGAGTTGATGTGTAGAGATGGAGTGGGAAGTCAATACGCAAGATAGCCTAACAGTTTGTTTACGGAAGATCATCGAATCAACGACAACATATTCTCTCTCACAGCAATCCATGTGTTTCAACGTTGGTTTTGACACTTAGGAGGAATAAGGATAGACTGTAACTAAGTTGACGGTCGGTGTCAGAGTTGGATGGCATAAAACAAAATAGCAAGTGGCATCTAGTTTTATAAGCAATAAGAGAATATTTATACACGTTCACTCATATATGAAAAAGATGTAACGGTGAAAAGTATTTAAACTGACAAACTCTGGGAGGTTGTAGCGGACATTAAAACAAATATTTTTCCCTAACGTAATTTTTTTCCTATGAGGATTATTTAAACCAGTGGACGCCGTATTGCGATCTTCAGTTGTTAGAGGGCGTATTACGCTCTTCAGTTGTAGGCAAATGCTGTCCACCAGTGTAGTTGGGCATTGTCTCTGTTTAATAATGGAGCGATACACCTGGAGTGAGTACACTGATATGTTTGGTGCGTACTACGTAGCACACCACAACGGACGAGCTGCACAGCCGTTTAATCAACAACAATATCCCGCATCATAAGACCTTTGCTGCTGTGTACCGACGTCTGCGTGAGACCGGGTCATTTAGCAGATTACCTGGACAGGGACGCCGTCGCACAGTGAGAACGCTGCAATTTTGAGGAAGCTGTCTTGCAGCATGTGGAGCGGGATCCTACAATCAGCACTCGTGTAATTGCATGTAACAAGGGGACGAATCAGACGAATGTAAGAACAGTCCTACGAGAGCAATTGTTACGTCCATTTCGCTTACAGCGTGTCCACAACCTGGAACCAGTTGATTTCCCACCCACAGTTTTCGCAGTAGTACGTGGTAAGTAATTGTAATGGCTCTGAGCACTATGGGACTTAACTTCTGAGGTGGTCAGTCCCCTAGAACGTAGAACTACTTAAACCTAACTAATCTATGGACATCACACACGTCCATGCCCGAGGCAGCAATCGAACCTGCGACCGTAGCGGTCGCGCGGTTCCAGACTGTAGCGCCTAGAATCGCTCGGTCACTCCAGCCGGCGGGTACCTGGAACAGTGTGAAATGCATCCTACATTTCCATCCTCTGTGTTGGTTACCGATGAAGCAACGTTCCGGCGTGATGGACTCTTCAAAGAGCACAATTCGCTTGTTCGGAGTGAGGATAACCCACATGCCACAGTTACTCATCAAGTGCGGTTCTTCGTCAATGTGTGGGTCGGTGTTGCTGGGGACTGTTTAATTGGGCAGTGTCTGCTACCTATGTCATTAAATGGCAGGCACTATAACAATTTTCTCGTCGAAGCATTGCCAGAATTTCTGGAAGACGTCCCGCTCCATACAAGACAACGCATGCGGTTCCAACATGACGGGGCGCCAGCACATTTCAGTCATTGTGTGCGTAGATTCCTGGACCGATGTATCACAGAAACTTGGATAAGCAGAGGTGGTCCTATACCATGGCCTGATCGATCCCCAGATATGTCCCCTCTGGACTTTTTTGTGTGGGGAGAGATGCGCAACCTTGTTTACACAATTCCTGTTGCATCAGAAGAGGATTTGGTTGCCAGGATAGTGGCAGCTGCAGGAACAATTCAGGATACTCCTGGGGCTTTTGCCCGTGTGAGACAGAACATGATCCGACGGTGTAACCTTCGTTTACGTGTCAATGGAGGCATTTTTGAAAATCTACTGTAATTGAAATTGGGTTGTGTTAATGTGTTGTCTCTTGGTAATAAAAAATGGAAGAGTGTTTGTTGGTTTAATTAATTTGCCACCAGAGAAATCTGCCTCTACCAGTTTCCTCATAGGAAAAAATGACATTAGGGAAAAATATTTGTTTTGATGTCTCCTACAGCCTCCCCGAGTTTGTCGAAAAAAAGTGTGTGTGAAAATCTTATGGGTCTTAACTACTAAGGTCAACAGTCCCTAAGCTTACATACTACTTAACCTAAATTATCCTAGGGGCAACCACACACACCCGTGCCCGAGGGAGGACTCGAACCTCCGCCGGGACCAGCTGCACAGTCCATAACTGCAGAGTTTGTCGATTTAAATACTTTTCACCCTGTAAATATCTAAATATCTGACGTAAGCTATCGCCAGCACATCAGTCATCAAAGATGTAGCAAGAAAATCGATAGAAGGAGTTCGATCAAGCATGCCTATCAGGAGAGAAGCCAAAGACACACTCACAAGCAACACACTGCCAACGCCCTGTCGACCACAAGTATTTAGATTGCCGCTGCTGACCGGAGGGCTCAGATTCGGGCTCAGTCTCTCTGTCACTAGCGCAGTCCCTCAGTCACTGGTGCGCCAACTCACACTCCAGTTTGGTGTCTGTCATTATCACACAGCAGGACTCGTATTTCACCAGCAGTGAGGCTAACATGCACTATTGCAGAAGAGCGTGTGCCACAACACATGGAGTCTCTTAAAGATATGTAGCTTCCCTCTAAAGAACCCTGTTAATATATGTGCGCTGTTATGTTGTAGAAAGGGTATACCACCCATCACTCTCCCTTACTTCCTATGATACAATACTCTACACTGGCGACGAGAATACAGCAAAAGTATCAAAAATTTGGTATAGAAATCTGGATATTATGTGGTCACGCAGGATATCTACATTTATATCTAGAGGTGACAAGGTGGCTTATACAGGGTGTTACAAAAAGGCACGGCCAAACTTTCAGGAAACATTCCTCACACACAAAGAAAGAAAATATGATATGTGGACACGTGTCCGGAAACGCTTACTTTCCATGTTAGAGCTCATTTTATTACTTCTCTTCAAATCATATTAATCATAGAATGGAAACACACAGCAACAGAACGTACCACCGTTACTTCAAACATTTTGTTACAGGAAATGTTCAAAATGTCCTCCGTTAGCGAGGATACGTGCATCCACCCTCCGTCGCATGGAATCCCTGATGCGCTGATGCAGCCCTGGAGAATGGCGTATTGTGTCACAGCCGTCCACAATGCGAGCACGAAGAGTCTCTACATTTGGTACCGGGGTTGCGTAGACAAGAGCTTTCAAATGCCCCCATAAATGAAAGTCAAGAGGGCTGAGGTCAGGAGAGCGTGGAGGAAATGGAATTGGTCCGCCTCTACCAATCCATCGGTTACCGAATCTGTCGTTGAGAAGCGTACGAACACTTCGACTGAAATGTTCAGGAGCTCCATCGTGCATGGACCACATGTTGTATCGTACTTGTAAAAGCACATGTTCTAGCAGCACAGGCAGAGTATCCCGTATGAAATCATGATAACGTGCTCCATTGAGCGTAGGTGGAAGAACATGGGGCCCAATCAAGACATAACCAACAATACCTGCTCAAACGTTCATAGAAAATCTGTATTGATGCCATGATTGCACAATTGCGTGCAGATTCTCGTCAGCCCACACATGTTGATTGTGAAAATTTACAATTTGATCAGGTTGGGATGAAGCCTCATCCGTAAAGAGAACATCTGCACTGAAATGAGGATTGACACATTGTTGGATGAACCATTCGCACAAGTGTACCCGTGGAGGCCAGTCAGTTGCTGATAGTGCCTGCACACGCTGTACATGGCACGGAAACAACTGGTTCTCCCGTAGCACTCTCCATACAGTGACGTGGTCAACGTTACCTTGTACAGCAGCAACTTCTCTGACGCAGACATTAGGGTCATCGTCAACTGCACGAAGAATTGCCTTGTCCATTGCAGGTGTTTTCGTCGTTCTGGGTCTTCCCCAGTCGCGAGTCATAGGCTGGACTGTTCCGTGCTCCCTAAGACGCCGATCAATTGCTTCGAACGTCTTCCTGTCGGGACACCTTCGTTCTGGAAATCTGTCTCGATACAAACGTACCGCGCCACGGCTATTGCCCCGTGCTAATCCATACATCAAATGGGCATCTGCCAACTACGCATTTGTAAACATTGGACTGACTGCAAAACCACGTTCGTGATGAACACTAACCTGTTGGTGCTACGTACTGATGTGCTTGATGCTAGTACTGTAGAGCAATGAGTCGCATGTCAACACAAGCACCGAAGTCAACATTACCTTCCTTCAATTGGGCCAACTGGCTGGATTCGAGAAAGTACAGTACATAATGACGAAACTAAAATGCGCTCTAACATGGAAATTAAGCGTTTCCGGACACATGCCCACATAACATCTTTTCTTTATTTGTGTGTGAGGAATGTTTCCTGAAAGTTAGGCCGTACCTTTTTGTAACACCCTGTATAATATTATACATTAATGTCTTGATTAAAACTGTCATATAATTAAATAATTATATTACTACTATCGGCAAACATCCTTCACATACGTTAAGAGATCAGCATAAACGGCAAGTTAAACAACATGACAAACTTGCCGTCAAGTCATGTAATACGAAACACTATAGACTAGAGAGACATGTAGATTGAAAGACATTTTGTCTGCTGTAACGTAGATGCTGCTTCTGATAGGCATGTACACAGTCTGGGACTGGAAATATACACTCCTGGAAATTGAAATAAGAACACTGTGAATTCATTGTCCCAGGCAGGGGAAACTTTATTGACACATTCCTGGGGTCAGACACATCACATGATCACACTGACAGAACCACAGGCACATAGACACAGGCAACAGAGCATGCACAATGTCGGCACTAGTACAGTGTATATCCACCTTTCGCAGCAATGCAGGCTGCTATTCTCCCATGGAGACGATCGTAGAGATGCTGGATGTAGTCCTGTGGAACGGCTTGCCATGCCATTTCCACCTGGCGCCTCAGTTGGACCAGCGTTCGTGCTGGACGTGCAGACCGCGTGAGACGACGCTTCATCCAGTCCCAAACATGCTCAATGGGGGACATATCCGGAGATCTTGCTGGCCAGGGTAGTTGACTTACACCTTCTAGAGCACGTTGGGTGGCACGGGATACATGCGGACGTGCATTGTATTGTTGGAACAGCAAGTTCCCTTGCCGGTCTAGGAATGGTAGAACGATGGGTTCGATGACGGTTTGGATGTACCGTGCACTATTCAGTGTCCCCTCGACGATCACCAGTGGTGTACGGCCAGTGTAGGAGATCGCTCCCCACACCATGATGCCGGGTGTTGGCCCTGTGTGCCTCGGTCGTATGCAGTCCTGATTGTGGCGCTCACCTGCACGGCGCCAAACACGCATACGACCATCATTGGCACCAAGGCAGAAGCGACTCTCATCGCTGAAGACGACACGTCTCCATTCGTCCCTCCATTCACGCCTGTCGCGACACCACTGGAGGCGGGCTGCACGATGTTGGGGCGTGAGCGGAAGACGGCCTAACTGTGTGCGGGACCGTAGCCCAGCTTCATGGAGAATGGTCCATTCATGCCAATGGTCCTCGCCGATACCCCAGGAGCAACAGTGTCCCTAATTTGCTGGGAAGTGGCGGTGCGGTCCCCTACGGCACTGCGTAGGATCCTACGGTCTTGGCGTGCATCCGTGCGTCGCTGCGGTCCGGTCCCAGGTCGACGGGCACGTGCACCTTCCACCGACCACTGGCGACAACATCGATGTACTGTGGACACCTCACGCCCCACGTGTTGAGCAATTCGGCGGTACGTCCACCCGGCCTCCCGCATGCCCACTATACGCCCTCGCTCAAAGTCCGTCAACTGCACATACGGTTCACGTCCACGCTGTCGCGGCATGCTACCAGTGTTAAAGACTGCGATGGAGCTCCGTATGCCACGGCAAACTGGCTGACACTGACGGCGGCGGTGCACAAATGCTGCGCAGCTAGCGCCATTCGACGGCCAACACCGCGGTTCCTGGTGTGTCCGCTGTGCCGTGCGTGTGATCATTGCTTGTACAGCCCTCTCGCAGTGTCCGGAGCAAGTATGGTGGGTCTGACACACCGGTGTCAATGTGTTCTTTTTTCCATTTTTTCCATTTTTTTTTACTCTTTCTTCTAAGATAAGTCGTAAGGTCAGTATTGCTTCACGTGTTCCATCATTTCTACAGAATCCAAACTGATCTTCCCCGAGGTCGGCTTCTACCAGTTTTTCCATTCGTCTGTAAAGAATTCGTGTTAGTATTTTGCAGCCGTGACTTATTAAACTGAAAGTTTGGTAATTTTCACATCTGTCAACACCTGTTTTCTTTGCGATTGGAATTATTATATTCTTCTTGAAGTCTGAGGGTGTATCACCTACCTCATACATCTTTCTCACCAGATGGTAGAGTTTTGTTAGGCCTGGCTCTCCCAAGGCTGTCAGTAGTTCTAATGGAATGCTGTCTATTCCTGGGGCCTTGTTTGGACTTAGCTGTTTCAGTGCTCTGTCAAACTCTTCACGCAGTATCGTATCTCCCATTTCCTCTTCATCTACATCCTCTTCCATTTCCATAATATTGTCCTCAAGTACATCGCACTTGTATAGACCCTCCATATACTCCTTCCACCTTTCTGTTTTCCCTTCTTTCCTTAGAACTGGATTTCCATCTGAGCTCTTGATAGTCATACAAGTGGTTCTCTTTTCTCCAAAGGTCTCTTTAATTTTCCTGTAGGCAGTATCTATCTTACCCCTAATGACATATGCTTCTACATTTGTCCTATAGCCATCCCTGCTTAGCCTGACGATCTCATTTTTGAGACGTTTGTATTCCTTTCTGCCTGCTTCATTTACTGCATTTCACGCTACTGTCGCGTAACGATCGTATGGGAAAATCCCAACGTCAGCGCTACCTGGAAGATGCTGTGTCCCATCGATTATGCACCGAATATAACATCACGTTCAAACCCACTTAAATCTTGGTAAACTGCCACTGGAGCAGCAGTAACCAATCTGACATATGCGCCAGACACTTGCCTTATACAGGGTGGTCCATTGATAGCGACCGGGCGAAATATCTCACGAAATAAGCGCCAAACGAAAAAACTACAAAGAACGAAACTTGTCTAGCTTGAAGGGGGAAACCAGATGGCGCTTTGGTTGGCCCACTAGACGGCGCTGCCATAGGTCAAACAGAAAAGAAATCAACTGCGTTTTTTTAAATAGGAACTCCCATTTATATTACATATTCGTGTAGTACGTAAAGCAATATGAATGTTTTAGTTGGACAACTTTTTTGGCTTTGTGATAGACGGCGCTGTAGTAGTCACAAACGTGTAAGTACGTGGTATCACGTAACATTCCGCCAGTGGGGACGGTATTTGCTTCGTGATACATTACCCGTGTTAAAATGGACCGATTACCAATTGCGGAAAAGGTCGATATCGTGTTGATGTATGGCTATTGTGATCAAAATGCGGAACGGGCGTGTGCTATGTATGCTGCTCGGTATCCTGGACGACATTATCCAAGTGTCCGGACCGTTCGCCGGATAGTTACGTTATTTAAGGAAACAGGAAGTATTCAGCCACATGTGAAACGTCAGCCACGACCTGCAACAAATGATGAGCGCAAGTAGGTGTTTTACCTGCTGTCGCGGCTAATCCGCATGTCAGTAGCAGACAAATTGCGCGAGAATTGGGAATCTCAAAAACGTCGGTGTTGAGAATGCTACATCAATATCGACTGCACTCGTACCATATTTCTATGCACCAGCAATTGCGTGGAGACGACTCTGAACATCGTGTACAGTTCTGCCACTGGGCACAAGAGAAATTACGGGACGATGACAGATTTTTTGCACGCGTTCTATTTAGCGACGAAGCGTCATTCACCAACAGCGGTAACGTAAACCGGCATAATATGCGCTATTGAGCAACGGAAAATGCACGATGGCTGCGACAAGTGGAACATCAGCGACCTTGACGGGTTAATGTACGGTGCGGCATTATGGGAGGAAGGATAATTGGCCCCCATATTAGCCATGGCAATGTAAATGGTGCAATGTATGCTGATTTCCTACGTAATGTTCTACCGATATTACGCCAAGATGTTTCACTGCATGACAGAATGACGATGTACTTCCAACATGACGGATGTCCGGCACATACCTCGCGCACGGGTGAAGTGGTACTGAATAGCATATCTCATGACAGGTGGATTGGTAGTCCAAGCACCATACCATGACCCGCACGTTCACCGGATCTGACGTCCACGGATTTCTTTCCCTGGGGAAAGTCCAAGGGTATTTGCTATCGTGATCCACCGACAACGCCTGAAAACATGCGTTAGCGCATTCTCAATGCATGTGTGATCATTACGGAAGGCGAACTGCTCGCTGTTGAGAGGAATGTCGTTACACGTATTGGCAAATGCATTGAGATTGACGGACATCATTTTGAGCATTTATTGCATTAATGTGGTATTTACAGGTAATCACGCTGTAGCAGCATGCTTTCTCAGAAATGATAAGTTGACAAAGGTACATGTATCACATTGGAACAACCGAAATAAAATGTTCAAATGTACCTACGTTCTGTATTTTAATTTAAAAACCTACCTGTGTTCGTCTAAAATTGTGAGTCTATATATGTGACTATTACAGCGCCATCTATCACAAAGCGAAAACAGTGGTCCAACTAAAATATTCATATTTCTTCATGTACTACACGAACATGTAATAAAAAATGGGGATTCCAATTTTAAAAAACGCAGTTTCACTTATGGCATCGCCATCTAGCGGGCAAACCATAGCGCCATCTGGTTTGCCCCTTCAAGCTAGACAAGTTTCGTTCTTTGTAGTTTTTTCGTTTGGCGCTTATTTCGTGAGATATTTGGCCCGTTCGCTATCAATGGACCACCCTGTATATGTATATGGATGGGGTGTCTATTCTTTCGGACAATACGTATTGTAAACAAGACGCTCCTCTCCACTCAACTCTGACAGTTGGTCAAATCTATTGCATATACGCAAAGTACAACTGTCTGAATTTGTCCCGGTCACGGTCAATGGACCACCCTGTATATGCCTCTGTGTGAGGCATGGACCATTCAGTGGACCAACCTGTATATGCGTTGCCGACCGCGGCGCCGTATTCTGGCTGTTTACATACCTGTGTATTTGAATACGCATGCCTATACCAGTTTCTCTGGCGGTTCAGTATAGATTAAGAGCAACAGATCTCCTTTAACACCCCTATGAGGATCGGAGGTAGCACCTCGGTCACCGCCTTAAGCGCGCGGGCATAGCGGAGCTTCGCTTCCGCGGGACAGTGGCTGACGTCGGCCAGGGCTCTGCCATTGCTGCGGGGGTTCCCCTCGCTCCCAATTAGCCTTCCCCCTTCCCCCACTCTCCCCTCCACAACTCTTTGCCTCCCCGCTCGTCTGCAGCCTCGCCAATTAGCGGGCTGCACTGTGTCGGTACTGACGGCGAAGCCACAGTCTCTGCGCCAGCTTCACAGCCAATCTCGGAAAAGTGACTGCATGCGCCACTTCCAAGGTCGATCCATACTTGCCGTCAACGGAATGGACGGAGCGTCGCCGTAAAACGCAAGTGTGTTCAGAGCAGACGGGACGCCAAACCAATGACATGTGACTTAGCTTTATTAAAGTACGGCTTCACTCTAATGGGTGTAGCTCCCTCACAAGTAAGGAGAAGAACAGCTACAGAAGAATACCGATCTACAAAATTGTTAAGGCTTTCGTGGCCACTTGTTGACAAACTGCCTATTGGCATCTGTCTCGGGTTCTTCGGCCGACGTTCATCTAATGATTTTTCTGACGTTTCGCCAGCACGAGTGGCTGGCATTGTCAAAGCTTCACCCTCCATTGCCGGTGGTGAACTGGAGGCGAGCTCGCGGCCGCAGACTATATGTACCTGGCGCGCCAACGTCCGAGGGCTTCTCCGCGGTCATTTCCGGTGCGGTTCTCCTCTTGCTACCTGCGACGGTCGTTCGCTGCAGTACGGGAAGCCAGGATCCGTTTACCTTAAGGCTTTCCTCTTTCTTGTCCAAACTGTTTGCGTGTTTTTGGATTTCTACAGCTTCTCTGAACAAGCGCGTGTGATAGTGCTTCTCTACAGCCAGAACTTCCGTATCGGCGAATTTTATTATGTGATCGGTCTCATTCAGTGCGTGCTCTGCCACGGCCGATTTCTCCACCTGCCCCAACCTGCAATGTCGCTTATGCTCTTTGATCCTGATGTTAATGGATCGTCCAGTCATTCCGACATAAACTTTTCCGCATGTGCAAGGTATACGGTATATTCCCGACATTGCAAGTGGAAGTATATGAAAAAAGTTGAAAGAAGACACTCTTTGATCTTCCTTGTCGGTTTGAAAATCGTCTTTACGCCGTGTTTGCGCAATATACGACCGATTAAGACCGTCACTCTGGGAATGTATGGCAGAAAGGCCGTACCCGACATTTCTTTTTCTGGTTCCTTACTTCGCCGAGTGTTTGGCTCTGTTACAGTTCTAATGTAATTTGTGGAGTACCCATTGCTCCTCAGAACAGTTTCCAGGTGTTGCAATTCTCGTTTGAGGTGTGGAGGCTCACATATTCGTCCTGCTCTCGTTACGAGCGTACAAATCATGCCTCTTTTCTGGCTCGGGTGGTGGTTTGACAGTTTGTGCAGGTATCGGTCGGTGTGTGTCGGTTTTCGATACACGCTGTGTCCCAGGTTTTCGCCGTCCCTTGTGACCAGCACATCTAGAAATGGCAGTCTCTTGTTCTTTTCTACTTCTATGGTACATGTTATGTTGGCATGGAGGCTGTTCAAGTGTCTCAGGAATTCACCGAGCTGTTCTTCACCATGGCTCCACACCACGAAAGTACCATCGTGGTATATACCGTATACCCTGCACATGCGGAAATGTTTATGTCGGAATGACTGGACAATCCATTAACACCAGGATCAAAGAGCATAAGCGACATTGCAGGTTGGGGCAGACAAGCCCTCGGACGTTGGCGCGCCAGGTACATATAGTCTGCGGCCGCGAGCTCGCCTCCAGTTCACCACCGGCAATGGAGGGTGAAGCTTTGACAATGCCGGCCACTCGTGCTGGCGAAACGTCAGAAAAATCATTAGATGAACGTCGGCCGAAGAACCCGAGACAGAAGCCAATAGGCAGTTTGTCAATACCGATCTGTCAGTACACAGTAGTTACAAAAAAAGTAAACCCTGCCCGAACACGCTATGAAGGCTCAACGGTACCAGAACTCGAATCAAGAACAGCTGCCAACTTGAGTAACGTAGAAAAATGGTTCAAGTGGCTCTGAGTACTATGGGACATAAATTCTAAGGTCGTCAGTCCCCTAGAACTTAGAACTACTTAAACCTAACTAACCTAAGTACATCACACACATACATGCCCGAAGCAGGATACGAACCTGCGACCGTAGCGGTCGCGCGGTTCCAGACTGTAGCGCCTAGAACCGCTCGGCCCCCTCGGCCGGCCTGCAACGTAGAATTAAATATCCTCGGAGTAGTGAAGCAACTTAAATCACCAATAAATGCAACTCTTCTGGTCCAGACTGTATACCAATTAAGTTCCTTTCAGAGTATGCTGATGCATTAGCTCCATACTTAACAATCGTATACAACTATTCGCTCGACGAAAGATCTGTACCCAAGGACTGGAAAGGTGCACAGGTCACACCAATATTCAAGAAAGGTAGTAGGACTAATCCACTAAATTACAGGCCCATATCGCTAACGTCGATATGTAGCACGATTTTGAAATATATATATTGTGCTCGAACGTTATGAATAACCTCGAAGAAAACTGTCTATTGACACACAGTCAACATGGGTCTAGAAAACATCGTTCCTCTGAAACACAACTAGCTCTTTATTCAGATGAAGTGGTGAGTGCTAATCACAAGGTATTTCAGATTGATTCCGTATTTAGCCGGCCGGAGTGGCCGAGCGGTTCTAGGCGCTACAGTCTGGAACTGCGTGACGCTATGGTCGCAGGTTCGAATCCTGTCTCGGGCATGGATGTGTGTGATGTCCTAAGGTTGGTTAGGTTTAAGTAGCTCTAAGTTCTAGGGGACTGATGACCTCAGAAGTTAAGTTCCATAGTGCTCAGAGCCATTTGAACCAGCTTTTTGATTCAGTATTACTGGATTTCCGGAAGGCTTTTGACACTGTACCACACAAGCGGCTCGTACTGTAATTGCGTGCTTATGCAATATGTCTCAGCTACGTGACTGGACTTGTGATTTCCTGTCAGAGAGGTCACAGTTCGCAGTAACTGACGGAAAGTCATCGAGTGAAACAGAAGTGATTTCTGGCGTTCCCCAAGGTAGTGTTATAGGCCCTTTGCTGTTCCTTATCTATATAAACGATTTGGGATACAATCTGAGCAGCCGTCTTCGGTTGTTTGCAGATGACGCTGTCGTTTATCGACTAATAAAGTCATCAGAAGATCAAAACAAACTGCAAAACGATTTAGAAAATATATCTGAATGGTGTGAAAAGTGGCAGTTGACCCTGAATAACGAAATGTGTGAGGTCATCCACATGAGTGCTAAAAGGAATTCGTTAAACATCGGTTACACGATAAATCAATCTAAAATTCAACTAAATACCTAGGTATTACAATTACGAACAACTTAAATTGGAAGGAACACATAGAAAATGTTGTGAGGAAGGCTAACGAAAGACTGCGTTTTATTGGCAGGACACTTAGAAAATGTAACAGACCTACTAAGGAGACTACCTACACTACGCTTGTCCGTCCTCTTTTAGAATACTGCTGCGTGGTGTGGGATCCTTACCAGATAGGACTGGCGGAGTACATCGAAAAAGTTCAAAGAAGGGAAGCAGTATTATCGCGAAATGTGGGAGAGAGCGTCAGAGAAATGATACAGGACTTGGGCTGGAAATCGATAAAAGAAAGGCGTTTTACGTTGCGACGGAATCATCTCACGAAATTCCAATCACCAACTTTTTCCTCCGAATGCGAAAATATTTTGTTGAAACCGACCTACAGAGGGAGGAACGATCACCACGATAAAATAAGGGAAATCAAAGCTCGTACGGAAAGATACAAGTGTTCATTGATTTCGCGCGCTATACGAGATTGGAATAACAGATAATTGTGAAGGTGGTTCGATGAACCCTCATTCAGGCATTTGAATGTGATTTGCAGAGTATCCATGTAGATGTAGATGTACCGACCGGCCGCCGTGTCATCCTCAGTCCACAGACATCACTGGATGCGAATATGGAGTGGCATGTGGTCAGCACACCGCTCTCCCGCCCGTATGTGAGTTTACGAGACGAGAGCCGCTACTTCTCAGTCAAGTAGTTCCTCAGTTTGCCTCCCAAGGGCTGAGTGCGCCCCGCTTGCCAACACCGCTCCGCAGTCCGGATGGTCACCCATCCAAGTACTATCCTAGCCCGACAGCGCTTAACTTCGGTGATCTAACAGGAAACGGTGTTACCACTGCGGCAAGCCCTGTGGGCACACAGTACTCATAGATTCAGAAACTATCGTTCTATTGGAACACAACTTTTCATTAAAACCAAGTAATGTTCCTTTCGACAGGGGATCTCACAGTCATTCCATATTGCAAGACTTTGTAACGGAACATATTAAAGGCTTTACTGTACCGAAGTATGCTATACCCTCCAAATTCAACCAGTTTAATGAGTATTTATGATTATAGAAAAGTTATTGTGTATGTTAACAATGATTGCATAACATGTCTGCATAAACAGTCAACCCATTAAATTATACTGAGTAACTGACCCACACAAAAGTTAATATCACTTGATCACTGATACAGCAAATGTCATCATGTAAAAACACTGAGTTCAAATTAAATAATTAATATGAAGTACGAAAAATAGTGGACAACTTAGGTATTTTGGATCTCCTTAAATAAAAATCACCCAGTGAAACCTATTTGTTCACTAGGAGCGTTTTCACTCAGTATTCACGTAAGCAATCCTATTTTAGACGAAAACCAATGTAATTCTTAATAATTCATGTTATTTACTTATAGAGAAGTCAATTGACAAACTTCTAAAAAACGGCCTTTTTGTAACAAAGAATTATTCTGTCAAGTCAACAAATCTGTTTGTCATTTTAATAACATGTTAAATTATGTCACTCGACGCAAATTAATAACTTTTCTGCACAAATTATGATAACAGATGTACATGTGACTTGTAAACTATATCTCTTTTTAGTAGTTCTTTGACAATGTTATAAATACAAGCAGCAAGAACGGTCGAAAGGCCAGTCGGAATGTCACTTTGGTACAGTGTGTTTGTGTGTTATTGTTTGAGGTGGATAAACAATGCAAAGAACATGTAAAGAAAATACTACTTTGTGTTGTGTCATGGTCTTTGGTGGACAGGGGAATTAAGATGGCCACCAGAGTAATAAATATTTGAAGTTTACATATTTGTTGGTTTCGCTCGTTCTTTATCATCAAAAGCACATAAAAAACACGGGACCTCATGTTTTTAACCCTAGACAACCAGATGTAGAGCCAGCATCAGCATCGAGAGACAGCAGCGATCCAGCAAGTAGCAGCGATTACCACAACACAATGCATTTTAATGGCGCCAACCTAACATCAAGTGCTAACAAGCTCCGTAAATGGGAGTGAAATAGTGCGATTATAGCAATTAGCAATATCTACGACCAGGCGACCATTACAACTTCCAGAAGGGTTTTCATTGCGTTCCTGAGCGGTGAATTCTAATCAGATTCAAAACCTCTCAGTCATGCGAATCGAATTGTCACAGTCCATAGTAACTGATGGGATGTCATCTAGTCAAACTTTAACATTTTTTAAATGTTCGGATAATAAGTTGCCGTCTCTTTATCTAAGAATAGATGATGAATGCAGCTAGCCGCTATCTCTGTCTAATGTCTTGTCTGTATAGACGTGTATCTGTTGCCTTTAAGTTACCTTCACCTTCACACATAAATCTATACAGTAAAATAAGGCTTCTTGGCTGATCTGTGATAAGACAGGCGAAAAATTAGACTGATGGAGGATTATTAGTATTATCTCTATTTTCATTCTGTCTCTCTCTCTTTCTCTCCTTTATCTATATACAGTTTTTAATATAATATTTCATTACATGAAATCAGCCAAATAGGATCTTTGATGGAGTCCTTCGTCTTGGTAATCAGCGGCTGGCTTGCTGTAACAGATCTTTACATTTGTTATTACTGTTAAACACTGCATTCAGTCGGGAGAATCAATCGTTTGGACAATTTGAACCTTTTACGAAAGATTGCGAATTCCAGATGTGTACGAAGCCTTTTTGGACGATTTAACACAGACTGAGTGATTGCAGGCTCTCTTCGACACAGCTGAAACTTCCCCACTAATCACAGGACCAACGTGATCAAATGATTCAGAAAAAAAAACTCATTCGTTCATTCACTCCAGAACAAAAAAGTCACAAACCTTATTTATGGAGGAAATTGTGTATTTAATCCATCTCCATTACATGTCCAGATCTCCGGTGATCCCACGCCTTAATTATTTTCCGTTTACAGTCTCTTTCTCTTCAAACCGCTAGCGGCACAAATGTTAATTGGCTCGCTTTAGTGAGAAGAAAAGCAGAATATGTATCTCTCAGAAACACGTCAGTCCCGTCAACAGATACTCCAGAAGCTGTCCTAGTTACCACTCTAACAACCATGGAGAATGCATATATGCATCTCTGTTATTTCAAAGAATAAACGCACTAGAAAATATTTTGGCGTTGTCGAGCTGTCGCCGCATATATTACGAGAAAATCATATCAGATAGCTTTTCCAAAGTGAATTAATGTGGATGGTTTGATTGAAAATGATTAATTGGTGCGTGGTAGAGGGTATTTTCTGTGGGGCCATTACAAAACCTAAGTGATATCTGGCGTTTCTCCAAGGATGCTATTCTACCCAGATGACTTAGGAGTTTTGCGCACTTATACCCAATTACGCGAGTTACGTGCCAACATCGCGCTGTGTCGTGTTACGTAGTGTCACAGTCGCATACTGTCGTGTCGATGTCACTATGTTCTTAGCTTTGACCAACATTTACGTATGACTGCCAAGCCACCACTCCACTACTAGCGTGTGACGTCACAATATCAGAAACGAACACGTCAGTAGAAACAGTGACGTCATAGAGAATTCTATAAGCACTAACAATTCCTAACCAAAGATATTGTATAAGGAATATTGTTCTACATTACTACATTGATACTGGCGGCCACAGTGCGTAGCAATTACCGAGAAAGGTGTCCGCCCCGATAGGTGAGTGGTCAGCGTGACGGATTGCCGTCCTCCGGGCCCGGGTTCGATTCCTCGCTGGATCGGGGATTTCCTCCGCTCAGGGACTGGGTGTTATGTTGTCTTCATCATCATTTCATCCCCATACGACGAAGTAAGGGGGAAGTGGCAAGAAAACGACTATTCACGTTGGTGTGTAGAATATATGAGTCTGGCGATATACCATCTGACTTTCGGAAAAACATCATCCACACATGGCTGTTGATATACTTTCCGGGATGTGAGGTCGTGGCACAAGAACTTTTCCGCTCCTAACGTTTCGTCCAGGACTGCGCTGGACTTCCTCAGAGGCGCCGCTCCACTGAGTCTTGCCGACTCTTAAACAATTCTGACGTTACGGCTAATAATGGAAGCAAGGCTAAAGAAAAATCAAGACACTTTCATAGGATTTGTCGACCTGGAACAAGCGTTCGACAGTATAAAATGGTGCAAGCTGTTCGAGACTCTGAAAAAAGTAGGGGTAAGCTATAGGGAGAGACGGGTCATATACAATATGTACAACAACCAAGAGGGAATAATAAGAGTGGACAATCAAGAACGAAGTGCTCGTATTAAGAAGGGTGTAAGACAAGGCTGTAGCCTTTCGCCCCTATCCTGAGTGAAAGTGAAGAAGAATTAAATGATCTGCTGAACGGAATGAACAGTCTAATGAGTACACAGTATGGTTTGAGAGTAAATCGGAGAAAGACGAAGGTAATGAGAAGCAGTACAAATGGAAACAGCGAGAAACTTAACATCAGGATTGATGGTCACGAAGTCAATGAAGTTAAGGAATTCTGCTACCTAGGCAGTAAAATAACCAATGACGGACGGAGCAAGGAGGACATCAAAAGCAGACTCGATATGGCAAAAAAGGCATTTCTGGCCAAGAGAAGTCTACTAATATCAAATACCGGCCTTAATTTGAGGAATAAATTCCTGAGGATGTACGTCTGGAGTACAGCATTGTATGGTAGTGAAACATGGACTGTGGGAAAACCGGAACAGAAGAGAATCGAAGCATTTGAGATGTGTTGCTATAGACGAATGTTGAAAATTAGGTGGACTGATACGGTTAGGCATGAGGAGGTTCTACGCAGAATTGGAGAGGAAAGGAATATGTGGAAAACACTGATAAGGAGAAGGGACAGGATGATAGGACATCTGCTAAGACATGAGGGAATGACTTCCATGGTACTAGAGGGAGCTGTAGAGGGCAAAAACTGTAGAGGAAGACAGAGATTGGAATACGTGAAGCATATAATTGAGGAAGTAGGTTGCAAGTGCTACTCTGAGATGAAGAGGTTAGCACAGGAAAGGAATTCGTGGCGGGCCGCATCAAACCAGTCAGTAGACTGATGACCAAAGAGAAAACGGCGCGCAGATTGCCCAATCTGGCGTCGGATCTAATAAGACCTGCACCATGGCGGCCGGAATTGCCCTGTAAGGGGCCTCCCGGCCAATGACGCCAAGCGCTGATTATCATTTCCACCGAGAAAGATGCAGTTGGTAACTGGCAGTGCTACTGTATCAGTTCTGGCTCAGAGATCTACCTTCCGCGGTAATAATGACACGTGGGAATATCAAAGCCTGGCGCCACGTGGAATTAGCCCAGCGGTCTGCAGTCATGGACTGTGCGGCTGGTCCCGGCGGAGGTTCTAGTCCTCCATCGGGCATGGTTGTTTGTGTTTTTCCTTAGGATAATTTAGGCTAAATAGTGTGTAAGCTTACACACTAACTTAGCAGTTAAGTCCCATAAGATTTCACACACATTTGAACAACTTATGAATGCCTGGCACTTTATGCTGGAAGAATTATGCTGGAGTCCTCAACAAGGCTAGTTCTCCTATGGCACAGGTTTGGAGCTTAGTCAGTTTTTTATCATATTTGACTTTTAGAGTGTTAGCTTCCTCGGTTAGGTACACTAACGTATTATTTATTTTTGTATTTACAGTCGAGCAAATTTTGGAATTGGGTTGGCCCATTCTCTACTCGGAAACATTCTCTCTCGTGGGATATAACCTTTGAAACTATTAAATACTTCTTCAAACTGCTGAACATACTCGACCCATTTTGTATGTTGCCTGTGGGCGTACATTCTCATGAACCTATTAAACTCCTTGATCACTCTTGCAACTGGGCTACTCTCTGGATGGAATTGGAAGATCAGTGAGTTATCTCTTGGTCCTGTATAAATTTTGCTTCAATTCTGTGCTGACCAAATGTGATGCTTTCTCAGGTCACATGGCCTACGGTTTGCCAACATTTGGTATATAATAAGTCACTATTCTCCTGATAGTCGGTGTGGAAGCGGTGGTTTTACTCGTATATAATTTTAAATATTTGGAGAATACATCATCGCTTATTATTAAAAGTACTTTACACCCCCATGAGTGGTTTGGAAAGGCTAACAGACGTCTGTTGATCTTAACTGTAATGGTTTTACTGGAATTATAGAATCGAGTTCGGTTTTCATGGACACATTTATATGTCTGGCCTGCTGTCATATAACACACTTCCTGAGGTTAGGGAAACAATAATAGCTGAAATTTACCTAGCGTACTTTTGAATTGCAAAATGCCCCAAATATTGTGGGTGTTATTGTTGTTGTTGTGGCCTTCAGTCCTGAGACTGGTTTGATGCAGCGCTCCATGCTACTCTATCCTGTGCAAGCTTCTTCACCCCCCAGTACCTACTGTAAGATACATCCTTCTCAATCTGCTTAGTGTATTCATCTCTTGGTCTCCCTCCACGATTTTTACCCTCCACGCTGTCCTCCAGTGCTAAATTTGTGATCCCTTGATGCCTCAGAACATGTCCTACCAATCGATCACTTCCTCTTGTCAAGTTGTGCCACAAACTCCTCCCCAATTCTATTCAATACCTCCTCATTATGTGATCTACCCATCTAATCTTTAGCATTCTTCTGTAGCATTTCGAAACCTTCTATTCTCTCCTTGTCTAAACTATATATCGTCCATGTTTCACTTCCATACGTGGCTACACTCCATACAAATACTTTCAGAAACGACTTCCTGACACTTAAATCTATGCTCGATGTTAACAAATTTCTCTTCTTCAGAAACGCTTTCCTTGCCATTGTCAGTCTACATTTTATATCCTCTCTACTTCGACCTTCATCAGTTATTTTCCTCCCCAAATAGCAAAACTCCTTTACTACTTTAAGTGTCTCGTTTCCTAATCTAATTCCCTCAGCATCACCCGACTTAATTCGACTACATTCCATTATCCTCGTTTTTCTTTTGTTTATGTTCATCTTATATCCTCCTTTCAAGACAAGTCCATTCCGTTCAACTTCTCTTCCAAGTCGTTTGCTGTCTCTGCAGAATTACAATGTCATCGGCGATCTTAAAAGTTTGTATTTCTTCTCCATGGATTTCAATGCCTACTCCGAATTTTTGTTCTGTTTCCTTTACTGCTTGCTGAATATACAGATTGAATAACATCGGGGAGAGGCTACAACCCTGTCTCATTCCCTTTCCAACCACTGCTTCCCTTCATGCCCCTCGTCTCTTATAACTGCCACCTGGTTTCTGTAAAAATTGTAAATAGCCTTTCGCTCCCTGTGTTTTACCCCTGCCACCTTTAGAATTTGAAAGAGAGTATTCCAGTCAACATTGTCAAAATCTTTCTCTAAGTCTACAAATGCTGAAACGTAGGCTTGCCTTTCCTTAATCTTTCTTCTAAGATAAGTCGTATGGTCAGTATTGCCTCACTTGTTCCAACATTTATACGGAATCCAAACTGACCTTCACCGAGGTCGGCTTCTACCAGTTTTTCCATTCGTCTGTAAAGAATTCGCGTTAGTGTTTTGCAGCTGTGATTTATTAAACTGATAGTTCGGTAAATTTCACATCTATCAAGACCTGCTTTCTTTGGGATTGGAAGTATTATATTCTTCTTGAAGTCTGAGGGTATTTCACCTGTCTCATACATCTTGCTCACCAGATGGTAGAGTTTTGTCAGGACTGGCTCTCCCAAGGCCGTTAGTAGTTCTACTGGAATGTTGTCTACTCCGGGGGCCTTGTTTCGACTTAGGTATTTCAGTGCTGTGTCAAACTCTTCACACAGTATCGTATCTCCCATTTCATCTTCATCTACATCCTCTTCCATTTCCATAATTTGTCCTCAAGTACATTGCCCTTGTATAGACCCTCTATATACTCCTTCCACCTTTCTGCTTTCCCTTCTTTGCTTAGAACTGGGTTTCCATCTGAGCTCTTGATGTTCATATAAGTGGTTCTCTTATCTCCAAAAGTCTCTTTAATTTTCCTGTAGGCAGTATCTATCTTACCCCTAGTGAGATACGCCTCTACATCCTTACATTTGTCCTCTAGCCATCCCTGCTTAGCCATTTTGCACTTCCTGTCGATCTCATTTTTGAGACGTTTGTACTCCTTTTTGCCTGCTTCATTTACTGCATTTTTATATTTTCTCGTTTCATCAATTAAATTCAATATTTCTTCTGTTACCCAAGGATTTCTACTAGCCCTCGTCTTTTTACCTACTTGATCCTCTGCTGCCTTCACTACTGCATCTCTCATAGTTACCCATTCTTTTACTACTGTATTTCTTTCCCCCATTCCTGCCATTTGTTCCCTTACGCTCTCCCTGATAATCTGTATAACCTCTGGTTCTTTCAGTTTATCCAGGTCCCATCTCCTTAAATTCCACCTTTTTGCAGTTTCTTTAGTTTTAATCTACAGTTCATAACCAACAGATTGTGGTCAGAGTCAACATCTGTCCCTGGAAATGCCTTACAATTTAAAACCTTTTTCCTAAATCTGTCTTATCATGATATAATCTATCTGATACCTTCTAGTATCTCCAGGATTCTTCCATGTATACAACCTTCTTTTATGATTCTTGAACGAAGTGTTAGCTATGATTAAGTTATGCTCTGTGCAAAATTCTACCAGACGGCTACCTCTTTCATTTCTTACCCCCAATGCATATTCACCTACTATGTTTCCTTCTCTCCCTTTTCCTACTCTCGAATTCCAGTCACCGATGTCAGTGTGGGTGTACCAAATCAGAATGTCAAACAACTCCGATGGTACACAAACACACCAGTTGTCGCCCTGCACATTTTTTCCATCGAATAGTATACCATTTTCTGTCCTGTAATGGTTGGCTAGCTCATCGCGTGTGTCACTTACTAATGCTTGTAGTGTCCCATTCCAGTTGTCATCTTATTGTTGAAGTTCTCTCCTATTTTATCACATGCCAACATTTTTCTTTTGTATGTGGGATCTTTAATGAGCAGGACCAGGTATTCAGATGTTTGCTCAGTTAGTTACAGAAGCGGCAGTTGTAAAAGTTTCTTTCCTCGATTTCTGGAAAATTTTGCGTTTGAGGACCCCATACCTGATGATGCAAAATTCTCTATTTACAATTATCTATCGATCCCTCCAATTTTGAGTCAATTGCTCGTCATAACCTTTAGGGGTGATTTTCTCAAAATTTCGGGGGTGTTGCCCCAAAATATCTTAGAGTCCTTCGTTTTAAGTTGTACACAAGCGACCTGCCAAATCTGAGCCGAATCGGTTGGCAGTGTCTGAGACCTTCCCCTTGTGAGAGCTCAAAAATCACTTCCTGAATGAGATTTTCACTCTGCAGCGGAGTGTGCGCTGATATGAAACTTTCCTGGCAGATTAAAACTGTGTACCGGACCGAGACTCGAACTCGGGACCTTTGCCTTTCGCGGGCAAGTGCTCTACCAACTGAGCTACCCAAGCACGACTCACGCCCCGTCGTCACAGCTTTACTTCCGCCAGTACCTCGTCCCCTACCTTCCAAACATTACAGAAGCTCTCCTGCGAACCTTGCAGGACTAGCACTCCTGAAAGAAAGGATATTGCGGAGACATGGCTTAGTCACAGCCTGGGGGATGTTTCCAGAATGAGATTTTCACTCTGCAGCGGAGTGTGCGCTGATATGAATCTTTCCTGGCAGATTAAAACTGTGTGCCGGACCGAGACTCGAACTCGGGACCTTTGCCTTTCGCGGGCAAGTGCTCTACCAACTGAGCTACCCACTTGCATCACTTGGTTGCTATGCTTGTTGGGGTACTTTCCTGGCTGGCCTGTGCGAGGCGAGTATCGGAGGACGCGGCACACTGCATTTCCGGTTTGGGGTTGTACTTCCCCGAATTTTGAAGGGTTCGTAGAATGGTCTTAAGCGCCTGGCGGAACAACTGATGTCCGTCGAGTTTCGCCTGTTGTATGCAGGGCGAAACGACCTGCGAGACATCTGAGTGTCGCCGTAGTTTATGTGTTTACTGTTCCGACACCCACTGACTGCATTGTCCTTTTTCATTCTGAGAATACTTGTGGACCGTGCCCTGCTGGGTGCGACCGTCTGGCGCCGGATTGCCCGTGGTGCAGGCATGTTATTTTCGTAGTTGGTCAAACGGCAGGTTTAGTGCCCGCTGCCGAATAGCAGAGGCATGATTGGTCAACTTAAACTAAGGCTAGTTGACGTCATGAAGTCCTGCTCGAAATTGAAGGGAATGGTCGCTATAGGCGCGAATGATGTTCTGAGACAGTGTGGGGGAATTTTGGAAACCGCACTGAATGCTGATTCGCAGTTTTCGAGGAGGGAGTTGAGCAATGATGGCTTCGCTCTTGCGTTGCACGGGCACAGGAGATTCAGGTTATGATCTTCATTGGAGTCAGATGGTCTTGCGACTTAGACGCAGTTTTCTCGGGCAGCCTTCGAGGCCAGTGGTTGAAACAGAGTTGCTATACATCAGAAGTCGGAGCCTACATCGTCAGAAAGCTGCCTACCGATGACCTGCTACAGATTTCAGGACTTGTAAAGTATTTTGCGCCTCCGGCATTGTAGGACCTCATCAATTTTATAATGAATCCTTCAGCAGCATGCGTGCTCGCTTTGCCACAATTCCACCTTGCTCGTTTCTCCATATAATACCGTTTGAGCTCTCACTACTAATCGCGATACTGTAATATAGTCGAGAGAGTGATATTTGACTGATTAGGACCTCCAGTCATTATGGTCAAGCTATTGCATCACAGAGAGTAGGAACCCCTTGCTCTTGAGCCGTCTTATTTGCATAATAATTCAGAATACCCTATCCTTTGACCTAATGTTTGTGTCGATAGTCATGTGCCTTTATGTTCTGATGTACGAGGTGCATTCAAGTTCTAAGACCTCCGATTTTTTTTCTCCGGACTGGAAAGAGATACAAACATGCGCATTGTTTTAAAATGAGGCCGCGTTCATTGTCAATACGTCCCAGAGATGGCAGCACCGTACGGCAGATGCAATTTTACCGCCAGCGGCGAGAATGAGAACTGTTTTAAATAAAATTTCGACGTTTTCCTTACTTGAACAGCGTGCAATCATTCGTTTTCTGAATTTGCGTGGTGTGAAACCAATTGAAATTCATCGACAGTTGAAGGAGACGTGTGGTGATGGAGTTATGGATGTGTCCACCAAAAAAATTGCGGGTAACCACCAGTGCTGAAAATATGATGGTGTCTATGTTCTGGGTCAGCGAGGGCGTAAACCTTACCCATTGCGTTCCAAAGGGCACTACGGTAAGAGGTACATCCTACGAAAATGTTTTGAAGAACAAATGTTTTGAAGAATAAATTCCTTCCTGCACTGCAGCAAAAACGTCCGGGAAGGGCTTTTTTGAAGTTCCCATGGCCGGTCATCAGTCCAATCATGAGTCTGATCTCTTTCCTCCTCAATCCCAGGATTACAGAGCTTCTTTTAAAACATGGTTTGGGCATCATTACCTTACCATGTTTTTGTTTATGGACCTTGGTCCAATATCTAACGTGCAGTTTGCTAATCCAGTTCCGCAGTTCTAATCTGATCGTAGCCTTGGTGATTGTCAAGACAGGTTCCGGTTCAATGAATGGAGTTGTTGCCCCCATCCTAGCCGATCTATCGGCCACAGATCCCCGAGTGGCCAGGGCCCACACTGGGTACACCCTATTGCTCCCCCCTAGCTCCACCAGAGCCCTGCGGCAATCTGCAACAATCTTAGATCTTGTTGCAGGAGCTGCCAATGATTTCAGCGCTGCCTGGATGTCTGAATAGATGTAGATGCTACGGCCATTGTAGCACCTACTCATATTCTCCTCCACACGTGCCCTGATTGCAGTAATTTCGGCTTGGAATACAGAGGCCAGTTTCCCTAGAGAGATGCTGCTCTCCAGTCTTGGCTGAGCCCTGTACAACCCTGCCCCAACGCCTTAATCTGTTTTCGACCCATTGGTGAACCAAACGATGTCGCCAGTACGGTGTCGAACTGTTTTCTCCCACTGCTCCCTACTTCCAATTATTATGTTGTATGGCTTGTCGAAGCTGTTGGGAGTTATTATATAGTTAGTGGGCATATCCCCAGCTGCGTCATGTTACACATGAAAGTATTCGTAGTAATGGGCATTCGTTACGTAGCCAAAGAAAATTCTTTAATGTTGTTACTATGTGCGACAGTATTGGCAAGTAAGTTGCGTGCCCAATGCTATTAATCGCAGCACGCAACAAGCGTTAGGCTTTGCCCGGCGTAAACATTCGCACTGCTGGAGAAGCCTCCAGTAGAAGACACCTACATAATTATAGAAATTTATAGGGAACATGTGCTGACCTTTGACTGAAAATATTGCTTTATCCTTTTAAATGGTTCATTAATCAATTACTTTATCTTATATGTTCGTTCATAGATTATTTTACAGATATATTTCAAAAATGTTTCAAATGGCTCTGAGCACTATGGGACTCAACTTCTGAGGTCATTAGTCCCCTAGAACTTAGAACTAGTCAAACCTAACTAACCTAAGGACATCACACACATCCATGCCCGAGGCAGGATTCGAATCTGCGACCGTAGCGGTCTCGCGGTTCCAGACTGCAGCGCCTAGAACCGCACGGCCAAACTAATTTCGTCCGCTTTCTGAATTCTCATTCCTTGTCATCTTCCAGACCTCACGTCAGTAGCTCTTCCCTCCTCACGCCAGCCTGCGTGAGCAGAAACGCGTGCATTTCGGCCTCCTCTAGTAACACGGTGTTGGCTCTTCTGCCAACAAAACACATTCCATTTTAAATCACTCCTAATGCGTATTCCCAGATAATTTATGCAATTAACTTTTTCCAGTTGCTGACCTGCTATACTGTCGCTAAATGATAAGGGATCTTTCTTTCTGTGTATTCGCAGCACATTACACTTGTCTACATTGAGATTCAATTGCCATTCCCTGCACCATGCGTCAATTCGTTGCAGATCCTCCTGCACTTCAGTACAATTTTCCATTGTTACAACCTCTCGATATACTGCAGCACCATCCGCAAAAACCTCAGTGAACTTCCGATGTTATCCACAAGCTCATTTATATGTATTGTGAATAGCAACGATCCTACGACACTCCCCTGCCGCACACCTCAAATTACTCTTACTTCGGAAGACTTCTCTCCATTGAGAATGACATGCTGCGTTCTGTTATCTAGGAACTCTTCAATCCAATCACACAATTGCTCTGATAGTCCATATGCTCTTACTCTGATACAGTTTCCCACAGTCGTTTAATAAACAAACGCCTTGCGGAAGTCAAGAAACAAGGCATCTACCCGAGAACCAGTGTCTACGGCCCTCTGAGTCTCGTGGACGAATAGCGCGAACTGGGTTTCCCACGATCGTTTTTTTCGAAACCCGTGCTGGTTCCTACAGAGTAGATTTCTAGTCTTCAGAAAAGTCATTATACTCGAACATAATACGTATTTCAAAATGCTACAACTGATCGATGTTAGAGATATAGGTCTATAATTCTGCACATCTGTTCGACGTCCCTTCTTGAAGCCGGCCAGGGTGGCCGAACGGTTCTAGGCACTATAGTCTGGAACCGCGCGACCGCTACGGTCGCAGGTTCGAATCCTGCCTTGGGCATGGATGTGTGTGATGTCCATACGTTAGTTAGGTTTAAGTAGTTCTAAGTTCTAGGGGACTGATGACTTCAGAAGTTAAGTCCCATAGTGCTCAGAGCCATTAAACCATTTGAGCCCTTCTTGAAAACGGGGACAATATGTGATGTACTGATTTTACTTCAAAGATGTATAGCATATGTGTCTAAAAAAAGTGAAAAGAATTTGTTCAGGTTTCTCCAGTATTAATGTAAAGTGAAATTTTAATATTTCAAATGTTAAAATATTTTTTTCTTAATGATATAAAGTTTTGTCAATACACTTACTTTATTCCTTTTTCATCAATCAGCGTTCGTGTCTTCATTTCAAGTTTCACATATTTAATTTTGTTTTCCCAAATTAAAAATGGTTCAAATGGCTCTGAGCACTATGGGACTTAACATCTGTGGTCATCAGTCACCTAGAACTTAGAACTAGTTAAACCTAACCAACCTAAGGACATCACACACATCCATGCCCGATGCAGGATTCGAACCTGCGACCGTAGCGGTCACGCGGTTCCAGACTGAAGGGCGTAGAACCGCACGGCCACAGCGGCCGGCTTTCCCAAGTTACTCAGTAACAAAACTTTAATTGATAATGATCATTGCAGGATTGAGATTTATTAGAAGTTTTGTCGATATTTCTGTAGTTCAAAGCACTCATTCCACATCGCATTTCTAGTAAACTACCATAGCAGCAGCTGCTACATTAGTTTGGACATAGCACCCGCGCAGCATTTGTTCATTGCGCAAAGAGGTAGGCCATTTAATATTTATGTGGAATACAATTAACATTTCAACAGTGACGTACTTTTCAGACAGGGTATCGCATATGTATGAGACAGGCGAAATACCCTCAGACTTCAAGAAGAATATAATAATTCCAATCCCAAAGAAAGCAGGTGTTGACAGATGTGAAAATTACCGAACTATCAGTTTAATAAGTGACAGCTGCAAAATACTAACACGCATTCTTTACAGACGAATGGAAAAACTAGTAGAAGCCGACCTCGGGGAAGATCAGTTTGGATTCCGTAGAAATGTTGGAACACGTGAGGCAGTACTGACCTTACGACTTATCTTAGAAGAAAGATTAAGGAAAGGCAAACCTACGTTTCTAGCATTTGTAGACTTAGAGAAAGCTTTTGACAATGTTGACTGGAATACTCTCTTTCACATTCTAAAGGTGGCAGGGGTAAAATACAGGGAGTCAAAGGCTATTTACAATTTGTACAGAAACCAGGTGGCAGTTATAAGAGTCGAGGGACATGAAAGCGAAGCAGTGGTTGGGAAGGGAGTGAGACAGGGTTGTAGCCTCTCCTCAATGTTATTCAATCTGTATATTGAGCAAGCAGTAAAGGATACAAAAGAAAAATTTGGTGTAGGTATTAAAACCCACGGAGAAGAAATAAAAACTGTGAGGTTTGCCGATGACATTATAATTCTGTCAGAGACAGCAAAGGACTTGGAAGAGCAGTTGAACGGAATGGACAGGGTCTTGAAAGGAGGATATAAGATGGCCATCAACAAAAGCAAAAGGAGAATAATGGAATGTAGTCGAATTAAGTCGGGTGATGCCGAGGGAATTAGATTAGGAAATGAGACACTTAAAGTAGTAAAGGAGTTTTGGTATTTGGGGAGCAAAATAACTGATGATGGTCGAAGTAGGGAGGATATAAAATGTAGACTAGCAATGGCAAGTAAAGAGAAATTTGTAAACATCCAGTATAGATTTAAGTGTCCGGAAGTCGTTTCTGAAAGTATTTGTATGGAGTGTAGCCATGTATGGAAGTGAAACATGGACGATAAATAGTTTGGACAAGAAGAGAATATAAGCTTTCGAAATGTGGTGCTACAGAAGAATGCTGAAGATCAGAGTTGTAGATCACGTAACTAATGAGGAGGTACTGAATAGAATTGGGGATAAGTGGAGTTTGTGGCACAACTTGACAAGAAGAAGGGATCGGTTGGTAGGACATGTTCTGAGGAATCAGGCTATCACAAATTTAGCATTGGAGGGCAGCGTGGAGGGTAAAAATCGTAGAGGGAGACCAAGAGATGAATACACTAAACAGATTCAGAAGGATGTAGGCTGCAGTAGGTACTGGGAGATGAAGAAGCTTGCACAGGATAGAGTAGCATGGAGAGCTGCATCAAACCAGTCTCAGGACTGGAGACCACAACAACACATGGCACGTGCACAGTCTAACAGGCGGCAGAACAGAAGCCACAGCGGGTAAGTTTTATTTAGAATACAAGGCGACGCCGCACGATGGGCGTTGGCCGGAAAAGTAGAATAGCGGGGTGTCACGTGAGGTCACATGGCGAAGCGCGAGGCGCAACTCAAGCGTTGGCGGCTACCTTACATGGTAACATAAGAGGGCCGGAAGAGTGGTGGCCAGAAGCCAACGTGGAAGCGGTCGACGCTGCTTATAAAAGCTGTAGCGGCGGCGGCCAGAGGCATAGATGTTTAGTTTCTACACCATTAGCTAGAAACTAAACATTATGGTCCACGGACGGTGGCCCAGCGGTTCTAGGCGCTTCAGTCTGGAACCGCGCGACCGCTACGGTCGAAGGTTTCAATCCTTCCTCGGGCACGGATGTTTGTGATGTCCATAGGTTAGTTAGGTTTAAGTAGTTCTAAGTTCTAGGAGACTGATGACCTCAGAATTTAAGTCCCATAGTGCTGAGAGCCATTTGAACCATTTTTCCACAGCACGCTAACACGACAATACTGGCGAGCCCCTGCAACACAGCTGCTACTGGTGAGCCCAGATGCTCGACCCGCCGAAAAACAGGCAACCGAAGGGAAACCGTACTGTACCAGCCACACACACCCCCTGCACTGTGAGCTGATCTACGACTGATCGCCCACTAATACGAGGGTTGTTTTTTAAGTAAGGCACGATCGCGCGTATAGTCCCGTAGTTCGCGCGGACGCCGCAACAAGCCACCGCGCCACTTGCCAGCATCCTTCCCGTTCACACTGATGCAAGTTGCAGCTCTGTAGCTGACGTGTACGCATCGCTGTGCTACTTTATAATGTTTACGATTATTGAATCGCCCGCCGCGTGTGAGATACGGTCAGTGATACGTTTTTTGACCGCGAGAAGCCTATCAGCTGCTGAAATTCATCGTCAGTTAACAGAAGTTTATGGCTCGAATGCAATGAGTGAAGGTAAAGTGCGTCAGTGGGTTAGAGAGTTAAGAAATGGCCGTCAAAACGTCCATGACGAAGAACGCTCAGGCCGGCCCTCTGTGATCACTGTTGATTTGGTGGCTGCAGTCGAAACAAAGATTCGTGAGGACAGAATTTCCACTCTTTCTTTGGAATTTCCACAAGTTTCAAGATCAGTTTTGTACAAAATTGTCTCTGAAAACCTAAACTTTAAGAAACTGTGTTCTCGGTGGGTACCCAGACTCCTCACAGAGGATCACAAAGGGAAGAGATTTGCCACTTCATTGGACTTTTTGATTCGTTACGAGGAAGAAGGGGATGACATGTCGAGTCAAATTGTCACTGGAGATGAAACGTGGGTATCCCATATCACTCCCGGAAGCAAGCGACAATCGATGGAATGGCGACACACAACCTCACCCGTCAAGGTCAAAGCCAAACAGACGCTGTCAAAGCGCAAGATTATGGCAACTGTGTTCTGGGACCGGCGCGGTGTTTTGCTAGTGGACTTTATGCCACGAGGAACGACAATCAACTCAGATGCCTACTGTGCAACTCTAAAGAAGCTATGCAGAGCAATTCAAAACGAAAGGCGCGGCATGCAGACAAAAGGAGTTTTGCTCCTGCACGACAACGCTAGGCCTCACACCTCTCAAAAGACTCGGGATTTGATTGATTCTTTTGGCTGGGACGTTTTGGACCGTGCACCATACAGCCCCGACCTTGCTCCTAGCGATTTTCACCTTTTCTGGTACCTGAAACACCATCTTGGCGGGCAGCGCTTCAATGACGACGATGAGGTGAAAACGGCCGTGAACTCTGGGCTGTCGGAGCAGGCGACCGAATTCTTTGAAGAGGGAATTAAAAACTTAGTTTTACGGTATGACAAGTGCTTAAATAAGCAAGGCAACTATGTAGAAAAATAGGTAAAAGTGTGTAGAATCAGAAAATAAAAGTTTTTTCACAAAACTATTTGTATCTTTTTTTAAAAATAAAAAAGGCCCTTACTTAAAAAACAACCCTCGTATATGACGACCTTGACTGTTACAGGGACGCAGCAGCTGCAGCAAACCCTAGAACGACAAAGGTAACGATGCACGATACCTCGCACTAACGTAACCACACCTTGCATGCACTGTCGCAACTAGCAAACCGCTACAGCCCTTACTACCCGTCCTACTGTCGCAGAGGTGTTTTTCCCTTGGCGCTTGCCTTGTCACTTTTTCCCTCTGCCCTTACAAACCGCCACCCTTCGATCGCTTTGGGTTGTTTTTGGCGAAGGAGACCAGACAGCGAGGTCATCGGTCTCATCGGATTAGGGATGGATGGGGAAGGAAGTCGGCCGTGCCCTTTAAGAGAACCATCCCGGCATTTGCCTGGAGTGATTTACGGAAATCACGGAAAAACTAAATCAGGATGGCCGGACGCGGGATTTAATCTTCGTCCTCCCGAATGCGAGTCCAGTGTCTAACCACTGCGCCACCTCGCTCGGTCGATCGCTTTCGTCCACTTTCTGTCTCCTGATGGACCATGTCAATGAGTAATCCTGCCCAGACGCATGGACAACATCACAGTCCGCATCTTGTGACTCACGATTTGAAAACTAACATGTTATACGGAGGTGGCAGTAGAACATTTGGTTTCGTCACCACGTTGGTGTGGGCGTGGAGGATCCTTGCCTTGCCCGGAGGCGGAGTTCAATTCAGAAAGCTTTTAAGGAGATACCTCTGTGCAGCTCAGGCCCGGGGTTGAATTGCGTAGTTTCGATCTGGCTCTGTTTGCGTCTGTGAAATAGCTGCGTACCTCCCTCCATGAGTGTAGGATAATTAGGAATAGCGTACATTCATAGGGGTCACTTATTCAGTTTTGCTCCAAAGAGCTATTAAAGACTAGTGTTCCAAGTATTGCCTATTTGTTCGTATATTTCTGACCGAGTTCTTCAGAACATCCTGTTAGCCTTCTCCACGTAGCTAACTGGACGGAAAGTTCTCCCCTTCCTTAGGTCACTGGGCGTCTAGACCGCTCTGTGGACGCGACAAGGGCATTTTTGGTATTTGTATTTTGTCCGCAGATCGTGGTCTCGCGGTAGCGTTCTCGCTTCCCGAGCACGGGGTACCGGGTTCGATTCCCGGCGGGATCAGGAATTTTCATCTGCCTCGAGATGACTGGGTGTTATTGTGTCATCTTCATCATTCATCCCCATTACGGTCGGAGGAAGGCAATGGCAAACCACCTCCATTAGGACCTTGCCTAGTACGGCGGTGCGGGTCTCCCGCATCGTCCCCTACGCTCTGTTACAGAGTATGGGACTTCATCATCATTTATATTTCATAAGTTTCTCGTAGTTTGTATTATTGTAAACAGGACAAAAATGCTTCAAATGGCTCTGAGCACTATGGGACTTAACAGCGGAGGTCATCAGTCCCCTAGAACTTAGAACTACTAAAACCTTAAGGACATCACACACATCCATGCCCGAGGCAGGATTCGAACCTGCGATCATAGGGTTCGCGCTGTTACAGACTGAAGCGCCTACTAGAACCGCTCGGCCACTCCGGCCGGCGCAAACAGGACAGTTTTCTTAAATTTAACAGAACAGACTGAAATCTCGTCACGTCACCAGACGAAACAAATCTTCCAACGTGAGGAGCAACTGGCGAGAGTAGCTATGACTCTCTTAAGGTAGCCAAATCGTCGCGTATTGCTTCCAGGGGACTGGCCAAAGTAACCACGAATATGTTATAGTGGGAAAAGGGGCGAGCAACTGGCAGTAGTAACTATGACTCTCTTAATGCTCACACGATGCGTCATATACAGATCCTCTCAATCCACTCCTCAGCATCCTAGCGATGTCGAGTGGATGATTGTTCGCTTAGCCCCTCGGTGGGAAATCCTAGCTCTGGCCTTCTCGTGGCAGGGGTCGTAAGAGGTTCTTAGGAAGGTTATGCCAGAGTATAGCTCTTCCAAAGTTCCTCGACTGACAGAACGGGGTGAACATTTCGGGGCTTGGGGGTTGCCGCCCCCCTGCCCCTGTTTCAGCTGGCCCCAACAAAAAGTAGAAAGCAGGAGGCGCCACGCCAGTTGTTGGGTCAGCATCAGACGCCGCCAGCCCGGGTCAAGCCGCAGTGTCTGCCATCACATGTCCTGAGTGCCACCGGACTTTCACCACCAAGACAGGTCTTGGTGTACATCGTCGCCGTGCCCATCCTGCCGCAGCCAATGCAGTGGTGACCACCGAGAGGGTCAAGGCCAGGTGGTCCAGTGAAGAACTGCTACACCTGGCCCACCCTGAGCATCACTTACACTCAAGGGCACCCGGTTCCTAAACTGAGAGCTGGCAAAGGCTTTCCCAAACCGCACTCTCGAGTCCATAAAAGGACAGCGTCGTGGAACAGCCTATAGGAACCAGGTCGCCGAGTTTGTTGCTGCCCTCTCTGCTGTTGGGGTGGGGCCACCTCCATCAGTTGCAGCCGTGGAGCCTGCAGGTTCCTGTGCAGCACCCCCCTCCCCGTCTACAGCTGTCGATACAGTTGACTGGGCAGTCTGGTCGGTTCTCGCAGCCCTCCCGTCATCTGGGCCTAAGTTCCGTGCAGTCGATGACATCCTGGCGCTTGGGCCAACTACATCGGCCTCTGTCATTACGGGCATGCTATCGGCTGCCCTCGATGCCATTGGCAGCAGTGAGCCATCGCACGATCCTGTTGCCTCCCACTGGATGTCGGAGCCACCAGTGACGAAGCGAGCCCTGCGGAGGAGGGAGTATGCCCTCTGTCAGCGGGCCTTCTCAAAGAGTGCTGCTCGCTGCATCAGCGGCCTTCTTGACGAAACGCTCCTTCACTCACCACCTGCTATTCCTGGGTTGGTGGAGTTCTGGAACGACCTTTTCACCCGGCGACCATCGGGCCGGGTGGACCATTTGGAAGGTCCGCTGTTGCCTTCCTAGATCGAGGTTCCCTTCGAACAGCTGTGGGCCCCTATTACGATGGAGGAAGTTGCTTCAGCGCTCCCCCCTCGTCGCTCCCCTGCAGGCCCAGACCGACTGACACCGGCCCAGCTCCGTCGTATACCCCGTGAGGTCCTCCTTAAAATACTTAACCTTTTCCTCTTGACCCGTCGCCTCCCATCCCGACTTCTCCTAGCTCGTACATCCCTGTTGCCCAAGAAGGCCGCCCCAGCATCCCCCACTGACTTTCGTCCGATCACGGTTTGCTCAGTCCTCGCTAGGGTCTTCCGTAAGATCCTGGCAGGCCGTCTGATGTGGACCTGTGTGCTGGACGGGCGTCAGCGGGCTTTCCTTCCTCAGGATGGGATGCTGCACAATACGTTCTTGTTGGACTTGGCGATTACTCAGGCCAGGGTGAACTGTCGCTCCCTCTATGTCGCGTCCCTGGATGTGTCCAAGGCATTCAACTCTCTAGACCATGGCGCCCAGAGGCCCGCCCTGACGGCACATGGTCTGCCTGACGAGTTCATTGGATACATCCTGGGATTCTATGAGGATGGGGTGACGATGATCTCTGGTCCTGGGAAGTCGCTGGGTCCAGTGCTGCCTTCAAGGGGTGTCAGGCAGGGTGATCCACTCTCTCCTATCCTTTTCAACCTTTCCCTGGATGCTTGCTCGCCTCCCAGACTGCATTGGTGCCAATGTGATGGGACGACGTCTCAACGTTGCTGCTTTCGCTGACGACCTCCTGCTGTTCGCCGAAACTCCAGGAGGGCTCCAGGACATAGATGCAGCAACATCTGCCCTTTGGCACCTCGGTCTCCAAGTCAACCCCAGAAAGTGCTTCACTCTCGCCCTAACGGCGTCTGGCCGCGAGAAGAAGATAAAGGTCAATGACACCGCGACCTTCAGGGCTGGGTATAGCATCCTCCAAGCCCTGGCGATCGAGAGCACTTTCCGGTATCTTGGCCTGGAGTTCTCCACGAGTGGACGGAGCCTCTTTCATCCGAGGCGGGAGGTCGAGCGACAGCTGAGCGTCCTGTCCAAGGCACCACTCAAGCCATAACAGCGTTTGCATGCCCTCAGAACCGTCCTCTTGCCAGGAATCCACCATGGCTTGGCTCTTTCGAGGACCCACCTTGGAGCCCTGTCAGCAATGGATACCACCATCCGCACAGCAATTAGATCTTGGCTGTACCTGCCAGCGGACGTCCCTGTTGGCTACTTCCATGCCCCTGTGTCATCTGGGGGAATGGGAGTGCCGTCAGCTCGCTGGCTCGGGCCTCTTCTGCGGCGGAACCGGCTCGCAAAGATGCGGGCATTGGGTGTCCTATCTGGCGGGACAACAGATGACGTTCCGGGGCGTGAGATTGGGAGGCTTGAGCAGCAATTATGGGGTAACAACACGGTTATGCGGACGACCAACCAAATGGGCCGGATGTGGGCTGAACTGCTGCATCTGTAGGTGGACGGCGCCACCCTTAAGAAATCTGCCCGAACACCAGGGCAGCATAGCTGGGTCGACAATCCACGACTATCTATTACAGGCCGCGACTTCATCTCCTGCATCCGTACTAGGATCAGTGGCCTTCCAACCCGGGCACGGTTGCAGCGAGGTCGCGCTGGTGACACTAACTGCCGGGCTGGCTGCATCGCTAAGGAAACAGCAACTCACGTTGTCCAGCACTGCTTCAGATGTCACGACGCCCGAGTGAAGTGACACAACGCACATCGCGCAGGGACTTCGTCACAGGGGCTTCGACGTCCATCTGGAGCCCCATCTCAGAACATCCGAGGGATTGAAGAAGCCGGACATCGTGGCAGTTCGTGGCGATGCAGCCCATATAATCGATGCCCAGGTGGTTGGTGTCAACCTTGATATCGATGAGTGTCACCAGCAGAAGGTCGCGGTTTACAATAGGAGTCAGACCCCAGCAGCCAAGAACATCACCACCTCTTCAGCCATCATCTCATGGAGTGGGGTGTGGTCACCCACATCTGCACAGGACCTGCGTCAGCTTGGGTTCAAGAACTACCACTTCGCGACGGTGTCTACGTGGGTACTCATTGGAACTGTGATGGCGGCACGGCGGTTTAATCCTATGACTGCCATAAGGTGCTGCCACGCCCCGGACTTGTGTCGGGTGATGGCCCAAATGTGTGTGTCTCTTCGCTGCTGCCTGGCGTCTATCAACAGGCACAACACCATCTTTCTTCACATCCCTTCCTGTCCGTCTAATGTTTGTATTGTATATGTCATTTGTAAACCCACTTTGTGGGTATATATCTCTGTATGTATGTTCACTTGACGTGAATAAAGACGGCTTAACTAACCAAATGCCAGTTTAATGTTGCATTTCTCATTAACTTTTGCATCGCTGATCACTTTTCAAGAATTACAAAATTACTTAATACCAGCTTAACTGTTTCTCTAATCACGAGCTGAACTTCACATAGCCACACAGAAAAAATTGGCAGTAAATATAACTATTATCATACAACAAGAAGGATTTAGCCATCTCCAACATGAACAAGAATTGCTAGTTTACTTACGAAGGTCATACGAGCTTAACTCTTGCTCTAATCACGATCTGAACTTCACATTGCCACACAGAAAAAATGACAGTAAATATAACTATTACCACACAACAAAAAGGAATTAGCCACTTGCAACATGATCAAGAATTACAAGATTACTTATGAACTTCATACGAGCTTAACTGTTTCTCTAATCACGAGCTGAACTTCACATTGCCACACAGAAAAAATGGCAGTCAATATAACTATTACCATACAACAAAAAGAATTAGCCACTTTAAACATGATCAAGAATTACAAGATTACTTACGAATTTCATACGAGGTTAACTGTTTCTCTAATCACGAGCTGAACTTCACATAGCCACACAGAAGAAATGGCAGTAAATATAACTATTACCATACAAGAAAAAGGAATTAGCCACTTTCAACATGATCAGTGCATGGCCCATACTGCCAGAGCTCTGCCATTTGGAAATGCCTGCAGCTCGTGGTCTAGAGACTGGCATTGCCGCCTCTGCATGACGGGGACCAGGGTTCGATTCCCAGCCGCGTTGGGGATTTTCTCTGCCCGGGGACTAGGTGTTTGTTTTGTCATCATCATCATCATCATCATCATCATCATCAAGCGTGACAGTAGATAGACTGGACTATGTATAACTTTGAAAAAATTGGGGCGCTGATGACCGCGCATTTGAGTGATCCACAAACCAAACATCCTCATTTGGAACAAACGCTTTTAGCTTCTGGTAAGCCTTCCGGGATGTAAGGTCGTGGTCCATGAAACTCTTCAGCTCCTAACGTTTCGTCCAGAGCTGCGCTGGACATCCTCAGAGGGGTGTTTCTCCTCCTCGGCAAGACTCACCGGAGGAGAAACACCCCTCTGAAGATGTCCAGCGCAGCTCTGGACGAAACGTTAGGAGCTGAAGAGTTTCTTGGAGCACGACCTTACATCCCGCAAGGTTTACCAGAAGATATTCCTATTTGATCTGTGGCATCACTTATCAGTCCCATCCCACACGCGTCGGTAGTGGGATTGCAAGTTTCCGTTCGACACCGAGAGCAGTCATATGGGATCGGGTGCATCCAGTGGCGTGTGCCTAGCAAGTCACACCTCTCCAGCACATCTGTACTTGGAGCGCACTCTGCCGCAGCAGTAAAGGAGGGCCGGAGGAACCTGCTCAGTCCATACCGCTACAGGAAGCTATGCAGACACCATAGCTCCATCCCCGACTTTGTTGCTGTTCAAATAGCTGGACTCTGTTTCTCATCGCTCTCTTCGTATTGAGTTTTCATACACTACTGGCCATTAAAATTGCTACACCAAGAAGAAATGGAGATGATAAACTGGTATTCATTGGGCAAATATATCATACTAGAACTGACATGTGATTACATTTTCACGCAAATTGGGTGCATAGATCCTGAGAAATCAGTACCCGGAACAACCACCTCTGACCGTAATAACGCGGCCTTGATATGTGTGGGCATTGAGTCAAACAGAGCTTGGATGGCGTTTACAGGTACAGCTGCCCATGCAGCTTCAACACGATACCACAGTTCATCAAGAGTAGTGACTCGCGTATTGTGACGAGCCAGTTGCTCGGCCACCATTGACCGGACATTTTCAATTGGTGAGAGATCTGGAGAATGTGCTCGCCAGGGCAGCAGTCGAACATTTTGTGTATCCAGAAAGGCCCGTACAGGATCTGCAACATGCGGTCGTGCATTATCCTGCTGAAATGTACGGTTTCACAGGGATCGAATGAAGGGTAGTACCACGGGTCGTAACACGTCTGAAATGTAACGTCTTCTGTTCAAACTGCCGTCAATACGAACAAGAGGTGACCGAGACGTGTAACCAATAGCACCCCATACCATCACGCCGGGTGATACATCAGTATGGCGATGACGAATACACGCTTCCAAGGTGCGTTCACCGCGATGTCGCCAAACACGGATGCGACCATCATGATGCTGTAAACAGAACCTCGATTCATCCAAAAAAATGAAGTTTTGCCATTCATACACCCACTTTCGTCTTTCAGTACACCATCGCAGACGCTCCTGTCTCTGATGTAGCGTCAAGGGTAACCGCAGCCACGGTCTCCGAGCTGATAGTCGGTGCTGCTGCAAACGTCGTCAAACTGTTCGTGCAGATGGTTGTTGTCTTGCAAACGTACCCATCTGTTGACTCAGGGATCGAGACGTGGCTGCACGATCCGCTACAGCCGTGCGGATAAGATGCCTGTCATCTCGACTGCTAGCGATACGAGGCCGTTGGGACCCAGCAGGGCGTTCCGCATTAGCCTCCTGAACCTACCGATTCCATATTCTGCTAACAGTCATTGGATCTCGACCAACGCGAGCAGCAATGTCGCCAAACGATAAACCGCAATCGCGACAGGCTAGAATTCGACGTTTATCGAAGGAAACGTGATGGTACGCATTTCTCCTCCTTACACGAGGCATCACAACAACGTCTCACCAGGCAATGCCGGTCAACTGCTGTATGTCTATGACAAATCGGTTGGAAACTTCCCTCATCTACGCACGTTGTAGGTGTCGCCACCGGCGTCAACCTTGAGTGAATGTTCTGAAAAGCTAATCATTTGCATATTACAGAATCTTTCTCCTGTCGGTTAAATTTCGCATCTATAGTACATCATCTTCGTGGTGTAGCAATTGCAATGGCCAATAGTGTACAAATTTGAGAAAGGCAAGTTCAGTAAATCTTCTATTTGCTGTAGTACTTGTTCGCTGATCATTTCTGTTCCTGTCCAGCCTTCCTCAATAAAATTTGTTCAACTACTCTGTCGCCCACCTCACCGTACTGTTGTGTACGAAGTCATAAACAAGATATGTGATGCCCCACACGCCCTGAGCTCCCGGGGGTTCGCTTTGCTCTGCCTTACAACATGTCACAGACCTCATATTCACAGCGCTCTTCACTTCCAAAGCTCTCCCAAAAACGCTAACTGATATAGCCACTACCATGCTAGATTAGAGAAAAAATAATGTAGTTTCTGTACAGCCATCGTTGTGATTGGAGGTCTGGGATCAGAAGCATCGCCGGCCGAAGTGGCCGCGCGGTTAAAGGCGCTGCAGCCTGGAACCGAAGGATCGTTACGGTCGCAGGTTCGAATCCTGCCTCGGGCATGGATGTTTGTGTTGTCCTTAGGTTAGTTAGGTTTAATTAGTTCTAAGTTCTAGGGGACTAATGACCTCAGCAGTTGAGTCCCATAGTGCTCAGAGCCATTTGAACCATTTTTTCAGAAGCATCCGGACCCAAAAAAAAAAAAATGATTCAAATGGCTCTGAGCACTATGGGACTCAACATCTTAGGTCATAAGTGTTATATCCTAGCCAGTAATGCCAACCGAGCCCGCTGCCAAGTGGTTGGCAGCATCAAAGTCCGGACGCCGTCCGCATAAGCAGCGCCAGCGATACAGGAAATCGCCGCAAGTCTGCGCGCGCCACCGCTGGCTTCTGGCTTCTTAAGCGCTGGAGTCGCGAGCGCTAGGACAGTTCTGTATTCGCCGCTCGGTGGTATACTCGCCACCGATTTGTGTACTTGCTACTCAGTTGTGTGTTCATCGCAGCAGAGTTGTTGTTTGTCGTCAGCCGACGCTGACCTAGCCGCTCCGACTCGAACGGGACAGATTTCTGTAGACACAGAGTTCACTACTGTGTTTCTGTATCTTCGTTAATAAAGATAAGTACCGACTTTTATTTAATCAGAGTGTTTTGGGTTTTCATCTTTCTGTTCACTGTTCCAGCGGACCGGTCGGCCCGCTATTAAAAGTGTGGCGGTGACTTCGTAAGCCGTTTCTACAGCGAAGTGTTTGTCGCTACGAACGCCGCCACAAAACTAAGTCCCCTAGAACTTAGAACTACTTAAACCTAACTAACCTAAGGACATCACACACACCCATGCCCGAGGCAGGATTCGAACCTGCGACCGTAGCAGTCCCGCGGTTCCGGACTGCAGCGCAAGAACCGCTAGACCACCGCGGTATCCGGACCCCTGGCGGAAAATGACTTACAAGTTCGTGGCGCCCTCCATCGGTAATGCTGGAATTCAGTATTGTGTCGGCACACCCTTAGCCTTGATCACGGCTTCCAATCTCGCAGGTATACGTTCAATCAGGTGCTGGAAGGCTTCTTTGGGACTGTCAGCCCGTTCTTCACGGAGTGCTGCACTGAGGGGAGATTTGCATGTCGGCTGGTGAGACCTGGTACGAAGTCGGCGTTCCAAAACATCACAGTCATGTTCTATATGACTCAGGTCAGGACTCTGTGCAGGCCAGTCCAGTACAGGGATGTTATTGTCGTGTAACCACTCCGCCACAGGCTGTGCATTATGAACAGGTGCTCGATCGTGTAGAAAGATGCAATCGCCATCCCCGAATTGCTCTTCAACTGTGGGAAGCAAGAAGGTGGTTAAAACAACAATGTAGGCCTGTGTTGTGATAGTGCCACGAAAAACAATAAGGTGTGCAAGACCCCTCCATGAGAAACACTACCAGACCATAATACCACCGCCTCTGAATTTTACTGTTGGCACTACACACGCCGGCAGATAACGTTCACCGGGCATTCGCCGTACCCACACACTGCCATCGGATCGCCACATTGTGTACCGTGATTCGTCACTCCACACAACGTTTTTCTACTGTTCAATCGTCTAATGTTTACGCTCCTTGAGCCAACGAGGCGTCGTTTGGCATTTACCGAAGTGACGTGTGGCTTATGAGCAGCCGCTCGACCATGAAATCCAAGTTTTCTCAAGTGCCGCCTAAGTGTCATAGTACTTGCAGTGGATCCTGATGCAGTTCGGAAGTCATTGTGTGGTAGTCTGGATAGATGTCTGCCTATTACACCTTAGACCCCTCTTTAACTGTCGGCCATGTCTGTAAGTCAACAGACGAGGTCGGGCTGTATGCTTTTGTGCTGTATGTGTCCTTTCACGTTTCCGCTTCACTATCATATCGGAACGGTGAACCTAGGGATGTTAAGGAGTGTGGAAATCTCGCGTACAGACGTATGACACAAGTGACACCCAATTACCTGACTACGTTCGAAGTCCGTGAGTTCCGCGTAGCACCCCATTCTGCTTTCTCAGGCTGTCTAATGACTACTGAGGTCGCTGATATGGAGTACCTGGCAGTGACAGCACAATGCACCTAATATGAGAAACGTATGTTTTGGTGGTGTCCGGATACTTTTGATCATATAGTGTACATAAGAAAATAAAGCACCTAGAGCCATACTTACGATGTCATTTATTGTGTGCCTACCAGTTTCGGTGTTTCAGTTCTCCATCCTTAGGCCTTAGCAGATGCTGAGGGGTGTAACCATACCCTCCCACACATCGCCATTAGTTTTTCAGTCTCTTAAAAAAGATTAATAGCTTTGGTACAAACACTCCGAGAGGAGCAAGATGAACAAATATTTTTCTTACTTATCTTCATTTTTTCGTTGTTGGCTGCAGTTTGTCACGTCTAGGGGTAGTTCTTGAGGCTGAAAATTTTTAACTTTGTGAGTTCCAGTTGACATGATAACGGATTTCTGTTTCTATGGGTTTTTTATTGTATCCCATTCTTCTGTGTCGTACTGTCTTTACAAACTCCCGTTCCATAAAACCAAAAATTTTCATTGTTATTGCCAAAATTAAAAACACGTTCGACTCCATCAGAAAAAGACTTACTACTCCTAACTAATTCTGTAGTAGTAACAACATTCCAAAGAGTTTTCAAAATTTCTTAACAAAAGAACAATCTTCACCAAGTGATACCGTTATTTTGTAAATGGATACAGAAATAAATTTAATAGTTAGCATCAGAGTGCGTAAATAGTAGGAGTTTTAAGAATGCCAGATATTTCGAAATTTCAAATATTTCTAAAAGAAGAGTAATTTTAACCGTTCATACAGAGTTAGTACATATCGATTGTAACAAATTAATTTCTTTTTTTAGATTTTAGCCTGAAATATAATATATCGTAAATTCTTTTAGTGAAACAGCTGAGATTATTTCAACCTATACAAGATTCGAAAATATTCCTTGTATCATCTGTGTCTATAAAGGAAGGTAATGTTAGAGGAGGGTGTCATATTACACGAGGTTAACACCAATCGTATACATGATGCATCAATGGATGTGGATGGTGATACTTGGTGGTTGAAGAAACATCGTGGCTGAGTCTGCAAAAACCAGTTACAGATGCATCGTGTGTATGGATGATATGAACCCCCTCAGCATCTACTAAGGCCTGAAGATGGTGCAGTTAAGCACCGAAACTGTTAGCCATACTGAGGTGTTGACATAAGTGCCAACACCGTGTTTCTTGAGGAGGCCGAAATGCACGCTGTTAAAGCTCACGCAAATGGTCGTGAGGTCTGCAACAGGTCAGAGAAATGAGACTAGCAAACAGGAGGTAACTGGTAGAATACCTAACTTTATCCATAATTGTAGAACATAGGTCTGACGGTACAGGCTTTACAAGATAACCAGCAAAAGATAAACGGCGCCTTGCTAGGTCGTAGCAATTGACGTAGCTGAAGGCTATGCTAACTATCGTCTCGGCAAATGAGAGCGTAACTCTCAGTGAACCATCGCTAGCAAAGTCGGTTGTACAACTGGGGCGAGTCCTAGGAAGTCTCTCTAGACCTGTCGTGTGGCGGCACTCGGTCTGCAATCATTGACAGTGGCGACATGCGGGTCTGTCGTATACTAGCGGACCGCGGCCGATTTAAAAGCTACCACCTAGCAAGTGTGGTGTCTGGCAGTGACACAGCACACATACAATAAATGACATCATAAGGACGGCTGTAGGTGTTTCATTTTATTAAATTTGTTAAGAAATCACTTCATACGATCACTGTACTCTCATTAAGCCTGTTAAACTAACTCAGCTCTCCTCCACTGACATTATTAACGAAAATAAATAAAAATTGTGTAGCAAAGCACATGTTGCTTTTTAAAATTTATGTTCCCCTTCACTGTATTTCTATATCGGATTACGATATCCTAATTGGTTTCGAACATGGTCGTCAGAAAACTAAGTGCAGTGAACTAAGCGGTCAAATATTAGTGGGGAAAAGTGGTTACCAAACGATTATTGAAGCTGATGTGTAAGATATACGAGACTAGAAACACACCACTGGACTTTCGAAAGAATATCATCTATGGCGTTCTGAGGATGGCATGAGAAACTAACAAGGGGAGTGCCAGCAGGGTTGGGAAATGTAGTTCGGAGTGGGACGGCTCGTGTTTGCAGCACTACCCCATAGAGTTACAATGCCCCAGCCATACGGCCAGATGGCCAGCCATTCAAGAGAAAAACGCTCCGAAACTTTCAGTCCTACAGTATATAATACCCATGTGTCCGCTCACTGAACCGAATGGCACAGTGGCCGATGCAATATTGGTAACAATTCGTGCTTCGTATTTTCTAAGTATCTATTTGCTTTTCCCTAATGAAAAAAAAATTTAGTGACGTTCAAATTGAAAACTTTTGTTCTTTCAACATTTTCAACCTTTCCAACCAAATTATTTCCTTCAAGTATTCTTTCGTATTGTACACTCCTGGAAATTGAAATAAGAACACCGTGCATTCATTGTCCCAGGAAGGGGAAACTTTATTGACACATTCCTGGGGTCAGATACATCACATGATCACACTGACAGAACCACAGGCACAGAGACACAGGCAACAGAGCATGCACAATGTCGGCACTAGTACAGTGTATATCCACCTTTCGCAGCAATGCAGGCTGCTATTCTCCCATGGAGACGATCGTAGAGATGCTGGATGTAGTCCTGTGGAACGGCTTGCCATGCCATTTCCACCTGGCACCTCAGTTGGACCAGCGTTCGTGCTGGACGTGCAGACCGCGTGAGACGACGCTTCATCCAGTCCCAAACATGCTCAATGGGGGACAGATCCGGAGATCTTGCTGGCCGGGGTAGTTGACTTACACCTTCTAGAGCACGTTGGGTGGCACGGGATACATGCGGACGTGCATTGTCCTGTTGGAACAGCAAGTTCCCTTGCCGGTCTAGGAATGGTAGAACGATGGGTTCGATGACGGTTTGGATGTACCGTGCACTATTCAGTGTCCCCTCGACGATCACCAGTGGTGTACGGCCAGTGTAGGAGATCGCTCCCCACACCATGATGCCGGGTGTTGGCCCTGTGTGCCTCGGTCGTATGCAGTCCTGATTGTGGCGCTCACCTGCACGGCGCCAAACACGCATACGACCATCATTGGCACCAAGGCAGAAGCGACTCTCATCGCTGAAGACGACACGTCTCCATTCGTCACTCCATTCACGCCTGTCGCGACACCACTGGAGGCGTTGCAAAAACAGACATAACGTCTTATGGGACAACAGCAATCAGTGATTTTATAATGTTACTTAAAATCCGTCTTGATTGCAAAAAATTTTTTATTATTCATATGACCGGTTTCGGTTCATTCAGAACCATCTTAAGATCTGATATTTCAGTTACAGGAGTAACCCGTCCAAATCCAGCACCTTTCACTTGCTACGTCACATGTGACGTCGTTAACATTTCTAAAGATGTGTCTTTCTGCGGTTAGTTTCGACGCGACCCATGCGTATTGGATCATATTGTGAAAGACAGCAGATGATAACTTATGCTGAACGATCTAGTGAATTTTAATACAGTCTTCTCGTGAATCAATCTCTCGTTCCTGTTCAATTAACGAGGTGCAGTTATGCTGGCATTTAATGAAATTTTGCTCCTGTCTGTAAAAATAAACATCACAGGGCTGCACTAGTGGTTTACACTTCGGTGGAATAACTTTGAGGGTACAGGCGGGACGTTGTGCGTCGTCCTGGAAAACCTCGTCATACAGTTGTGCTTGCCCTCCCCAGGAGTCGAACACGAAGAGGAACCTTTTGTTCCCAACATAGAGCTTCAAACATGATCGAAGAAACTCGTTGTACGTGTTTGTAGTCAGCTTTCCAGATTTTGATGACGTCATAACGACGTTCTTGTATGTTTTGGCGAATTCATCGATCGTCTTCTGGACTCGGGGTCCAAATGCACCTGTTGTCTCCTGCAGGGGCAAACGAAAACACTCGGCGGGACACGTCCAGAAAAAGTACTAGCATATTGTGCTGTATATGAATGCGTAACTCTCTTCAGGTCGACTCTCTTCACTAGTACGGTCTCGCTTCCTTTGTGGGTGAGAGTCCGGTTGAAAGTAGACTTACTGACATCCTGGAAGCAAATGAAACAGCACGATATTTAATGACTGAAACGATTATACAATTACATGATTATATAAGAGAATTACTCATATGGGTATTCGTTGTTTGAAATACCATTTATAGAATGTGATTTCATTTTGTGTCACGTAGCAGTTTGATCCGTTTTGATAATATAGTACTTGTCAAAAGTGGGTATTAAATTTCGAGATTGTAGCCGGAAAGTTTCTGCAACAGCCAAGGTTTCTTCCAATGTCACTGTTTCCTTTCGTGATACGAATTTTGTTACTTTCCGTTGACGAATTCTGTGCCGTTGTAGAAATTTCGCCACCCATCGACTAGAAGCTTTAAATTCAAAGTTTCCATATTGTGCGGCCGCTGCTAAGGCCCATTGTTACAGATTTCGAGTGGTAATTGTTCCTAGCTTCGACAAAACGATCGTTAAGTCCACGAATCTATCGCTGTGTATTTGTCAAATACAGATCCACCCTTTTTAGACGATGACATCCTTTACTTTTCAGCGCCTGCAGACTCCACCGAGGATGTGCTTTCGCAATGTTGACGCATTGTATTTTGTATTCTAGCGGAATATACGTAGGCTCTTTGCATTTTTTCCCTGGGGGTCCATCCTCGTCCGAAGAACCGTCTATTATAACCTCTTCGAATTCTACATCTTCACGACCTTCATTCTCGTGAAGTAACTCTTCATCAACCAGGATAGTATTTTCACTCAAGAAATCTATCACAGTGTTGTACAGCTTCTGTGCCATCAGCATAGCTTCCTGTGGAATTGACGGCGAACCTTCTGAAGCTAGTAAATCGTTTTCAACCAGCAGTGCATTGAAATGGGTAATTGCACCTTTAATCAGCAACTTCGATTTCTCGCTGTGTTGAGAATCGTAGGTAATATCTTCTACAAGTCCCTCAGAACTCGCGAAGTGTTCACTTCCAAGCATTGTAACCACAAAACGTTACCAACAGGAAAACTTTCACACAGGTGTACTCGTTCCAAGCGCGCAAAAGCAACTGCTATGTTCTTTCCTGTTTGTAGTGCAGGGAGCGCAGATGTGCGGCTATCCCTTCGCTCTCCAAGTTTGTCAAATGCCCCTTTGTGGGGACCCTCGTTTATAGCGGTCTCATGAAATTGAAGTCGATCGTGTACCTGAACTAGTCGGATACAAGACGTACGCTCCCGTTCGACGGATGTTATGTACTGTATAACATACATGATAGAAATGAAATATTGTCAGTATACAATACGAACGAATATTTGAAGGAAATAATTTGGTTGGAAAAGTTGAAAATGTTGAAAGAACAAAAGTTCTCACTTTGAACCTCACTGTATCTTTTTTTTTTTTCAATAAGAAAAAAGCGAATACACCACTGGCCATTAAAATTGCTACACCACGAAGATGACGAGCTACAGACGCGAACTTAACCGACAGGAAGAAGATGCTGTGATATGGAAATGATTAGCTTTTCAGAGCATTCACACAAGGCTAGCGCCGGTGGCGACACGTACAATGTGCTAATATGAGGAAAGTTTCCAACCGATTTCTGAAACACAAACAGCAGTTGACCGGCGTTGCCTGGTGAAACGTTGTTGTGACGCCACGTGTAAGGAGGAGAAATGCGTACCATCACGTTTCCGACTTTGATAAAGGTCGGATTGTAGCCTATCGCAATTGCGGTTTATCGTATCGCGACATTGCTGCTCGCGTTGGTGGAAATCCAATGACTGTTAGCAGGATATGGAATCGGTGGGTTCAGGAGGGTAATACGGAACGCCGTGCTGGATCCCAACGGCCTCGTATCACTAGCAGTCGAGATGACAGGCATCTTATCCGCATGGCTGTAGCGGATCGTGCAGCCACGTCTCGATCCCTGAGTCAACAGATGGGGACGTTTGTGAGACAACATCAATCTGCAAGAACAGCTCGACGACGTTTGCAGGAGCATCGACTATCAGCTCGAAGACCGTGGCTGCGGTTACCCTTGACGCGGCATCACAGACAGGAGCTCCTGCGATGGTGTACTCAACGACGAACCTGGGTGCACGAATGGAAAAACTTCATTTTTTCGGATGAATCCAGGTTCTGTTTACAGCGTCACTATGGTCGCATCCGTGTTTGGCGACATCGCGGTGAACGCATATTGGAAGCGTGTATTCGTCATCTCCACACTGGTGTACCACCCGGCGTGCCATTGGTTACACGTCTCGGTCACCTCTATTCGCATTGACGGCACTTTGAACAGTGGACGCTACATTTCAGATGTGTTACGACCCGTGGCTCAACCCTTCATTCGATCCCTGCGAAACCCTACATTTCAGCAGGATAATGCACGACCGCATGTTGCAAGCCCTGTACGGGCCTTTTAGGATACAGAAAATGTTTGACTGCTACCCCGGCCAGCACATTCTCCAGATCTCTCACCAATTGAAAACGTCTGCTCAATAGTGGCCGAGGAACTAGCTCATCACAATATGCCAGTCATTACTCTTGATGAACTGTGGTATCGTGTTGAAGCTGCATGGGCAGCTGTACCTGTAAACGCCATCCAAGCTCTGTTTGACTCAATGCTCAGGCGTATCAAGGCCGTTATTACGGTCAGAGGTGGTTGTTCTGGGTACTGATTTCTCTGGATCTATGCACCCAAATTGCGTGAAAATGTAATCACATGTCAGTTCTAGTATAATATATTTGTCTAATGAATACCCGTTTATCATCTGCATTTCTACTTGGTGTAGCAATTTTAATGGCCAGTAGTGCAGATTCTTTGAAAATAGGAAGCACGAATTGTTACCAATATTGCATCGGCCATCGCGCCATTCGGTTCAGTGAGCGGACACATGGGTATTATATACTGTAGGACTGAAAGTTTCTGAGCGTTTTTCTCGTGAATGGCTGGCCATCTGGCCGTATGGCTGGGGCATTGTAACACTATGGGGTCGTGCTGCAAACACACGCCGTCCCACTCCGAACTTCATTTCCCAACCCTGGCATATCGCGCAACCAGGTTAAGGGGAGCTGAAACGCCCTATCCCGACCATGTTAAATTTAGTGACTTGGCTTCCCGATATTTTAGGAACGACTGCAGCCATTGACATGAAAGTTTTACAGGACATTAAACTGCATGTTCTGAGTCTATTGAACTACAACATTGCATTTCATCTAACTGCTTTCGGAAATACAATTTTTTAATTAGACAGTTGAAATTTTGTGTACCTTTTTTGTACGTTGTCCTAAACAATTTTAATTATACGAATCCTTACGTTCTTCTTTTAGTTCAGTAGACTCAGGATATGTATGTTATTACTCCCTGAAAATCTGAATACTCCACTAGAAGAGGTTTCTGAGGTTTAGGGAAAAATGCAAAAAAAAAAAAAATGTAAATTTTCAGTAACGGCTTCTCAAGTTTCAAAAGACAGTTAATTTTATTATTTGTAGTCACACAGAAGCACCCTGCACCATACTGTATATCATCCTCTTGATCTTTTTGCAAGTTTTCCGAATAAACTGATATGTATAGAAAATTTTCATATTATATATATATATATATTTTATACGGAAAACTGAAAATTATATATATATATATATATATATATATATATATATATATATATATATATATACACACACACACACACACACACACACATATATGTGTGTGTGTGTGTGTGTGTGTGTGTGTGTGTGTGTGTGTGTGTGTGTATAATTTTTTCAGTTTTCCGAAAAAATGATTTATTTGGAAAACTGAAAATTTAATAAAAATTTGGAAATGAGAAAAAAAATGTTCTCGTTCTAAATCTCCTTAACAGCTCAAGCATCCAAGTTTTGACAAGACTAATGCTTACAAGAATAGAAATGAGCATCTGTTAGACGAAAATAAGTTTCGTTTAGAAAACGCAGGGACGCCACAGAGGTACTTTTGATGTCAAGCCACATTCGTAGGATTTGTCGACCTAGGAGAAGCCTTGGAAATGTAAAATGGAGCAAAAGGCTCGAAATTCTCAGCGAAAGGGGTATAACCTGTAGAGAGGACCAAGATGTAATGGAAGAATGGAAGACTAAGAACGGAACAGAAATAGCGTAAAGCAAGGTTGCTCTTCTTCCCTGCTGTTGTTCAGCTTGTATGTCGAAGAAGGAAAGATGGAAGGAGCATAAAGGTTTTGGAATGTGATTAAAATTGAGCGTCAATGGATACTAATCAGAAGATTCGATGAGAGCAGAAAGTGAGGATGAAATACAAAGCCCATTGAACTGGATAAACAATTTTCTGGTTAAACGTAGTATCAAAAAAGAGGACCGTGTGATAGATGAAGAGATGGAATTCTGCTGAATAGGAAACAAATTAATGAAAAACGATCGTAGCAAAGAAGCTATAAGGGGCAAACTTCTACAAGCAAAGGGGACATTTCTCGCTGAGAGAACTTCGTCTGAGTGAGACATTTCTTAGAAACTACGCCTGGAGCACTATATTGTTTAGAAGGAAATCGTGGTCTGCGGGGAAACCTGGAAAAGAAGAGAAACGAAGCGTCTGAGACGTGATGATACTAAAGGATGCTGAAAATTAGGAGGAATGATAAGAAAGGAGGGGGCTGTCCACGGAATCGACGAAGAAAAAAGTATGTAGGTATGTAGAAGTGGCTGACAAGAAGAAGCGAGATGATCATAGGATGTGTGTTAAGTCACCAGGGATTAACTACCACAGCACCAGGGAGAGCTGTAGAGGGAAAAAAGTGTACAGGAATGCAGGCTCCGAAACATCTCCAATAAATAGTTGGAAATTATTGAGAAGTGCTAAGATTGAGAAGTACACATCTTCGGTTTTATAATAATTCGATTACCTAAATCTACAAAACAATAGTTTAATGTTTGGCTCTTGTAAAATAGCTACAAATTGTAAAATGAGGAAAAAGTACACAGTCTATTTACGTGAAAAACAATTATGTGGTATATTCGTGTTAAATTATATTTCAAGTGTAGCTGCTGACGCGGAAACTGACGATTCAGTGGTCTGGTGGTTCAGGGTCAGTGATCAGAGAACTACCTGGATGTAGAACTCTGATCACAGAACTTTGGCGTGCCTGCAGATTCTTGTCATCTGTATAGTTGGCCATGTAAAAAAAAAAAAAAAAAAAAAAAAAAAAAAAAAAAAAAAAAAAAAAAAATCTCCATCGATCTGCACGTCATAAAATAATTGTTTTCTTATTTTGGGCTTTCAGTATGCAATGTAATACGCAGAATCGAAAAGTATTTTCATGTTGCGTTCTCGTGACGTTTCATGGCAGCCATGTTGTAATTAAGCAACACACGAAATATGAGCATCTTTGGCCGGCACGCTCAAAGAGCTCCAATTCGATAGTACAGTGATCATTGTTCAGCGTCTGCTCAAACAGCATCGCTGGTTATCTGGGTTATGGAGTTAGTCAATAACTGAATTTTATGACCAATTCTGAGTGTAACCACGGCAAGAAATTTTCATCAGTTTAGCAGGAAATCCATGCGAAACTTTTATGTTTGTAAATAATGACAGTATTTGGAATAAGAGTATTATTGGATAAGGATATGAGTGGGAATGAACAGAAAACACACGAAACATGAACCGAACGACGTGAAATAATAATCATGAATATATCATACTTCCTTGTATAGACAACTCCATCTACATAATTTTGAACAGAAATCTTTACAGAGCATGACAGTTACTCGGTGTAAACGATATCTAACGTAAGAATGTAGTCTTCTGTACTTTTTTTTCACTTTCTTGAAAGAATACAAAATAGTTAGATGACTTGTGACCCTTGAAAAGGCTACATGAGAAAAAAGGGACTTGGTAAACGCAGTCCTGCTCATAGAAGCGTTTGTCTTTGCGACTTGTTTAATAGGAAACTGCCTTCCTGTCAGTTGAAAATATATGCTTGGATCACATACTATTAGGTTTACCCGGTGTCAGTCAGCTGAGCAATAATTGTGAATTCATTTTGTTACAACAACGCGTGTTCCAGTGATGGAGCCCTGTTAATCATTTAGATTTCTTATCAATATGACAATAGTGACTGTCAATAATACAAGTTTGTGCGCAGGTAATGCAAACGGATCTAATGAACGTAAGACGTCAACAGGACGTTTGTCGTTTCGGAAAATTATTAGTTTAAAGAAGTCAACCTGTATGACGGGCACAAATCATAGGCTACTGCAGTGATCACTGTTATTATCTATGACAATGCTGTATACAAATGATCCAGTTAACAAGTACTTTAAGACAAATAAAGTGGTATATGTAGTAGTAAAATATGAAAGGGAGTTTCTTATTCTTGATTAATAACTTAGATTCGTAAAATTAAGGTGTGAAGCTGAGCATCCATGATGACCTTTTGCCTACGATAGTTAAAAGTCTCTTTTTTGTTAAAATTTTCCATAAATATTTTTAATTTTTAGCTCAAAATGTCAGAAGATGGTTAAAAAAAAGCTTTCTAACCGAAATTATATATATATATATATATATATATATATATATATATATATATATATATGTATATGTATATGTATATGTATATGTATATATGTATGTGTGTGTGTGTGTGTGTGTGTGTGTGTGTGTGTGTGTGTGTAAACAGAATATATCAGAAACTGGCGAAGAGATGAGTACTCAAACACAAAGATGTGTAAACAGCAGAATACGGGTCTGTGCTCGGTAACGGCTGCATAACACAAGAAGTCTCTGGCGCAATTGTTAGCTTGGTTACTGCTGCTACAATGGCAGGTTATCAAGATTTAAGGGAGTTTGAACGTGGTGTTATAGTCGGCGCACGAACAATGGGGCACATCGTCTCCGAGGTAGCGATGAAGTGGGGATTTTTCCGTGCGACCATTTCACGAGTGTACCGTGAATATCAGGAATCCGGTAAAAGATCAAATCTCTGGACATCACTGAGGTCGGAAAAAATCCTGCAAGAACGGGACTAACGACGACTGAAGAGAATCATTCACGTGACAGAAGGGCAACCATTTCGCAGGTTTCAATGCTGGGACATCAACAACTGTCAGCGTGCGAATCATTCAACGAAACATCATCAATGTGGGCTTTCGGAGTCTTGACGACTGCACGACGCAAAGCTTTACGCCTCGGCTGTGCCCTTCAACACCGACATTGGACTGTTGACTGGAAAAATGTTGCCTGGTCGTCGTTTCAAATTGTATCGAGTGGATGAACGAGTATGGGTATGGAGACAAGCTCATGAATCCATGGAACCTGCATATCAGCAGGGGACTAGTCAAGCTGGCGGAGGCTGTGTAATGGCGTGGGGCGTGTGCAGTTGGAGTGATATGTGACCCTCATACTTCTAGATACGTCACGTACGTAAGTATCCTGTCAGATTACCCTTCCAACAGACTTGAACAATTCCACCAGGCAACGCAACACCCCACGCGTCCATGATTGTTACAGCGTAGCTTCAGGGACACTCTTCGTCGCAGGTTCGAATCCTGCCTCGGGCATGGATGTGTGTGATGTCCTCAGGGTTAGTTAGGTTTAATTAGTTCTACGTTCTAGGCGACTGATGACCTCAGAAGTTAAGTCGCATAGTGCTCAGAGCCAGAGGGACACTCTTCTGAGTTTAAACACTTCCCCTGGCTACCAACCTCCCGAGACATGAACATTATTGAGCATATCTGAGGTACCTTGCAACGTGCTGTTCACAAGAGATCTCCACCCCTATCGTACTCATACGGATTTATGGTCAGCCCTGCAGGATTCATGGTGTCAGTTCCCTCCATCATTACTTCAGGCATCAGTAGAGTTGTAAGTAGGCTGTTTATGTTTTCTTATTGGCAACGTTACGTAGAGCTCTGTACGAAAATCACTGGCTGTGCTGTGTGCAGTCTGTGGCTAGTTTGCATTGTTGTCTGCCATTGTAGTGTTGGGCAGCGGCAGCTGGATGTGAACAGCGCGTAGCGTTGCGCAGTTGGAGGTGAGCCGCCAGCAGTGGTGGATGTGGGGAGAGAGATGGCGGAGTTTTGTAATTTGTCATGAACTGCTATATATACTGTATATTATGACTATTAAGGTAAATACATTGTTTGTTTTCTATTAATATCTTTCATTTTCTAACTATCCCTATCAGTAGTTAGTGCCTTCTGTAGTTTGAATCTTTTATTTAGCTGGCAGTGGTGGCGCTCGCTGTACTGCAGTAGTTCGAGTAATGAAGATTTTTGTGAGGTAAGTGATTTCTGAAAGGTATAGTTTAATGTTACTCAGGGCCATTCTTTTGCAGGTATCTTTGATAGTCGCCGGCCGAAGTGGCCGTGCGGTTAAAGGCGCTGCAGTCTGGAACCACAAGACCACTACGATCGCAGGTTCGAATCCTGCCTCGGGCATGGGTGTTTGTGATGTCCTTAGGTTAGTTAGGTTTAAGTAGTTCTAAGTTCTAGGGGACTAATGACCTCAGCAGTTGAGTCCCATAGTGCTCAGAGCCATATCTTTGATAGTCAGATTGCGTGGCGCTAAAAATATTGTGTGGCAGTTTAAGCACAGTCTTGCATAAATTTTTCTAAGGGGACGTTTCATAGAGTCTATGCCATGTCGTGTTGTGGCACTTCTGTTCGTGGGGGCCCTACAGGATATTGCACCGGTGTACCAGTTTCTTTTTCTCACCAAACGAGACGACTCTCAGATACTGAAATTAGCGATGTACAGTGAAACTTTCTCATGTGTCAGAATTGAATGTGGTGACAATGGAATAGGACATGGTCGACACATCATAAACTAGAAGTTTGTCAACATTCCGGATTGTAAATGGATCCGATTCATCATACATGCTGAATTTCATTTTTCTCGGACAGCATCTCTAATACGCTCAAATCTAAAAATCTTAAAATGCTCGCCTTGACAGATTATTTGATTGGCTTGTGATAATAAGATGTCACTTTTGGTGGTGTCGCACTTTACGTACTGATGGCCAATAAAAAGTTGTACGAACACTTAGAGAGATAGTTACGTAGCGGTTCTGCGGCCCCGGTGAGAAACTGCCGGCCACAGCGTGTTAGCAAAATCGCTTTCTTGTAGAGCCGACGTAAAGGAGCCTCATTAATTTCCCGTCAGCTGGGCGTCGGTCCGGTGTGTTTGACTTGGGAGCCGGGGCTTTGGGAGACTCCAAGTTGACTTTTTCTCTACGCAGGGCCTCGTGTCAGCTATGGTAATGCGGGCTAAGTTGTTCCCCAGTTCTTTCTCTTTTTTATGCCGCTAACCGCGAGAGGTCGCCCACGAACTTCGGGCCTTTACAAAGCCATTATAAACTTCTTTCCTCCCGCCATTCGAGCGAACGGAATTTCGCGAACAGCAAGGCTTATAAAAGCTCTGTATTTTGAAGACATTTTAATAGCGTTGGTGTCCGATAGTTAGAACAACTCGCCGAGTTTTAGAACGTCTCAAGTGCTTCACTTTTGTGTCCACCACTGTTCTTTACACTTACGAATCACGTTCCACTTAACATACCGAGTGATCCAAAAGTCAGTATACATTTGAAAACTGAATAAATCACGGAAGAATGTAGATAGAGAGGTACAAATTCACACACATGCTTGGAATGACATGGGGTTTTATTAGAACCAAAATAATACAAAAGTTCACAAAATGTCCGACAGATGGCGCTTCGTCTGATCAGAATAGGAATAATTAGCATAACAAAGTAAGACAAAGCGAAGATGAGGTTCTTTACAGGATTCAATATGTCCACCATCATTCCTCGACAATAGCTGTAGTCGAGGAATAATGTTGTGAACACCACTGTAAAGCATGTCCGGAGTTATGGTGAGGCATTGGCGTCGGATGTTGTCTTTCAGCATCCCTAGAGATGTCGGTCGATCACGACACACTTGCGACTTCAGGTCACCCCAAAGCCAATAATCGCACAGACTGAGGTCTGGGGACCTGGGAGGCCAAGCATGACGAAAGTGGCGGCTGAGCACACGATCATCAGCAAAAGACGCGCGCAAGAGATCTTTCACGCGTAGCAATATGGGGTGGAGCGCCATCCTGCATAAACATCGTACGTTCCAGCTGGTGTTTATCAGCCAGGCTGGGGATGATGCGATTCTGTAACATATCGGCGTACCTCTCACCCGTCACGGTAGCTGTTACAAAACCAGAATCACGCATTTCCTCGAAGAAAAAAGGCCCGATAACGGTAGATGTGGTAAATCCAACCCATACCGTGACTTTCTCGTCGTGCAATGGAGTTTCCACGACAGTTCTAGGATTTTCGGTAGCCCACATTCTGCAGTTGTGGGCGTTGACAGACCCTCGGAGCGTGAAATGAGCTTCGTCGGTCCACAACACGTTACTCAACCAATCGTCATCTTCCGCCATCTTTTGAAACGCCCACACCGAAAATGCCCTCACTAAATCGCCAGGTAACAGTTCATGATGACGATGGATTTTGTACGGATAGCATCGTAGGGTACGCCTATCAAACAGTAGTGTATGGAATGCCGGTGCGACGTGTGACTGCACGAGCGCTGACTTCCCCGTGCATAGACAACCCGGTACAGCCTCCATTTCTTCCTGACCTGTCTCAGCAGCATTACGCCTTGTGCTCGGTCGGCCACTACGGCGTCTATCGTCTAAACAACCCGTGGCTTCCAACTTCGAAATCATTCTTGCCACAGCTGCATTTGTCAACGGACCTTTACCCGTTCGAATACTCTTCCTATGGCGATAGGATCGTAACTCTGAAGTAGCACATTCCCCATTCTGATAATACAGCTTCACTAAAGGCGCCTTTTCAGGTAACGTCAACATGCTGCGACTGCTGGTGCATCTGATTCTCTCTCTCTCATTACAGCTCCTTTTATACACGATTGTCAGGCGCCGTCACTGACGTTTTGCTGTCCAGCGCCATCTGTCGGACATTTTATGAAGTCTTTTTTTTGTTCTAATAAAAACCCATGTCATTCCAAGCATGTGTGTCAGTTTTTACCTCTCTATCTACATCATTCCGTGGTTTATTAAGTTTTCAAATTTATACTGACTTTCTGATCACCTGGTACATTAAGCAGTGTTGGTATTTTACGACACACATGTGACAGTTAATCATATCAGAGAGAGAGACAACAACAGATGAACTTATAGTTATCAAACAATTAATAAACAAACAATATTGTACGTATTTGCAGACGTTCTTCCTCATTAATGCGATTAATTTAGTAAATGAGACAATAAAGACGGCCGTTGTGACCGAGCAGTTCTAGGCGCTTCAGTCCGGAAGCGCGCTGCTGTTAGGGTCGCGGGTTCGAATCCTGCCTCTGGCATGGATGTGTGTGATGTCCTTAGGTTAGTTAGGTTTAACTAGTTCTAAGTCTAGGAGACTGGCGATCTCAGATGTTAAGTCCCACAGTGCTTAGAGCCATTTGGATCATTTTTGAGACAATGAAAAGACGAGTTAAGCTATTTGGGCAGCAAAATAACAGATGACAGAGGAAATGGAGAAGTTTTAAAATAGAGACTGGCAATTGCAAGGAAAGCACTTCTGAAAAAGTGGGGTTTGTTAACGTATAATGTAAATTTAAGTGTCAGAAGTTCTTCTCTGAAGTTGTTTGTGTGTAGCGTTGCCTCTTAAAGAGGCGAAAAGTGAACGACAAACAGTTATTACAATACGGGAATAGCAGCTTTCAAAATATTCCGTAATAGAATAATGCTGAACACGAGACTGATGCATCGAACAAGTAGTGTGAAGGTCCTCAGTGGAACTGGGGAGAAACGAATGTAATGGTGCAATTTCGCTAAAAGAAGGAATCAGTTAGTAGGTCAAGTCCTGAAGCCTCATAGAATGATCAGTCTGGTAATGGAGGGGAGTGTGTCTTTGTGGGGGACCGGGAAGGGGGGGGGTTGGGTGGATGGAAGGGGGGGAGGGACACCTAAGCATGAATACAGAAAGCAGTTTCAAATGGATGTAAGGTATAATATCGATCTGTTTTGTTCAGGTTCTACCATTATCGTAGATAAATTGCAATAGCTACACAGAAATGAAAAGGCTTGCACAAAATACGGTGGCTTGAAGAGGTGCATCAAACCAGGCACAGCACTGAAGACGACAACAACAACAACAACTTCCTGACTTGTTACTGTCTAATGTTTGTCACGTATATAAGAACAAAAAAATGGTTCAAATAGCTCTGAGTACTATGGGACTTAACTTCTGAGGCCATCAGTTCCCTAGAACTAAGAACTACTTAAACCTAACTAACCTAAGGACATCACACACATCCATGCCCGAGGCAGAATTCGAACCTGCGACCGTAGTGGTCGGTCGCGCGGTTCCGGAATGAAGCGCCTAGAACCGCTCGGCCACATCAGCTGGCTAAGAACAAATGCTATCCATCTTTCACAACTCACGTTTATTTTATTTTTAATCAAATTTGTTTCACTTAATCAAAGGTGTCTCACCTATTTGTGCGAAGCATGCTCAGTGGTCTACAAAAAAGAAAATTATTTAAATTGCAAAAAAAGTCTAATTCAGGTTTTATTTATTTTGTACACCAGTACCTGGTATAAAAAGGTGAAAGATACTTGGTTACAAACAAAAGAAACATTGAATTGTGAAAGTTAGATACCGTTTGTTCTCATCTACATGATGAACGTAATTAATAAGAGGTTTTCTGCATATATACTTCCATTCTCACCTTCGGAGAAAGTAATTGAATTCGTTTCACTAAAATAAAAATAGAATGCCTCTCCGATTAATGCGACACATGAAAATGTATGAATGGATACGGTACAAACTGCCTATTGGCTCCTGTCTCGGGTTTTTCAGCCGACGTTCGTCTGATGATTTTACTGACGTTTCGCCAGCACGAGTGGCTGGTATTGTCAAAGCTTCACCCTCCATTGCAGGTGGTGAACTGGAGCCGAGCTCGCGGCCGCAGACTATATGTACCTGGCGCGCCAACGTCCGAGGGCTTCTCCGCGGTCATTTCCGGTGCGGTTCTCCTCTTGCAACCTACGACGGTCGTTCGCTGCAGTACGGGAAGCCAGGATCCGTTTACCTTAAGGCTTTCCTTGTTGGAACTGTTGGCGAGTTTTTGTATTTCTACAGCTTCTCTGAACAAGCGCGTGTGATAGTGCTTCTCTACAGCCAGAACTTCCGTGTCGGCGAATTTTATTACGTGGTCGGTCTCATTCAGTGCGTGCCCTGCCACGGCCGATTTCTCCACCTGCCCCAACCTGCAATGTCGCTTATGTTCTTTGATCCTGGTGTTGATTGATCGTCCAGTCATTCCGACACAAACTTTTCCGCATGTGCATGGTAAGCGGTATATTCCCGACATTGCAAGTGGGTTCCTTTTATCCTTTGCCGATCTAAGACATTCTCTGATCTCCCTTGTCGGTTTTAAAATCTTGTTCATGCCATGTTTGCGCAATAGACGGCCGATTCTGTCCGTCACTCTGGGAATGTTTGGCAGAAAGGCCGTACCCGACATTCCTTTTCCTGATTTCTTACTTCGCCGAGTGTTTGGCTCTGTTACACGTCTAATATAATTTGTGGAGACCCTTTGCTCCTCAGAACACTTTCGCGTTTGAGGTGCTGCGGCTCACATATTCGTCCTGCTCTCGTTACGGGCGTACTAATCATGCCTCTTTTCTGGCTTGGGTGGTGGTTTGATTGTTTCTGCAGGTATCGGTCCGTGTGTGTCGCTTTTCGGTACACGCTATGTCCCAGGTTTTCGCCGTCCCTTGTGCCGAAGAACCCGAGACAGAAGCAAATAGGCCGTTTCTCAACAACTGGCCACGAAATCCTGAACAATTTTATATTATGGTTAAACCCTTCAAATTCTTTCGTGTCTTACTGAGAAAATTTGTGCTGGACGAAACATATTATTGAGCTACAAAAAGTTTTGTACGGCATTTAGCAGTCACTACAACGAGAAATCAGCCAAGTTGCAAATTTCAGTTTTTTTTTATTCACTGGATAACTTGTTTTGGACCGGGACCCATTTAAAGATCATCGCAATATAGTAAAAAAGGTATTTCCGAAAATGCAAAATCCATGTCAAAGACGTGCATACAAACAGTTACAGCGCACAGGTACTTATCTGTATGCACTGTAGCTGTTTCTCTGATTTGAAAATGCGTCCCGGCCCGAAACTAGTCGTAGAGTGGATAAAAGAATGACATTTGCAATTTTGGCTGGTTGTTTGTTGTACTTACCGACCGAAGTTGCTGACGTACAAGTCTTCCAGCATACTGGAAATTCGTTCCAGTCCACAGTACTGAGTTAGAGCGCGAATGGGTGCGTAGAAGTTCCTAAATTCTGTACTTGATGAACGATGAATCTCTTGAACATTATGATGTGCTCTTTGCTAGTTATGGGATGGTATTAAGAAAAGCAACGGCAAGATCCTCTGAAGGCATAGGTCGTTATAAACTGAAAAATTAATGACTGTATGAAACAGTTTTAGTATCGAGCATATCATTTGTGAACGTGAAACAGCGGAGGATGTGAAAATGAACGCCTCTGGATTTCTGCATTTGCATATTTCGATATGCTGAACACTGAAACATAACGCACAAAACGAGACGTAGCCGAGTTCGTGGACACTGCAAACGGATATTTGCTAAAAGACTCCACAACAATTAATCAAGGTGTGTTCCGAAAAGGAACCAGCAAAATCAATATGCACTTGTTGGCAAGGTGAATGGCTTTAGTAAAGCTGAAAGTGTTTGCGGGGGGGGGGGGGGCATAGATTTTCAGTAGAAGCACGACACTGTAACTTCATCTGTTCAATGTGGGCGTCCGTGCCCGTCCAAGTACAGTGCCGACGTGCTAGCTGTTTTGTGCGTACAATTCCCCAATGTCCTCGGTGGAGTAGTCTCAACACATCTTTTTCCAACACTTCAGCAATAAGCACACGCGATTGTCCAGAGGTATTTTGCAATAAAATCACGCCGTGCTGGAAGGAGAAGCTACGCCGACGAGAAAAATATCGACGCACAAAATAATTCTGAATGTTTTTCTCCGAACGAGGCCAAACAGTACGGATGTAGAGCAACGGTTCAAGTCAGGATCTACTTCTGTGGCCTGTCCAATTTTCCTATAATGGAGTGGAGAAATCTGTAAAAGTTCAGTGTCCTGCACAGCGACCTGACAACAAGATGCAGCAATAGCATCGAATTCGGAATGAGGGCCAACAGGAAGGCGAGAAAAGGGGTCACCATTTGCACGCTTCTACATGGGCTGGTACAATATTACGTACTGATACTGCGACAATAACAAAGCCCAACGTTGCAGCTTATGAGCCGTGTGCGGAGGAATAGATTTGGACGGTTCAAACTAAGACTCAAGTGGCTTCTGGTCCATCACTAGGTAGAACTTCCGACCAAACAGGTAATGGTGAAACTTCGTCAAGCCATAAGTAAATGCGAGCGTTTCCTTCTCGATTTGGGAATACCTACACTGAGTCTTGGTCACTGACTTGGGAGCGAAAGTAATTGGCCTGTCCTGTGACCCGAATCTGTCCGAGAGCACAGCTATGATTCCGTACTAAGAAACTTCCACTGCCAAAACCACGGGCTTAGCGGGATAGAAATGAACAGGGCATCTGTCACTCATTTTAAGCCACTTAATACATTTGGTCCAAACAAAAGGCACATTTTTTCCAGCGCAAAGGATGCAACGGAGCCGCGCTCTGGGCGGCGCTGGATGTAAACAAAATGCACTCCTGGAAACTGAAATAAGAACACCGTGAATTCATTGTCCCAGGAAGGGGAAACTTTATTGACACATTCCTGGGGTCAGATACATCACATGATCACACTGACAGAACCACAGGCACATAGACACAGGCAACAGAGCATGCACAATGTCGGCACTAGTACAGTGTATATCCACCTTTCGCAGCAATGCAGGCTGCTAATCTCCCATGGAGACAATCGTAGAGATGCTGGATGTAGTCCTGTGGAACGGCTTGCCATGCCATTTCCACCTGGCGCCTCAGTTGGACCAGCGATCGTGCTGGACGTGCAGACCGCGTGAGACGACGCTTCATCCAGTCCCAAACATGCTCAATGGGGGACAGATCCGGAGATCTTGCTGGCCAGGGTAGTTGACTTACACCTTCTAGAGCACGTTGGGTGGCACGGGATACATGCGGACGTGCATTGTCCTGTTGGAACAGCAAGTTCCCTTGCCGGTCTAGGAATGGTAGAACGATGGGTTCGATGACGGTTTGGATGTACCGTGCACTATTCAGTGTCCCCTCGACGATCACCAGTGGTGTACGGCCAGTGTAGAGATCGCTCCCCACACCATGATGCCGGGTGTTGGCCCTGTGTGCCTCGGTCGTATGCAGTCCTGATTGTGGCGCTCACCTGCACGGCGCCAAACACGCATACGAACATCATTGGCACCAAGGCAGAAGCGATTCTCATCGCTGAAGACGACACGTCTCCATTCGTCCCTCCATTCACGCCTGTCGCGACACCACTGGAGGCGGGCTGCACGATGTTGGGGCGTGAGCGGAAGACGGCCTAACGGTGTGCGGGACCGTAGCCCAGCTTCATGGAGAATGGTCCATTCATGCCAATGGTCCTCGCCGATACCCCAGGAGCAAGTGTCCCTAATTTGCTGGGAAGTGGCGGTACGGTCCCCTACGGCACTGCGTAGGATCCTACGGTCTTGGCGTGCATCCGTGCGTCGCTGCGGTCCGGTCCCAGGTCGACGGGCACGTGCACCTTCCGCCGACCACTGGCGACAACATCGATGTACTATGGAGATCTCACGCCCCACGTGTTGAGCAATTCGGCGGTACGTCCACCCGGCCTCCCGCATGCCCACTATACGCCCTCGCTCAAAGTCCGTCAACTGCACATACGGTTCACGTCCACGCTGTCGCGGCATGCTACCAGTGTTAAAGACTGCGATGGAGCTCCGTATGCCACGGCAAACTGGCTGACACTGACGGCGGCGGTGCACAAATGCTGCGCAGCTAGCGCCATTCGACGGCCAACACCGCGGTTCCTGGTGTGTCCGCTGTGCCGTGCGTGTGATCATTGCTTGTACAGCCCTCTCGCAGTGTCCGGAGCAAGTATGGTGGGTCTGTGTTTTTTGTCCATTTCCAGGAGTGTATAATATTCGCTTTAAATGATAACAGCCAAACAGTTGCAGCATAAAGATTTATTGAAATCCTTGACCACGGTTTCGGTATGTCCAAATATACCATCAACAGAAGCAAAAATACACCTGAACAGGAAGACACCTTTATTACCAAAAAACTTAGCAACATAACTGAGATAAATGAAAAAAATACAAACACTTTTAGCTTTAAATACCATGAAAATTATCAAAGTATTAAAAGCTCAAAAACTTTCAGTCACTTACGAAAATCACATCCTATAGTGGATGGGCATAAAACAATCGTGCCAAAGGCGTCATCAGTAGATAAAATTAAAACATTGTGCCAACTTTTTAGTACAGTGTTCAACTGAATGTTCAGTGTTATTTGTCTTTCCAAAGTGTTGCGAACAGAAATAATGCTGTCGCTGGGTGTGAATTTTATATCTCTTGCGAACAGAAACCACACCGTAGCCGTGTTTTGTAATTGTCAGTCTATTATTTTACCTGTCTGCTTCATACATATTTTATTAGCATCATCAACCCTTTGTTCTGTGTTTTAAGTTCCACAATTTTTCGCCATTTTACCATTTAAGTCTCCTATTTTATCGCCTCTTTTTATTATTTATTATCTTCATCTTTTTTAAACAAAGTCTGTAGGCTGAAGAGCGGCGTACTACGCTGCTGCCAGCCCGCCCCCATCGGGGGGAATTGAAATTCAATAAAGAAAAAAAAACGAACAAAAAAACGGGACTTAACATCTGAGGCCATCAGTCCCCCAGACTTAGAACTACGTAAACCTAACCAACCTAAGGACAAAACGCACGACCATGCCCGAGGGGCAGGATTCGAACCTGCGACCGTGGCAGCAAATTAAAGTCTAGGTTACATACTAGTGAAAACGAACAAAATGTTGTAGTAAATCTGAACCATCTGCCGTCATGGATAAAAAACATAACACAACCATTTAGACGTCACATAAATATAAAAAAACGGGGAACAACAATCATCAAAAATACGTAAAATCCCAACCAGACAGGAAAGGAGCATCTCACCACCTTCAACAGACAAGAAAACTAACTTCTAGTCATCCAGACTGTATTACGTTGGAGCAAGAAGGGGTTTGAAACTATCAAAATATTTTTGTTCCTAAGTTGCACCTGTTTGTTAAGAATAAATCCATCTTTTTGATATAGATGTTTGAAAATTCCTCGAACAAGTCCAGTCTGTAACCCTTACTCACTTCGTGTAGCAATTCCACGTCATCCAGTTTTCGTGGCGTATGCTGTAAGAGCAACAATTGCTCAGCAAACGTGGAATTGTACACATTTTCCATATTTTTACCTTCCATGTGTTCTTTATATCTTACTTTAATGTTCTGTCCAATGTAATAGTTGGGGCAGTCATTACAGGTAATTTTGTAAACTCCGGATTTAATGCCAGGTTCTTCCCGTGCCCCAACAGTATGAATCACTCTTTGTTTCGACCTATTGTTTACGGAAAAGGCAACTCTGTAACCGTATTGTTTCTGTAGAAGTCTCCTTATCTTCTATGCTACGTTCCTCAAAAATGGAATAGAAATAAAGTTATTACCCTCACTCTTTATCACCCTGTTACCTGCTAAGGTGCAAAATTTTACAGCTGTTTTTTTTTCTAACAATTCGGTCAATTAACATAGGGTCATATCCATTTTAGTAGCTATCGATTTTACTAAAGATATTTCTTTTTCTAAATAATCGTGTTCTAAAGGTATTCTCACAGCACGATGAACTGCGTATTAGCCGGCCGGGGTGGCCGAGCGGTTCTAGGCGCTGCAGTCTGGAACCGTGACACCGCTACGGTCGCAGGTTCGAATCCTGCCTCGGGCATGGATGTCTGTGACGTCCTTAGGTTAGTTAGGTTTAAGTAGTTCAGAGTTGTAGGGGACTTATGACCTCAGAAGTCCCATAGTGCTCAGAGCCATTTTTGAACTGCGTATTGAGATATACCGAAGCCGTGGTCAAGGATTTCAATAAATCTTTATCCTGCAACAGTTCGGGTGTTATCATTTACCGTGAAGATTTTCAACAGTTGCTGCTTCAGCCATGTTTAAAATTTTCAAACCTAATATAATGTAATTACGTTACATTACGCGGGGCAGGGAGATCCCGGATGTCCAGCAAATATGACTGAAGGGGACGAACACCTTGGCTATTAATAACATGGCCTAAGTACTGAATTTCGGCCTTTAAAAGGCACATTTCTACAGGAGACATTTCAAACCTGCTACTGAAAGTACTTGAAAAGGGGTGCGAAGGTTACTGATATGTTCATCCAGTGTACGTCCTGACACCACAGTATCATACAAGTAATTTGAACGGAATGGAACTTCTGCTCTAAGCTGTTCTATGTAGCTTTTGAATATGGCAGGCACGGAAGTTCTGCAAAAGGGCAAGCACAAAAATTTCAATAACCCTAAAACACACTTTCTGAGACTTCTCATCTAGGGGAATTTGCAAATACGCAACGCGGAAGTCAATTTTTGAAGGATACCGGCCTGCACCAAGCCAGTCCATTACCGCCTCAGGGCGAGTCTTATGGTTAAGAATCAATTATTGTTTGTGGATTCACAGTGTATTTTAAGTCAACACAAACAGGAAGTCTTCAAATGGCTCAAATGGCTCTGAGCACTATGGGACTCAACTGCTGTGGTCATTAGTCCCCTAGAACTTAGAACTACTCAAACCTAACTAACTTAAGGACATCACACACATCCATACCCGAGACAGGATTCGAACCTGCGACTGTAGCAGTCGCACGGTTCCGGACTGCGCGCCTAGAACCGCGAGACCACCGCGGCCGGCAGGAAGTCTTCCATACGGTTCAAAAAATGTTCAAATGTGTGTGAATTCCTAAGGCACCAAACTGCTTAGGTCATCGGTCCCTAGACTTACACACTACTTAAACTACCTTAAACTAACAACACACACACCCATGCCCGAGGGAGGACTCGAACCTCTGGCGAGAGGGGCCCTTCCATAAGGCTTTGGTAAGATGACTAAGGGCACGTCCTTCGGATCTTCGGTCTTGGCTAACATTCAGCGGTAGAGCAATGAGATTGTTATTTCTTATGTATCGCTATGGACGTTACAAACAGAACATTGATGAACTAAACTCGCGACTTGTGCGATACATTTACTTCACCAAATGTCGTAATTAAATCGTTTATAATCGATGGTTTATCAGTTGATATTTAAATATTAATGATAAGTTCAAATTAGTCCCAGCGACACCATATTCCGTATAGACTGGTTATAATCTCAAATCTATAATCAGTCGTAACAGCGTTATTAATTCCTAACGTCAAGGAGTTTCTATATAACCGCCGAGTGCTTCAGTCAAATAATATCGCAGCACGTTATCTCTATAAATAATATTGTAAAACTTGAATGATAAATGCGTGAGTTGACACGATATGCTGGTTTATTACACAATATTAGTCACTTCCTAACAGAGCTGTGAGGAAGAAACTTTCCCAGGTGTTGGGGGAATTATAAATTATAAGCTTCATAACTATCGCCAAGTTCCATAGTTCATTAGTAATTACGAATGAAATTGTGTACCCGTGTTCACTTCCTAAATAGTGTCAACTTCAGGTTATCTAATAAAAAGTCACTTCTGTCTAATATATGCAGGTCCTCTATCTGAATTCTAAATAACGTAATATTTGAAGTCAAACTATCGTTTCACTGCGTCATAGTAGATCGGAATAATCATTTCTGAAAAAAACAATGTAATTGCGCCTACATATACGAGCATTCAAAAGTATGACCTGCTTTGGCTAACTCTCGTAACGTAGTGACAATGGATTGAATTACCCTTAGCCCTTACTCACGAATCTCAAAGAGTACTCACACGGAGTATTCTTTGGGAATGTTTGTTCTACTTTGTGAAATTTAATTATAATGATTTTGCAATTGACTATGATTTTGAATTTTGAGTTTGATTTTACTGGAATCCTATCTGTCTTTCGTATGTTAATAAATTATTAAGTATTAGATTCCTCATTCAATTACTGGTTAATATCCAAATAATATTGTTAACTGGAAATTTGTTTCCTTGTTCATTTTTCATGCAATTTGGAACTTGTTTTGGGGAAATCTTTGGTAATTTTGGAGCTAATTTTGGATTTTCATTTCTCGTCCGAGGAAGCGGCATTACAGGGAAAAGCTATTGACTAAACTAGATAGGAACAATAACACCATTATCTTGTCATTCTTTTAAATTCACTTGCAACTTTGTTTTTAAGTGCATGAGGGAAAGTAGAGGCCCCAAAACACTTAGGTTGTGCTTTGTCCTCTTTGTAATGCGTAGAACAACATTATTTGTTGTGCCAAGTCCTTCAGAAAATAAATCAGCAAACTCCTGAATGAAATGAGTAGCACTCTCTTTTGGGTTAAATACGAGGACCAAACAAATCAAAAGATTCTAACCCAACAATATTTTCACAGTCGCACGATCGCAAAATGGTAAATGTCTCTGTTCTGGTGTGAGACTGGAATGTGGCTGGAAAACTACACGTACTAAGCAGTTGAATGTCCTGACCGTTATACGCGGTAGGTTGCGTGCAAGATTTTGTCAACTCCGGCGAGCCCAGCTGTTCATAAGTGGAACGATGAAGCAATGTAACGGAAGCGCCACTGAGATCTGGTTTCGTAAGTCGTGTCCGGCAGTGACTAAGTTCGCAAACACTTGGTCTGACTGTCGTTGCACAGGACTGGGTGCAGGCAGACCCTGAATCTGGTCATTACTAGTTCTGGTAGCCAGTTTAGAAAAAACTACGTTCACTGAATGAGAAGGTGCTCCACGCTTACAAGAGCGAAAGCGAGTAGAGTTCTTTTTCTGTTGCCATCACCCGGACTGTACACGACCAGCATTTCCACAAGGAAAGCAAGCGGCGTTCGAAGAAGGGCAATGTTATTCGTGGAAAATTAGAAGGGACATGATTTCACAGCAGACACACGCATTGACACTTGTTTACTCTGACTACGGTTTGCGCAAGGTGGTCGGTCGCAAGGCCGTACCTGTTTGTCACTTTGTGTTACACGGCAGACGTGAACTACCTCAAAATTTTCCACGGCATCATATGTCGTCTCTCTCTACTGGCCATTAAAATTGCTACACCAAGAAGAAATGCAGATGATATACGGGTATTCATTGGAAAAATATATTAAACTAGAACTGACATGTGTTTACATTTTCACGCAATTTGGGTGCCTAGATCCTGAGAAATCAGTACCCAGAACAACCACCTCTGGCCGTAATGACGGCCTTGATACGCCTGGGCATCGAGTCAAACAGAGCTTGGATGGCGTGTACAGGTACAGCTGCCCATGCAGCTTCAACACGATACCACAGTTCATCGAGCGTAGTGACTGGCGTATTGTGACGAGCCAGTTGCTCGGCTACCATTGACCAGACGCTTTCAATTGGTGAGCGATCTGGAAAATGTGCTGGCCAGGTCACCAGTCGAACATTTTCTGTATCCAGAAAGGCCCGTACAGGACCTGCAACATGAGGTCGGGAATTATCCTGCTGAAATGTAGGGTTTCGCAGGGATCGAATGAAGTGTAGAGTCATGGGTCGTAACATATCTGAAATGTAACGTCCACTGTTCAAAGTGCCTCCAATGCGGACAAGAGGTGACCGAGACGTGAAACCAATGGCAGCCCATACCATCGCGCCGGGTGATGAATAGACGCTTCCAATGTGTGTTCACCGCGATGTCGCCAAACACGAATGCGACCATCATGACGCTGTAAACAGAACCTGGATTCATCCGGGAAAAAAAACGTTTTGCCATTCGTGCACCCAGGTTCATTGTCGAGTACACCATCGCAGACAGTCTGTGATTTACCGTCAAGGGTAACCGCAGCCACGGTCTCCGAGCTGATAGTCCATGCTGCTGCAAAGTCGTCGAACTGTTCGTGCAGATGGTTGTTGTCTTGCAAACGTCCCCATCTGTTGACTCAGGGATCGAGACGTGGTTGCACGATCCGTTACAGTCATGCGGGTAAGATGCCTGTCATCTCGACTGCTAGTGACACGAGGCTGTTCGGATACAGCACGGCGTTCAGTATTACCCTCCTAAACCCACCGATTTCATATTCTGCTAACAGTCATTGGATCTCGACCGACGCGAGCAGCAATGTCGCGATACGATAAACCGCAATCGCGATAGGCTACAATCCGACCTTTATCAAAGTCGGAAACGTGATGGTACGCATTTCTCCTCCTTACTCGAGGCATCACAACAACGTTTCACAAGGCGACGGCGGTCAACTGCTGTTTGTGCGTGAGAAATCGGTTGGAAACTTTCCTCACGTCAGCACGTTGTAGGTGTCACCACCGGAGCCAACCTTGTGTGAATGCTCTGAAAAGATGATCATTCGCATATCACAGCATCTTCTACCTGCCAGTTAAATTTCGCGTCTGTAGCACGTCATCTTCGTGGTGTAGCAATTTTAATAGCTAGTAGTGTACTTTTTGTGTAAAGTGAGATTTGAAAACTGTTCATTGTTGCAGATTGTCTTTTAAATCGTAATTGGAACTTTCTGGCACTTTAAAACTGTGTACCTGGCAAACATTCTGCCAACTTTTTTTTTTATCTTAGTTTGTTCTATATTGTTCGTTGAATTTGTTCTGGGCAGACGTCCGATGAGACCCGTTTTTTTATTTTTTTTATTACAGAGGACAGCTAACCCTCTGACCGAACACGCTGTGCTGCCGTGTCGGCAGCCATCTGAGCTACCCAAGCACGACTCACGACCCGTCCTCACAGCTTTACTTTCTCCAAACTTCCAAACTTCACAGAAGCTCTCCTGCGAAACGTGCAGAATTTGCACTCCTTGAAGAAAGGATATGGCGGAGACATGGCTTAACCACAGCCTGCGGGTCTACGTGATTACTCTGCTATTCACAATAAAGTGCCTGGCAGAGGGTTCAATGAACCACATTCAAGTTGTCTCTGTACCGTTCCACTCTCGAACGGCACGCGGGAAAAACGAGCACTTAAATTTTTCTATGCGAGTCCTGATTTCTCTTATTTTATCGTGATGGTCATTTCTCCCTATGTGGGTGGGTGCCAAAAGAATGTTTTCACAATCGGAGAAAAAACTGATTATTGAAATTTCATGAAAAGATCCCGTCGCAACGAAAATTGCGTTTATTTTAACAGTTGCCACTCCCATTCACGTATCGTGTCTGTGGCACTATCTCCCCTATTTCGCGATAATACAAAAGGAGCTGCCCTTCTTTGTACTTTTTCGACGTCACCCGTCACTCCCACCTGATGCGGATGCTGCGCCGCACAGCAATACTCCAGAATAGGGCGGACAAGCGTGGTGCAAGCAGTCTCTTTGGTAGACCTGTTGCACCTTCTAAGTGTTCCGCCAATGAATCGCAGTCTTTGGTTTGCTCTACCCACAACATTGTCTATGTGATCGTCCCATTGTAGGTTATTTGTAATTGTAATCCCTATGTATTTACTTGAATTTATAGCGTTCAGATTTGTGTGACTTATCGCGTAATCGAAATTTAGCTGATTTCTTTTTGTACTCATGTGAATAACCTCACACTTTTCTTTATTCAGGGTCAATTGCCACTTTTCGCGCCATACACATATCTTATCTAAATCATTTTGCAATTCGTTTTGGTCATCTGATGACTTTACAAGACGGTAAATGACGGCATCATCTACAAACGGCTACTCAGATTGTCTTCTATGTCTTTAACATAGATCAGGAACGATAGAAGGCCTGTAACGCTTCTTTGTGGAACGCCGTATATTACTTCTGTTTCATTCGATTACTTTCCGTCTATTACTACGAACTGTGATCTTTCTGATAGGAAATTACGAATCCAGTCACACGATTGAGGCGATATTCCTTAGGCATGCAGTTTGGTTAGAAGACGTTTGTGAGAAACGGTGTCGAAAGACTTATGGAAATCTAAAAATATGGAATCAGTTTCACATCCCCTGTCGATATACACTCATTACTTTCAGAACGAAAGTTTCAGCCTGCTGCGCAGAGTGAGCTCATATGAAACTTCCTTGCAGAACATGTCGGCGCACACTCCGCTGCAGAGTGAAGACTTCGTTCTGGAAACATCCCCAAGAATGTGGCAAAAGCTACGTCGCCGCAAGACCGGTAGCGTGCTCTGACAGAGAGCTAGCTGGTCTCTGTAGTAAAAAAAATTGTGAAAGGATCAACAACGAACTTCAACGGGTGTCATTGGAAGTCCGCTGGAACCAAATACAAGGAACAAAACCGAACAAGGCGCAAAAGAAAGAGAAAAAGTGGGTAGCGCGCTTGCCAGTGAAAGGAAAAGGTCCGGCACACAGTCTTAAGGTGGGGCACACAGTCTTAATCTGCCAGAAAGTTTCATATCAGCGCACACTTCGCTGCAGCGTGAAAATTTCATTCTGGAATAGTATTATTTGCCGGCTAAGCTAAGTTATATTGCGGTTAGAATATTTGGTGTTGCGAACATTTATTTAGCATCTGTAGTAACAATGACTACGAGAGAGATACTTTACTGTTATATTTGTTAATGGTTTCATTGACTTTATATATTATAACTCTCTACTGTTCACAAAAATGTTGTACAAAATCTCTGTACACTCCCAAAAACATACGTTTTTCGTATTGGATGCATTGTGCTGCCACCTACTGCCAGGTACTCAACATCAGCGACCTCAGTAGTCATTAGACATCGTGAGAGAGCAGAATGGGGCGCCACGCGGAACTCACGGTCTTCGAACGTGATCAGGTGATTGGGTGTCAGTTGTGTCATACGTCTGTACGCGAGATTTCCACACTCCTATACAGGGTTATTACAAATGATTGAAGCGATTTCACAGCTCTACAATAACTTTATTATTTGAGATATTTTCACAATGCTTTGCACACACATATAAAAACTCAAAAAGTTTTTTTAGGCATTCACAAATGTTCGATATGTGCCCCTTTAGTGATTCGGCAGACATCAAGCCGATAATCAAGTTCCTCCCACCCTCGGCGCAGCATGTCCCCATCAATGAGTTCGAAAGCATCGTTGATGCGAGCTCGCAGTTCTGGCACGTTTCTTGGTAGAGGAGGTTTAAACACTGAATCTTTCACATAATCCCACAGAAAGAAATCGCATGGGGTTAAGTCGGGAGAGCGTGGAGGCCATGACATGAATTGCTGATCATGATCTCCACCAAGACCGATCCATCGGTTTTCCAATCTCCTGTTTAAGAAATGCCGAACATCATGATGGGAGTGCGGTGGAGCACCATCCTATGGTACGTTTAGCTCCCTGCTTGCTTTATTCGTCGACTTCCGCGGGCTACGCGTGAATCTTGCCCGCACGCGTTCAACCGTTTCTTCGCTCACTGCAGGCCGACCCGTTGATTTCCCCTTACAGAGGCATCCAGAAGCTTTAAACTGTGCCTACCATCGCCGAATGGAGTTAGCAGTTGGTAGATCTTTGTTGAACTTCGTCCTGAAGTGTCGTTGCACTCTTATGACTGACTGATGTGAGTGCATTTCAAGCACGACATACGCTTTCTCGGCTCCTGTCGCCATTTTGTCTCACTGCGCTCTCGACCGCTCTGGCGGCAGAAACCTGAAGTGCGGCGTCAGCCGAACAAAACTTTATGAGTTTTTCTACGTATCTGTAGTGTGTCGTGACCATATGTCAATGAATGGAGCTACAGTGAATTTATGAAATCGCTTCAATCATTTGTAATAGCCCTGTATATCCCCAGGTCCATTGTTTTCGATGTGACAGTGAAGTGGAATCGTGAAGGGACTCCTATAGCACAAAAGCGTACAGACCGACCTCGTCTGTCGACTTACCGAAACCGCCGACAGTTGAAGAGAGTCGTAATGGGTAATAGGCAGACAGGTATCCAGACGATCACATTGTAATTCCAGCATCAGGGTCCACTGCAAGTACTATGACAGTTAGGCGGGAGGTGAGAAAACTTGGATTTCATGGTCGAGCGGCTGCTCATAAGCCACACATCACGCCGGTAAATGCCAAACGACACCTCGCTTGGTGTAAGGAGCCTAAACACTGGACGAATCACGGTACACAATGTGGCGATCCGATAGCAGGGTGTGGATATGACGAATGCCCAGCGAAGGTCATCTGCCAGCGCGTGTAGTGGCAACAGTAAAATTCGGAGGCGGTGGTCTTTTTCATGGAGGGGGCTTGCAACCCTTGTTCTTTTCCGTGGCACTATCAGAGCACAGGGCTACACTGATGTTTTAAGCACCTTCAAAAAAATGGCTCTGAGCACTATGCGACTTCTGAGGTCATCAGTCGCCTAGAACTTAGAACTAATTAAACCTAACTAACCTAAGGACATCACACACATCTATGCCCGAGGCAGGATTCGAACCTGCGACCGTAGTGGTCGCTCGGCTCCAGACTGTAGCGCCTAGAAACGCACGGCCACTCTGGCCGGCTTAAGCACCTTCTTGCTTCCCACTGTTGAAGAGCAATTCAGGGATGACGATTGCATCTTCCAACCCGATCGAGCACCTGTTCATAATGCACGGTCTGTGGTTACACGACAATAACATCCCTGTAACTGACTGGTCTACACCGAGTCGTGACCTGGATACTATAGAACACCTTAGGGATGTTTTGGAACGCCGACTTCGTGCCAGGCCTCACCGACAGACATCGGTACCTCTCGTCAGTGCAGCACTCCGTGAAGAATGGGCTGCCATTCCCCAAGAAACCTTCCAGCACTTGACTGAACGTATGCTTGTGAGAGTGGAAGCAGTCATCAAGGCTAAGGGTGGGCCAACACCGTACTGAATTCCAGCATTACCGATGGAGGGCGCCACGAACTTGTAAGTCATTTTCAGCCAGGTGTCCGGATACTTTTGATCATATAGTGTAAGTGCCTACGTTAGTCCAGGCCAAGTCTTAAGTTGCTCTCTAAGTCAAAATTCAATAAGACTATGTTGAGAAATTGTACAGTTCAGCTTCTCTGATGTTCAGAAAGTGAATCAACTTAATTTAAATCGCTAGAGATCGTGCACTTTTTACCCGGTTGGTTGAAATTGATGTTTGCTCATGATGGCAGCGGCTTCATCTCGCCAGAGCTGATGCTCGAACAGGTAAAAATTTTAAATGCGGAAAAATCTTAATGTATTTGACACCGAAGGGTATTTACAGTACTTAAATAATTCCAGCTACAGCTCTATAATCATATATTGAAATATTTAACGGATTTACACACACACACACACACACACACACACACACACACACACAAAACTGAATACTCAGACAGATACAGTTCGAACACTGACAAGGATAGCAAACAGAATAGAGAGAAAAATCTGTAATGCCACACTTTTAAGATTGAAAAATTAACATAGCTTCCGATACCACACACATCAAAGAAAGTTTTGTATCACCTCGGTTCCGAGAGTCCGGATCCTGTACAGAAAATTGGAATAGAGATCAACATAAACAGCATTTCCGGTCTTTTTATTGCTCGTGAAAACCACACGTGTCTTGTTGTACCAGCATACAGTCAGATCCTCAGTGATGGTGGTCCAGATTGCTGTACACACCGGTACCTCTAATACCCAGTAGCACGTCCTCTTGCACTGATGCATCTCTGTATTCGTTGTGGCATACTATCCATAAGTTCATCAAAGTGTAGTTCCCTCAGAGTGGTTGGTGGGTCATGTCGTCCATAAACAGCCCTATCTCAGGCATATTCGATAGCCCTTTCAGACCCGATACGCACAATTGTGTGGGTGCGATTTATTTGCGTTCCAGCATCATATTATTCCGCTATGGAGTTGAGTCCCAAGTCACACGAGTGTGCAGGAATCGCTGTTTCGTATACAGCTCGATTTACATCGATATTTCGTTACAGACGCGAGATATTGTGTCTTAATCTTTGGTAATTTTCAAGATGGTGGGTCGGAAGTATGTCTGTCGAGGCAAATGTTTATTGTGCGTTATTTATTGCGTTTTGACATTTGGAAAAATGTGTTTGAGATTCCGAAAGGTGTACAGAAGTAAACAAAAATATGTCCGCCACAATTATTTGAATACTTTCATAGCTACAATGACTGTAACATCCGCACAATTGTGCGTGTTGGGACTATTTTACCGGCATATGGTCGTTTTCGGTCGATGTTTGTGGTTACGATTCGGAACAGATTACGGAATAGATAAGTCATTTTACTGTTGTATTTACGCATTTATTTCACAGTTCGTTTGTTTGTTTCGTTTTAGGGCTTACTGACGAGGAAATTCTAGCCGTATTAGATGACTCTGAAGTGGAATTCTTCAGTAGTGATGACGAATTGTTAGATACAACTTGGACTCTTCCAACAATCAAACCTAGAGGTGGAGAAAGCTCTGAATCTTCTGACGAGGAGGAAAATTGTAACAATGCTTCTGCAACAGTACTACCAGTTGCTCCAGAAGTTCAGGACAATTTTCCCAGTCAACACAGTAGAAAGAATAAAAAAAAACAGTGGAAACACATCATCGTTTGTCCACTCGGAGAAAAAGACCATACACCTACAAAATTTTTGCGCAGTCAGAGAGTGAGGTAGGACAGGAAATTAAAACTCCAATGAGCTATTTCAGCGAGTACTACCCAGAAGATTTTTTTCAGTTAGCATCTGACTGCACTAACAGTTACTACTTTTAGAAGAAAGGGAAGTTGCTTCATACAAATCCTCAAGAGATAAAAAAGTGTATGGCATGTATGTACTTACGGGATGCATTAGATATCCTCGTACATGTATGTACTGGCAGAAGTCACTGCGTATGCCAACTATTGCGTATTTTATGCCTAGAGACAGGTTCTTCACTCTCAGAACAGCATTGCATGTTGTGGACACTAAAAACATTTCACGTGAATCAGAAACTAACAGATTGTGGAAAGTACAACCTGCAATTAATGTTGTACGCAGTGCTTCTTTGAGACTTCCACGCCCCTCTGAAAATGATTATTCCATTGATGAGCAAATGGTACCATTTACTGGATGCTGCACATTGTCTCAGTATGTTCCAAACAAACCGCGCCCTTTCGGAATTAAAAACTTTGTTTTGGCAACAACGAAAGGTCTAGTACTTGATTTTGAATTTTATCAAGGTAAATCAACTCCTCTGCCAGATGTTGGCAAACCAGCAAACACACCATGTGATGAGAAGCGGCTAGCGGATATCATCACTGGCCAACTGTTGATGATTTGCCTTCAGCTCGTTGCTGCGGGCAAAAAATTGCAAGAAGAGGACGAGAACAAGATGTCCGAAGTGTGATATTTATTTGTGTTTGTCAAAAGACAGTAATTGCTTTCGTGAATATCACTGCAAGAAATGACATAAATACGTAACATAATCCCAACCCACACAATCGTGTGGGTTCAAAGTTTGTATCAAAATTGAAAAATAAAATTTTCTAAGCAATTGGTCCACGATTCTATTTTTTTTTAGTTAGAGAAATGCATTTATTTCAAAATTTTCATTTCACGTTTGGGTGGGGGTCTGAAAGGGATAGGGTTCATGCCTGGAGAACATGCTGACCACTCTACTCGCGCGATGTCGCTATCCTGAAGGAAGACATTCACAAGATGTTCACGACGGGGGCGTGAATTGTCGTCCATGAAGCCGAATGCCTTGCCAATATATGGCCGATATGGTTTTCACTATCGGTCGGAGGACGGCATTCACGTATCGTACAGTCGTTAGGGCGTCTTCCAAGAACACCAGCGGCGTAGGTCGGCCCCACATCATGCCACCCAAAAACAGCAGAGAACCCACACCTTGCTGCACTCGCTAGACAGTGTGTCTAAGGCGTTCAGCCTGACCGGGTTGCCAGCAAACAAGTCTCAGACGATTGTCTGGATGAAGGCATATGTGACACTCATCGGTGACGAGAACGTGATGTCAGTCCTTAGCGGTCCATTCGGCATGTCGCTGGGCCCATCTGTACCACGCTGTATGGTGCCGTGGTTAGAAATATAAACCTCACCATGGACGTCAGGAGTGAAGTAGCGCATCATGGAGCCTATTGCGCACTGTTTGAGGCGTAACACGACGTCCTTTGGCTGGACGAAAAGCATTATTCAACATGGTGGCGTTGCTGTCAGGGTTCCTCTGAGTCATAATCCGTAGGTATCGGTCATCCACTGCTTGTAGTAGCCATTGGGCGGCCTGAGCGAAGCATGTCATCGACAGTTCCTGTCTCTCTGTATCTCTTCCATGTACGAACAACATCGCTTTGGTACACTCCGAGACGCCTGGACACTTGTTGAGAGCCCTTCCTGGCACAAAGTAACAATGCGGACCCGATCGAACCGCGGTATGTTTGAACTACAGGCAACACGAGCCGTGTACCTCCTTCCTGGTGGAATGACTGGAACTGATCGGCTGTCGCCCCCCCCCCCCCCCCGCCCCTGCGTCTAACAGGCGCTGTTATCCTTGGTTGTTTACCTACTTGAGCGGGTTTAGTGACATCTGTGAACAGTGGAAGGGACTGTGATTGTGATACAACATCCACAGTCAACGTCTATCTTCCCGAGTTCTGGGAACTGGGGTAATGCAAAACTTTTTTTGATATGTGTATTATAATGTAATTCTAAGTGTTGTGTACATAGTTCCACGTAGTCAGCGTGTACACAACTTTCCCACTAGAGCGCGCCCCACTAAGCACAACAGTGCAGGCGCAGCGCTCGTCCATCTCCGCACTATGAGATGGCGCTGTCTTAGAGACGGACCAAATTCTGCTTCCGCGAACCGCGTATTAATATGTCACACAGCCAATGAGATTGCTGCTAACGTAGAACCTTTTCTCCTCGCAGATCACACTCTCTTAGTGATACCTGAATGCGCGAGGTATTATAATGAGCGTACAGACCTCCGATTAGTCAGTCTGCATTAGTCTGCACCAGTCTGTACCAGTCTGCATTAGTCTGTACCAGTCTATAGTCAAGTTTCAGTCTGCATAAGATTAACATACCAAGACCAAAGGAACTTCAGATTGTCAATTGTAAATAGCATCCAGAATCAAGTTAAGTAATTTTATGCTTGTTATTATTTTAATAAATATGTGTGAATATTAATCAAGTTCTGTTTACAGTTGGTCACCGTCAATCTGCTACTCTAAGCGTGCAAGTGGCATTTCTATCGTCTGACCTAACGGCAGAAGATAAACATGCCACGATAAGACCACGAGACATATTGCTGACACTCGCCTATTTCGTTAGAGCGACAAGTCAAATAATCTGATGGTGTGTGTACCGAAGGTCTTACAGTACGCACACCACACTAAGATACGTCTTTTTTAACGTGCATTTATTCATTGATGATTACATTAATTAGAAACAATAATTTTTGATAAATAATATACATAATAAATATAGGGGGACAATGGTTGTTAACGTTTTGTGAATGTTTGTTAGAAAAGGTTTACGTTATTGTTTATTATTCGTCGTTTGTAAGGGCATGTTACAACTATCACACGAGTCCTGATCTTTAGTAACTTGTAATACCTGTTCAGAGTAGGATGAGAATGTTGGAAAATTTGATCACGAATCCTACTGTCTGACACGTTGCACGTACTTGGATCACTGCAGTACTGTCCACAGCTACATCGAGAACCCCTCAGTTCAGTGACCCACTGATAGTATGTCTGTTCTGGCTTTTTCGGCAATCGAAAGAACATGTAACGAGCTGCAGCAACCTGTGGCTGATCCTCGTCATAGTGAGGGCGGAAACTCTAGTTACCGGAATCGAGCGAGACCAGCGCGCGCCGGCCGACGCCGTAAACTGTGGTATCGTGTTGAAGCTGCATGGGCAGCTGTACCTGTTCACGCCATCCAAGCTCTGTTTCACTCAATGCCAAGGCGTATCAAGGCCGTTATTACGGCCAGAGGTGGTTGTTCTGGATACTGATTTCTCAGGATCTATGCACCCAAACTGCGTGAAAATGTAATCAATAATGGTTCAAATGGCTCTGAGCACTATGGGACTTAACTTCTGATGTCATCAGTACCCTAGAACTTGGAACTACTTAAACCTAAGGACATCACATACATCCATGCCCGAGGCAGGATTCGAACCTGCGACCGTAGCGGTCGCGCGGGTCCAGACTGTAGCGCCTAGAACCGCTCGGCCACACCGGGCGGCCGAAAATGTAATCACATGTCAGCTCTAGTATAATGTATTTGTCCAATGAACACCCGTTTATCGTCTGCATTTCTTCTTGGTGTAGCAGTTTTAATGGCCAGTAGTGTAAACTGTTTGTGTAACTTCGTTGCGGCTCTCCTCTCATTAAAGTGGCCTCGAACTTGCCTCCTGTACCACATGCGCCTATGCCTCTGGTTGCTGCTGGCTGTGATCTGATGCAGTTTCCATCAAACGTCGCAGTTGATGACGGTAGTCCAGCAGCTCGTCAATGCACAAGTCACTGCTGCATCAAATCCACCACAACAGCCGGTGGCATCCACAGCACACCTCCATGCATCGCACCATTATGAGTTTTCGATGAACAACAAGGGGAAATGGAATGAGCGCTACGCTCAGTTCGACACTCATTGTGCTACTTATCAAGCGCGAGGTATTGAGAAACTTCCTTGTCAACAGCCAACACAGAAGTTAACCTCCTCAACAGCCAACACAGAAGTTAACCTCCTTGCTCAGAAGTTATTCCTGACTGGTAGGTCAGAGCTACTAGTTTTTGAAGGTTTACCGTATTTACTCGAATCTAATCCGCAGTTTTTTCTGGTTTTTGTAATCCAAAAAAGTGCTTGCGGCTTAGAATCGAGGGCAAAGTAAGTGGAAGTTCTAATAAATGTTGGTAGGTGCCGCCACAGCCAACTTCTGTCGTCGAACATATGTAGCGCTACACAGGCATGCTTTGCAGGCACAAAGATAAATACTGGCGCCAAAACCTCTGCGTCAGTAAATAAAAGGTCGAAGTCGAGTTTTTTCTCTGCCCCGAGTTTCGACCACTGAATTTTCATACATTATCCAACGAAGTAAATAAAAATTCCGTATCGTTAATCTTCGAATATAGCAGTAATTCAATGTACTACGAAAATCCGACTGGTAAGACTGTTTGGGATGTTTATCAATGTGGCCAATTCTGAATTTTTTCCTACCTGTGAGAAGAGATGGTTACTAACAGGAACTTTTATGAATTGTGAATCACATGCTGTATTCTCTTCACCATAAGAATAATGCGAATATGAACATTTTGCCATGTATTCTTTCGTGTTTGCTGCTATCTCATTTAAACCCTGTCTGCCTAATAAACTACGAAACTGTAAGAGACAACAGCAAACGCGGAAGAATAAACAAATCACGTCATGTTTATATTCGTATTATTCTTATGCCTAATGGTGATACTGTCAGAAATGAAGCACGGCAGTAGACTAGGTTTTTAAATCTAAGATGACTAATTTCTGTGCAGAATGAAATATACAAAAGAGGCGTATGCAAAGATTTTCAAACGGAGAAAAATTTTAGCTAAACTTCGTTCAGAACATCTTCTATCATTCGCAGTCTATTACTTGGTTCCTGTTGACTACTATCAAAGAAAGCAGCAGTTTAAGTAACAACAGATAGTCTCTTGCCATTGATTCGTTAATGAGACAATTCCTCTTTTTTTATTGTAAGCGGCGGTAGCGCGCACAAAAACAAGCCATGCCGCGAGCGGCGACAGGCCGTAAAGAGTCACTATCAGAATGTGACAAACAATGCACGACACAGTACAATAATGCATTTTCAGCTTAGAGTAACGTAAACACCTACACGGCACTTATCAGATCAAAGAAAAATAAGCAATCGATTCAAACCAGACGAAGCACGTGAAAAAGGAAGGGCACCCGTATAAACACGGACGGAGCACCTGACGCATAGCAATGGCTACCTGGTAAAGCTTACCTGCTAAGCTTACGACTCGAACCAAACTACTGTAACTGTATCGTCATTCATTCGACCTAAATTGTGTCTCATATTACAATGGTTTGGATTCCGTAGAAATACTGTAACACGTGAGGCAATACTGACCTTACGACTTATCTTAGAAGAAAGATTAAGGAAAGGCATACCTACGTTTCTAGCATTTGTAGACTTAGAGAAAGCTTTTGACAATGTTGACTGGAATACTCTCTTTCAAATTCTAAACGTGGCAGGGGTAAAATACAGGGAGCGAAAGGCTATTTACAATTTGTACAGAAACCAGATGGCAGTTATAAGAGTCGAGGGACATGAAAGGGAAGCAGTGGTTGGGAAGGGAGTAAGACAGGGTTGTAGCATCTCCCCGATGTTATTCAATCTGTATATTGAGCTAGCAGTAAAGGAAACAAAAGAAAAAATCGGAGTAGGTATTAAAATCCATGGAGAAGAAATAAAAACGTTGAGGTTCGCCGATGACATTGTAATTCTGGCAGAGACAGCAAAGGACTTGGAAGAGCAGTTGAACGGAATGGATGCTGTCTTGAAGGGAGGATATAAGATGAACATCAACAAAAGCAAAACGAGGATAATGGAATGTAGTCGAATTAAGTCGGGTGATGTTGAGGGTATTAGATTAGGAAATGAGACACTTAAAGTAGTAAAGGAGTTTTGCTATTTGGGTAGCAAAATAACTGATGATGGTCGAAGTAGAGAGGATATAAAATGTAGACGCAATGGCAAGGAAAGCGTTTCTGAAGAAGAGAAATTTGTTAACATCGAGTATAGATGTAAGTGTCAGGAAGTCATTTCTGAAAGTATTTGTATAGAATGTAGCCATGTGTGGAAGTGAAACATGGATGGTAAATAGTTTGGACAAGAAGAGAATAGAAGCTTTCGAAGTGTGGTGCTACAGAAGAATGCTGAAGATTAGATGGGTAGATCACATAACTAATGAGGAAGTATTGAATAGGATTGGGGAGAAGAGAAGTTTGTGGCACAACTTGAAGAGAAGAAGGGATCGGTTGGTAGGACATGTTCTGAGGCATCAAGGGATCACCAATTTAGTATTGGAGGGCAGCGTAGAGGGTAAAAATCGTAGAGGGAGACCAAGAGAGGAATACACCAAGCAGACTCAGATGGATGTAGGTTGCAGTAGGTACTGGGAGATGAAGAAGCTTGCACAGGATAGAGTAGCATGGAGAGCTGCATCAAACCAGTCTCAGGACTGAAGACCACAACAACAACAACAACATTACAATGGACCAACTTAGTTTCGATTTGGAGGTGCGCCCTAAAACTTTTCTCTCCCCTTGAACTTCGAGCCTCAAATTTCAGGTGCGGCTTAGATTCGGGAAATTTTTTTTTCCTTGATTTCGAGTCTCATTTTTCAGGTGCGGCTTAGATTCGAGTGCGGCTTAGATTCGAGTAAATACGGTAGTTACGTCCCCGCCTCCAGCCTACACCTCCAGCAGTTGGAGTCCCCAACCTCACGGGAACCATTTGCGATCAAGGACACAGTCGGCAGCTGGCGTGTCAGGCATATGGAGAAGACGTCACCACAGCCTCCGTCTGCTCTGCGGTCGTTCCCAGTGCAGCGCCCAAGTCCTTCTACCCACTGCACGTTCTCCTCCCAAAACATCGTCCAGGGCACTTCAGGTCTTACGCCCCCGTTTCGGACAGGGGGGAGGGAGGGGGGAATCTAGTATCGCGGTCCGACAATTTTGTCAGCCCTCCAGAAGGCACGGAGGCAGACGACAGCCACTAGGCGGAAAGCCTGCAATCTCCGAGCGCTGCTGTTGGTGCCACAGCACTATGGTCCTACAAAGACGGCAGTGCGGGGGCTCAGGTTGCAGTCGTCCTCCGACACCGCCATAGAGTAAATATCTCTCGAGTGAGCATTGCGTTCTGCGCATGTTGTCAACATTAAACCAGGATTGTCACGTGTTCTCGGGACTTTGCTGTGCATCAAAACTAGACATAGTTGTCTCACTGGGAATTCCGCGATCGTTCATTAAGTAAAATATGGAGTTTCAGTCAGTCAGTCAGAATAGCGATCGAAGACTGAAACTCCATATTTTACTTTGCTGTGCGTGTGTGGCGTTCTCGCTTCCCACGCCCGGGTTCCCGGGTTCGATTCCCGGCGGGGTCAGCGATTTTCTCTGCCTCGTGATGGCTGGGTGTTGTGTGCTGTCCTTAGGTTAGTTAGGTTTAAGTAGTTCTAGGGGAATTGTGACCACAGCAGTTGAGTCCCATAGTTCTCAGAGCCATTTGGACCATTTGCGCGTGTGTGCTTCCTGCAGCGTTTGAAGTTTATAATGTCAAGAGTTTTTGTTGTGTTTCACCGTTTGTTGATAGTGTAATAGCGATGGTGAATTACTATTGTTGCTACGGATGCAAAGAAAAATATGTGAAAGGAGGGATAGTAACTTTTCATGCGTACATACCATGTAGCTCTAATTACAGTTATCATATTAGTAAGAGACACTGTATATGTTTAAAAATTTCCAGACGCATTATAACTAAGGCTTGATTCTATAGACCTCTTTTTCTACGATTTTATGACTATATAATAGATATTACGGCTCGTACAAAAGCTTACAAACAATCGCTTCCACTCGTAACTTTGCTAATGGAAAAGTAAAGGGAATGGTTAGTTGTTTCAGCAAATACTATCCTTCATGCATTTATCAGTGACTTGTCGATTATGTATAGATCACTCAGTCTACTATTTATTTAATAAACTGGGAGCAAGTATGTAAAATGCGTTAAATAAATACTTCAAAGTGTCACCAGAAAAATTGTGCTCTAGGTCGCAAAAACGAGAAAGTAAATACGCAGGAATAGCAGAAAAAAGGACGAATTTGCAGGGATGTAATCGCTAATGTGTGGCAAATTCGGTGTTTTTCGGACACTTACAAAAGTACTAGCGGTCTGATAAGTCGTTTTGGAAGACTATCACTGCAAAAATGTAAGTCAGGCTATGTAATACTATAAAGTGCCGTATCATACCGAAAACTACCAGAAATCAAGTGCATCTGAACTGTAACAATTTCAAAATATTACATACTGTGCCAAAAGGAGTACTGCTAAATACTTTACAAGAAATTGAAGTCTATTCACTTCACAAAAGTAAACCGTTACCTGTTTTAAATGAGCAACTTGAATTCAAAGACAAACATTTCTTTGAGCCTCTTGACGATGTGCTTTAGAATATTCACTCGTCTGTCCTTCATTTTTAAAATTGTTAAGACCTTCAGGAAATATTGTATCTTCACTTTGTGCAGTATATTGATAATTTTTGCTTATGGACCGTCTGACAGCAACTGAATAAAACACAGTTTTAGTGCCATACGCGTTTCGCCTTTATTTTCTGCAAGGCATCATCAGTGGCCTGGAATATGTGCATATGTTAGCTATTTAATTTATATTTTCGTCACTGCGCTTATAGGTTATAAACAGTTCTGGTGGTTGGTATTTCCTATTAAGTGGTAATGTTTTGAACTGTACTTAAAGGTTGCGTGGACAATTTCTTACATATTACGCTCCTGTTGCATTTTTGGTGTTGTTCTTCTTCTGATGAACGCCAATTTGCGGTTTTATCCCCACATTCCACAGCACTATGAACTGAACGCTTGTTTCAATGCAATGTTCTGGTTTCTGTTGCTGACTGTCAAATCTTTTTGCCAAAGATCGAATGTTATTGCCAAACTTTCGAGTGTAATTATTGAAATATCTGTGATCTGTTCGTGTATTCATTTGTGTGTGTGCGCGCGCGCTTGTGTGTGTGTGTGTGTGTGTGTTTTGGTGTGATATATATTTTTTTGTGCTGTGTATGTGTGTGTGTGTCTGTGTGTGTGTGTGTGTGTGTGTGTGTGTGTGTGTGTGTGTGTTATGGTGTGGTAATCTTCTTTTTTGTAATTTTTGTAATTTTATTTCGCCAAACATTATTTTATGACTGACTATCTGTTTTTAGAACCTCAGCAATCCCTCGGACAGTCTCTTTTCGATTGGCACGCACAGATTCATTGACTTTCCTGACATGACAGTCATCGGAAGACGTCGACATGCGTCCTTAATGAAAGTCATCTTTAACTTCCGTCCGGCCATTTTTGAACCGTGTGAACCATTCGTAACTCCGAGTACGGCTTATGAACTCATCATCGTAGGCTTCCTGTATCATTTGGTATGTATCTCTAACGGTTTTCTTGAGTTTATGGCAAAATGTAATGCAGATGCGTTGCTTTTCTACCTCTGCCATATCGAAATTCGCAAACTGCAATCTTCTACCTGAACAATAGTTCAGACATACAACAATGAAACTTGTGGCAGTTACACAGTAAACACAGGCTTGTGCCGGAATGCCATTTCGTTCGCACAGTTCGCGCGAAATTACGAATAATCCGGCAATTTTTGAACAGCCCTCTTATGTCAGATGATGATGACGTGACAATTACACTACTGGCCATTAAAATTGCTACACTACGAAAATTACGTGCTACAGACAAGAAATTTAACCGACAGGAAGAAGATGCTGTGATATGCAAATGATTAGCTTTTCAGAGCATTCACACAAGGTTGGCGCCGGTGGCGACACCTACAACGTGCTGACATGAGAAAAGTTTCCAACCGATTTCTCATACACAAACAGCAGTTGATCGGCGTTGCCTGGTGAAACGTTGTTGTGATGCCTCGTGTAAGGAGGAGAAATGCGTACCATCACGTTTCCGACTTTGATAAAGGTCGTGCAGAATATGGAATCGGTGGGTTCAAGAGGGTAATACCGAACGCCGTGCTGGATCCCAATGGCCACGTATCACTAGCAGTCGAGATGACAGGCATCTTATCCACATGGCTGTAACGGATCGTGCAGCCACGTCTCGATCCCTGAGTCAACAGATGGGGACGTTTGCAATACAACAACCATCTGCACGAACAGTGTGAAGACGTTTGCAGCAGCATGGACTATCAGCTTGGAGGCCGTGGCTGCGGTTACCCTTGACGCTGCATCACAGACGGGAGCGCCTGCGATGGTGTACTCGACGACGAACCTGGGTGCACGAATGGCAAAACGTCAACAGATGGGGATGTTTGCAAGACAACAACCTGCGCGAACAGTTGGACGACGTTTGCAGCAGCATGAACTATCAGCTCGGAGACCATGGCTGCGGTTATCCTTGACGCTGCATCATAGACAGGAGCGCCTGCGATGGTGTACTGTAGGACGAACTTGGGTGCACGAATGGCAAAACGTCAGTTTTTCGGATGAATCGAGGTTCTGTTTACAGTATCATGACGGTCGCATCCGCGTTTGGGGACATCGTGGTGAACGCACATTGGAAGCGTGTATTCGTCATCGCCATACTGGCGTACCATCCGGCGTGATGGTATGGGTTGCCATTGGTTACACGCCTCGGTCGCCTCTTGTTCGCATTGTCGGCACTTTGAACAGTGGACGTTACATTTCAGATGTGTTACGGCCAGTGGCTCTACCCTTCATTCGATCCCTGCAAAACCCTACATTTCAGCAGGATAATGCACGACCGCATGTTGCAGGTCCTGTACGGGCCTTTCTGGAAACAGAATATGTTCGGCTGCTGCCCTGGCCAGCACATTCTCCAGATCGCTCACCAATTGAAAACGTCTGGTCAATGGTGGCCGAGCAACTGGCTCGTCACAATACGACAGTCACTACTCTTGACGAGCCGTGGTATCGTGTTGAAGCTGCATGGGCCGCTGTACCTGTACACTCCATCCAAGCTCTGTTTGGCTCAATGCCCAGGTGTATCAAGGCCGTTATTACGGCCAGAGGTGGTTGTTCTGGGTACTGGTTTCTCACGGCCTTTGCACCCAAACGGCGTGAAAATGTAATCACATGTCAGTTCTAGTATAATATATTTGTCCAATGAATACCCGTTTATCGTCTGCATTTCTTCTTGGTGTAGCAATTTTAATGTCCAGTAGTGTATTTTACTCCGCCGTGACAAGCTACGGGGATCGCTAAGGGATGGAGAAAGAGTGCTGAAGTCGCGCGTGCGTCGACTGGGGCGGGAAGTGCCCTAACGCTTTCGGAAACTGGGTCACCGCCCGCCATGCGGCGAATTACTCCGCCTGTGAGCAGTAGCTACAGTCGCTTCGCGGCGCTTCACACAATAGCCAGGAGCCCGCGGTAAGTAAACTTATTTCTGTGCCGACATTTTTCCTGCTCCTCCTCCGCGCCGCAGTCAAAACAGTTTTTCTACCCCCTACACCCCGTCCGCTCCGCTACACTCACCCTCCCCATCTCGTTCCAGCACACCGCCGACAGAAGCCGCATCCCTGTACTGGGCCACTAGAGCGCAGAAGCCGCCAACACGCTTTCGGCGAAAAACTAAGCGCACGCCCTACTCCTGTTCGCTCCAGTCGCCTGTTTTCTCTGTTATTGTTACGTTTATTATTTCTCGCCTTCCCCTCCCCTCCCCTCCTCTTCCCCCATTCGCTCTCCCCCCCTTGTGCTCGGCAGTTCACTGTGCGCTCTCGTTTTTCTTTTTTTTCGAAGCTGTTCTCTGCGGCGCCATCCTAATTACACAGCAGTTTTCCTCTGGACTGGTCTGCTGCTGCAGCGAAGGCCGGCTCTGCCGTAACAGTGTGGTGGGTGGCGGAGGGTGGGTGCGCCACAGCCCGTTCGAGCGCTCACCGGTTGGCTATAACGTGGTAGGGCTACGGGGTGCGGGTGGGGGTGTAAGGAGAACTTTTAATGAGGTTAAAAAGTCTGGCCCGCTGGCAACTTGGTCCTGGAGAGTCGGCTAAACGGAATGCACTTCACGACACGCCAGCCGGGTAATAAATGAGCTATTGGCGGAGGGTGGTTTCAGCGGGCACCCGCTCTCGAGTTCCTCAGGTCCACGTAAAGACCTTCACCCCCTCTCGCCCCCCTCCCCCAAAATCTCCCTCTCCTTACCGCCTACAGTACAGGGAGAGGGGGTTGGGGAGGTAGAGAGAGGTAGAACAGCCAATTTGCGGGGGCGGTGACGGCGGTGACGGAAATCAGAATATCGTCCCCGCCCGGCAAGTTTCGCACAAGAGGCGACAGCCTGACGGAAATGAGAAGTTTCCGGTGCGAGGGCCCCGCCGCAGACGGCTCAAAGTTCAGGACTGGCGGCAGAGACAGACGGGCAGGCAGATAGAGGAGAAGGAGCAGAGAGACTGCGTCACAGATATGATTCGCTACTCGCGCTGCGCAAACCCGTCTTAACGAGCCACCCCATTTTCGATTGCGTCACTCGTTCCAGGAAGAGAGGCAGCGGGTTCGGATGGAACGTCGCCGATCGAGGTCATTAGAAATGGAGCACCAGCCCGGACTAGGCAGGGAGAAGGAACGAAATCGCCTTTACTAAGTCACCAAGTGGCTTCCACAGAAATTCGACTTAGTGAAGCCACCAAAAACGCAAATGTCGATCTGCAAATAGCACAACTGGAAAAGTTCAATTTTTTTTTCTGTATCTGGTTCGTAAATGGGTGTATTTACCGAATTTTGGGATGCTCAATTAACTGGAAAAGTTAGATCAACCAGCTAATTCGGTATTTGTGAGTTTGGTATCAAAGGTTGTAAATGAAGCTACATTTTAGAATTTTATGTCTAGTTTGGCTTGATGGCCGTGCAGTTTTTGTGAGGCAGAAGAAACACTCTGATCAAGTGGTCTTTACGCTCACACCACAGCATTGGAAACAGTGATAGGCACTGTTCGGTGGTTTCGCCTCAACCATTCCGTTAAAGTGGTAGTATAGGAAATGCAGGCAATATGAGGTGCAAAATTTTCATTTCGATCACCGACGGGACAATCAAAATACAATTTACACGTCTCCTTAATAAAGTCAGGGATTTTTTCTTTCAGATTGTCGGGTGAATTTCCCACTCACATAGCAAAAGTTATGGGGGTAGTTTAAATAACAACGTTTGCCAGTCGCCATTTTTACTAATTTTTAGAGTTAAACACAACAACGTTCCACTACCTCTCCCGAGAAACACTTACTGCGATAAGAAGAGCTCGCAAAATACTGTTGGATCAAGGTAAGCATGATGAGTATTGCACCTTGTGTGTTTGAGCATATTGTTACTTAAAATCCGTCTTGATTGCAATTTTTTTTTTATTATTCATATGACCGGTTTCGGTTCATTCAGAACCATCTTCAGATCTGATATTTCAGTTACAGGAGTAACCCGTCCAAATCCAGCAACTTTCACATGCTACGTCACATCATCACATTTAAGTGCCTGGCTGAGGGTTCATCGAACCACCTTCACAATTCTCTGTTATTCCAATCTCATTAGGGCGCGGGGAGAATGAACACCCGTATCTTTCCGTACGAGCTCTGATTTCCCTTATCTTGGTGATCGTTCCTCCCTATGTAAGTCGGTGTCAACAAAATATTTTCGCATTCGGAGGAGAAAGTTGGTGATTGTGAAACGTCCCCTTAGAACAATTGTACACGACTGTGCTTAACCTGACACACAATATTATTTAGCGCAACGCAATCTGACTTTCAAAAATCCCTACAAAAGAATGGCCCTGACTAACATTAACCTATACCTTTCACAAATCACTTACCTCACAAAAATCTTCGTTACTGGAACTACTGCAATACAGCGAGCGCCACTACTGCCAGCTAAATAAAAGATTCACACTACTGAAGGCACTAACTACTGATAGGGATAGTTAGCAAATGAAAGATTTTAATAGAGAACAAACACTGTATTTACCTTAATATCATCAAAAGTCATAATATATGTAATTTCAAAACTCCGCCATTTCCTTCCACACATCCACCACTGCTGGCGGCTCACCTCTTAACTGCGCAACGCTACGCGCTGTTCACATCCAGCTGCCGCTGCCTAACACTACAATGGCAGACAACAATGCAAACTAGCCACAGGCTGCACACAGCACAGCCAGTGATTTTCATACAGAGCGCTACGTAACGTTGCCAATAAGAAAACATAAACAGCCTACTTGCATAAAGAAAACATAAACAGCCTACTTAAAATTGTAATTTCGTGAGAAGATTCTGTCGCAACGAAAAACGGCTTTCTTTTAGTGATGTCCATCCCAAATCATGTATCATTTCTGTGACACTCTCTCCCATATTTCGAGATAATACAAACCGTGCTGCATTTCTTTTAACTTTTTCGATGTACTCAGTCAGTCCTATCTGGTAAGGATCCCACACCGCACACCAGTATTCTAAAAGTGGACGGACAAGCGTAGTGTAGGCAGTCTCCTTAATAGGTCTGTTACATTTTCTAAGTGTCCTGCCAATAAAAAGCAGTCTTTGGTTACCCTTCCCCACAACATTTTGTATGTGTTCCTTCTAATTTAAATTGTTCGTAATTGTAATACCTAGGTATTTACTTGAATTTACGGCTATGAGATTAAACTGATTTATCGTGTAACCGAAGTTTAACGAGTTTCTTTCAGATGTGGATGACCGCACACTTTTCGTTATTTAATGTCAACTGCCACTTTTCGCACTACTCCGATATTTCTTCTAAATAGTTTTGCAGTTAGTTTTGATCTTCTGATGACTTTTCTCTTTTTTTTTTTTTTGGTCATCAGTCTACTGACTGGTTTGTTTGATGCGGCCCGCCACGAATTCCTTTCCTGTGCTAACCTCTTCATCTCAGAGTAGCACTTGTAACCTACGTCCTCAATTATTTGCTTGACGTATTCCAATCTCTGTCTTCCTCTAAAGTTTTTGCCCTCTACAGCTCCCTCTGGTACCATGGAAGTCATTCCCTCATGTCTTATCAGATGTCCTATCATCCTGTCCCTTCTCCTTACCAGTGTTTTCCACATATTCCTTTCCTCTCCGATTCTTCGTAGTACCTCCTCATTCCTTACCTTATCAGTCAACCTAATTTTCAACATTCGTCTATAGCACCATGACTTTATTAGTCGATAAACGACAGCGTCATCTACAAACAACCGAAGACGGCTGCTCAGATTGTCTCCAAAATAGTTTATATAGATAAGGAACAGCAAAGGGCCTATAACACTACCTTGGGGAACGCCAGAAATCACTTCTGTTTTACTCGATGACTTTCCGTCAATTACATCGAACTGTGACCTCTCTGACAGGAAATCACAGATCCAGTCACATAACTGAGACGATATTCCATAAGCACGCAGTTTCGCTACGAGCCGCTTGTGTGGTACAGTGTCATCGGTTACCATTTGCTGATACCATTCGCAAAATTGCATTCGGAGATCAGGATCATCATCATCAATCGCGTGCAGTAATCGTGGAATGTAAACTTTCCACTTTGAAGCTTTCAGAATTTTTCGTACACTTGCACTGCTAACCCCCACTTCACGTGCGCATTGCGTAGCAGACTTCTGTGGAGAATCAACAAATGTTTCCAACACGAGAGCCGACGAAGCTGGACTTGTAGCTATACGCTATCTTTGTGATCTTCCTTCGTGAATATCACAAATAGATCTGTGCAATTCAAATGGGTCAATGGTGCGTTTAATTGTTAGGCGGGTTGGCGGTTCTGTTTTAAACCCCTCGCCTCCACTGACGTTGCACTTCAACGGCAATATCAAACTTGAAAAACCACTTCACAATACATTTTCGGTGCTCGAATGTCAAGCGTGCTCGAGCCATCTTGTTTCCTCAATACCGAGATGAAAGTACGAACATCTGCTGAGCCAAAGACCATACTACAATACAGTCGTAACAGATCGAACGACGATATCGATATCTCGATAGAGCCTGACAAAGAGTGTACACATTTTTCTGGCGGACTCTGTATTTTCAAGGCATTGCTATTCATAAATCGAAATGTAATAAGTAAGCATCCAACTCGCACAACAAACTTAACGTACTCCTTTTTCCCAGCAAGAGTGCAAATAATGTTCCGGCGTAAACTCATGCGCTGGGACGCCAGTCGGGAAGAAGAGGGCAGAGAGGCTGTGAAGAAGAAGTGAGCCAATTGCACGCTGACCGTTCCCTCATCAGGATGACAACACGACAGCAGCGGCCTATATGCGAAGAGGATATAAGCGCCGCGCCAGACTGGTTTTGACAACTCAATGAGTGTCAACCATCGTAAACCATCAATGTCGATAGCTGTACTTAGTAGTTGTGTTAGCTCTTGCCTGCAACCTAAACTTCCACCGTCGGAGGATCGTATGGGACTTCAAGTATCAACGCCACGCCTTCAGCGTGGACTCCAGTGATGTCTTTGGAATGACGTCATTATCGAATGGAACAGTTTTTCCATCCACCAAGACAGTAACACCGTAATCCACCGGTGACGCTGTATTGAATCCTCCCTAGAACCGCTCGGCCACACCGGCCCGCAACGCATTGTACAGGGCTAATTTTCAGTATTTTAACGAAAAACCCTCGTGTCAATAACTATTAGTAAAAACGGACTGAAACCGTAGATATCATTTCATAAACATCGTATAAGTATTGAGACGCAAATTATAATGATTCCTTCTGGTTACTTGTACAATCAGATTTCGCCTCTCTTAGCAAGCAGTTGGGTCTCCATTAAAAGCTGATCGTCGTCGTCATGTATAAGGTTAATTGCATAATCGACTGATCAGTCGTTTAAAATAATAATAAGTTAACTAATTCAAGAACAAATGATTCTAGTTTATCGTGGAGGTATGTAGCGTTATGCAAATAATTGAAGGGAGTCGGCTTATTGTCATACGCGTTTCGCTTCTTTTATTTGGGAAGCATCATCAGTGGAAATTTCCAGTGCTGTTAACTCATGTGCGTGGTCCTGCATTCGTTAGTTGGAGATGTATTCGTTAGTTTCCACACGCCAGCCGTCCGATTTCTAGCAAAATATGTTGATCACAAAATGAAAAGTGTAAGTGGTATATGCTGTGTGATAAGTGTGGGTGAAAGAACGCCAGATATCGGCCAGCTGGAGTGTGGAAACTAACGAATGCATCTCCAGGACCACGCACATGAGTCAACAGCACTGGAAATCGCCACTGACCATGCTTCCCCGATAAAAGAAGCGAAACGCGTATGGCAATAAACAAACTGCCTTCAGTTAGTTGCATAGTCGGTACATACATAAGCACTCCGTCTTCAGGCCACGAGTGGCCTACGGGGACCATCCGACCGCCGTGTCATCCTCAAGGAGGATGCGGATAGGAGGGGCGTGGGGTCAGCAAACCGCTCTCCCGGTCGTTGCGATGGTATTCTTGACCGAAGCCGCTACTATTCGGTCGAGTAGCTCCTCAATAGGCATCACGAGGCTGAGTGCACCCCGAAAAATGGCAACAGCGCAGGGTGACTGGACGGTCACCCATCCAAGCGCCGGCCACGCCCGACAGCGCTTAACTTCGGTGATCTCTCGGGAACCAGTGTATCCATTGCGGCAAGGCCGTTACCGTAGACGGTACATACCACCACGATTTTAGAGGAACTAAGGTAAATACGGAAAACAGAGAAAATGACGATTTTGATTTATTACACAGAGGATAAGTTTGTCTAAACAAACGGGAGTGTGCATTCTGTTCTCAATCACACAGTCAATCTGATCATAGAAATTTTTACTTAACAAAGAATTAAATAAATAAGCCTGCATGAATTCCACAAGTGACAAACGCTGTAGCATGTAAGCTATGAAACAGAGGTTGGGGTATGTGGGATGAAACATTAACAATGAAATTTAATTTAAGCTGGAGCGAACGTTTATTTTACGTAATGAAATTAAAAGCAGATATAACACATTTACATGAAACGTTAAGGCTGCTAGTGCCTGGTTTGGAGGGTTAAGTAATCACAAAAGTTAATTATGTTTCTCGCCTGAAAGGCTTGAAAACCACTGAATATGAGTAAGGAAGGGGAATAGCGTACTAAAGGAAACACACACGTCCTCCACATCTACACCAACACGACGCAGAAGGAAGAAAATAAATTATATACTGCATGCCCTAGAACATGCACGGAGGCGGCATACGTTGTTGGAATGGCCTAACGTCACCCATAAAAATCATGTGTGGAAATAAATGGAAGGTACGATGTAAAATGTAGTTCGGGTCGGCAGTCGAGGTTCAGTTACTTACAGGACTACGGATGTAGCTAACACTGATCAAAACAGAACAGAACGAAATTCCGAAAACTCTGTTAGTATACGAAAAGACCTACACTCTGAAGTAAATTATTACTAAACTGTTGCAAGCTGTACGTGATAGAGAGAACTAACGGCTCTCAAAACAATTACTGAACACGATGGAACCGCATAAACAAAGACACACACACAAACACACACACACACACACACACACACACACACACAAACACACACACACAAACTACACTATAGGAAGTGCTGCACGCATATGAGGGTTAACGAACAGAAGAATAAAACAATACAAGAAACGCTAACAGACGCGAACACATTCACACGGATAAACACGAACCCTAATTGTAATTGGACGTACTCACACTGTACTCTCAAACTTCTAAGTTCTGAATGCAGAAACCCACTATTTATGAAACTGATATAGTACAGAAACTATCGTTCCGTAGACCGGAAAAACACTGCACGGTTAATAACGCCTAAGGCTGCGAGAGAAATAGGTTAAGACTTCAACTGAAGTGGTACTTAGACAAAATTAAGCTACCATTGGGAGGTTCCTACCACATTCTGTGGCATTTAGTAGTCAGGCCTACTAGATGAGTGGCTTGCGAAGCGAGTGCTTTTATTATTCGTACATCAGAAATATTTTCATGATTATCGTACCCTCTGCAACTATGCTTGAAATATGAGCACTAGTGCCTATCAGTTAAGCTATAATTTATTCTCGTCTTTACTTTTTAATGCAACGGAATGGATAACGCATCTGACTAACTTTTCTGATGGACTCACTCCACCCTGGCAAGGTCACATTTCGTGCCTGTCGTATATATTTTATCCAAAGCTTAGACATCCCAGCAAGAAAATGGAGGTTAGGGAAAAATACCTCAACAAAATGGCTACACACAACTCAGTAATCAAGACCACTATATGTCTCACATATCTCCTCTTTTATTACATTGAATTCTTTCACGCTAATGTTGCAAAGTTTCTTGCTTTACGCTTAAACACAATAGTTAAACAAGAGATTCTCCACCCAATGGACATGACATAACATAAGCATTTTACTATTCTATGGTCTCATAATGTTTCTGGCTATTGCTACAGTGCACTTTCTGCATTGGTAAGGAATCTTTCGCTTCTTCATTCTCTCCCACGCTCTCTCATCATTCATTAGTAACATTACGAATTTACTGACTTTCGTGTAGCACTAGGAAAAATCATACTTGTCCCAACGAATTTGAAACTGTTTCATGCAAATCACACTGATTAATTACACATAATAAATCACTCTGACAGTATAAAACACATTCTGCTTCCGCCTATCCGCGTATTAATATGTAATGCAGCCAATGAGACTGCTGCCAACGTAGAACCTTTTCTCCTCCCGGATCACACTCGCGCAGTGATACCTGAATGTGCGTCGTATTATAACGAGTGTACAGACCTCCGATTAGTTAGTCTGCATTTGTCTGCATCTGTCTGTACCAGTCTATAGTCAAGTTTCAGTCTGCGCCTAATAAGATTATCATATTCCTGTACATAGCCATGAAGATAAATGTATAGACACTTTCTCAAGTATCAGAGATATGTGAGAATAAGATTCACGTATCAAGACCAAAGGAACTTCAGATTGTTAATTGTAAATAGCATCCAGAATCAAGTTACGTAATGTTTATGCTTGTTATTATTTTAATAAATGTGTGTGAAAATTAATCAAGTTCTGTTTCAAGTTGGTCAGCATCAATCTGCTACTCTAAGCGTGCAAGTGGCATTTCTATCGTCTAACGGCAGAAGATAAACACGCCACGGTAAGACCACGAGACATATTGCTGACACTCGCCTACTTCGTTAGAGCGACAAGTCAAATAATCTGATGGTGTGTGTACGGAAGGTCTTACAGTACGCACCCCACAGCAGGTGTACCTCCTTCCTTGGCTTTTCAGTGTATTTGTACTATAAATAAGTGTGGGGAAGTTATAAGAAGTACACATATACAGTAAATCAATATATCGGTAGTAAATAGTCACAGAATACGTGGTCTGATCAACAAAATACGGTCAATAATTTTATTAGAAACAAAATCATAAGCTTAGGTGGAATTTGATTTAACCGTCTTCAAATTACTGTCCTTTTCTAGCAATTCACTTGCCCCAACGTTGAATCCATAGCTGGAAGCACTTGAGGAAGGCCTCTTTTCGAAAGACGTTCAGCTGCTTTGTCTTGATCCGTCTCAGTGTCAGGAATGGTGCCGAAGCGTTTTCCTTTAAGCACCGTTTTTCTTTCTAGGAAGACCCAGACCCATAAGTCGTAAATCTCGTAATGCGGACGTGGAGAGGCAGGAAGAGTTCTTCAGGCCGAAAACTCCTTAATTAAAAGCCACATGGCGCCTTGTCATGATGAAGAAGGAAGCTATTGGTAAATTTTTCTGGTGTGTTTCTCCGTACATCATTCCGCAAACATTGCAGTACGCCCTCGTTAAACTCGGCCTTTACAATTGTTCCTCTTGAAACGAACTCTGATTGCACTATGCCCCAAATATAAAAAAAAAAGTCTGATGTGTCTTTTTAGGGAGAGGAGATTCACTAAATTTCCATTGGAAACTATTAATTTTTGTCTCAGGATCACACCTATAGGCCCAAGTTTCATCTCCAGTTACAGTTTTGGGCATGAAGTCCAGGTTCTCTTAGGCTGTTCGCAGATGATGCTGTAATTTACCGTCTAGTAAGGTCATCCGAAGACCAGTATCAGTTGCAAAGCGATTTAGAAAAGATTGCTGTATGGTATGGCAGGTGGCAGTTGACGCTAAATAACGAAAAGTGTGAAGTGATCCACATGAGTTCCAAAAGAAATCCGTTGAAATTCGATTACTCGATAAATAGTACAATTCTCAAGGCTGTCACTTCAACTAAGTACCTGGGTGTTAAAACTACGTACAACTTCAGTTGGAAAGACCACATAGATAATATTGTGGGGAAGGCGAGCCAAAGGCTGCGTTTCATCGGCAGGACACTTAGAAGATGCAACAAGTCCACTAAAGAGACAGCTTACACTACACTCGTTCGTCCTCTGTTAGAATATTGCTGCGCGGTGTGGGATCCTTACCAGATGGGACATTGAAAGGGTGCAAAAAAGGGCAGCTCGTTTTGTATAATCACGTAATAGGGGAGAGAGTGTGACAGATATGATACGCAGGTTGGGATGGAAGTCATTAAAGCATAGACGTTTTTCGTCGCGGCGAGATCTATTTACGAAATGTCAGTCACCAACTTTCTCTTCCGAATGCGAAAATATTTTGTTGAGCCCCAACCTACATAGGTAGGAATGATCGTCAAAATAAAATAAGAGAAATCAGAGCTCGAACAGAAAGGTTTAGGTGTTCGTTTTTCCCGCGCGCTGTTCGGGAGTGGAATGGTAGAAAGATAGTATGATTGTGGTACGATGAACCCTCTGCCAAGCACTTAAATGTGAATTGCAGAGTAATCATGTAGATGTAGATGCAGATGTAGATGTAGATGTATGAATGACGACTATCCTTCAGCTCTGTGCAAACTGACACACGATTTTCCTTCTTTTCGTCACTCAAAAGTCTGAGAACAAATTTTGCACTCTCTCGTTCCATTTGCAAATTGTGGGTTCAGATGCTTTGCATGGTCCCGTACAGGATGCTACGTTCTTCGGTAAGCTCTCTAAAAGTTATTCGCCCGTTTGAACGAACAGTTTTTGCCACTTTTTGCGCGCTTTCTTCTGGTTTTGACGCTAGTGGACGTCCTAAGCCTTGCTCTTCTTCTACCGACTCATTCCCGCTTCTAAATCACTCATACCACTTTCGAACACTCTTCACAGTTACATCTTAAACGTCATGCACAAATTTCAACGTCCCATGAGTTTCTTTGGCAGTTTTTGCAACTTGACGCAGTACTTAATGGCTCAAATGGCTCTGAGCACTATGGACTCAACATCTTAGGTCATAAGTCCCCTAAAACTTAGAACTACTTAAACCTAACTAACCTAAGGACATCACACACACCCATGCCCGAGGCAGGATTCGAACCTGCGACCGTAGCAGTCCCGCGGTTCCGGACTGCAGCGCCAGAACCGCTAGACCACCGAGGACTTAATGTTCACGCGTTGCTGGGAATCCATGGTGCGTGACGGACAGGGTAAACACAACTTCACTCTACTGTCTCTGGACGCTGATTGGCTAGTCAGAACGAGTTCCAGCTTCACGCTTCCTGTCTGAAAGGATCAGGCTGTGGGACAAACTACATAATGTCGTTGGCGCTAAAAATCCATTAACCGTATTTTTTGAGCATATTTCTTAAACATGAATTCAGCGCAGATACTTGAGGCCGACTGGAACATACTCATCTGCTGGTTCTTTTTTCGGCCATATTTACTGAATGCAGCACAGTGTAAGATGCTAAAGGACATGTAACATGAGGTCAAATTTATCGAAACATTACGAAGGAGCTCGTATTGAGACCCTTCAACATTAAGAAGCTATTTGAATTGGGATGGGCCGGTACATTCAGAATCTGAGAAGGTGAGTGGAGGACTTGCCTTCATGTGCTAAATATCTCGCACAAATGTTGTGAAATATACGTGTTTCACATTTTGTAATGAAGCTAGACAAATGACCTATTGGTAATATTACCTGGCATCTTGGTATCTGGTGAACTGGGCATTGCCTGAAAGCAATAAAGGGAAATAAATAGAATAAAATCGGAGGTTGGTATTCGTTAGAAGGCTTCTGAATAAGTGCGGTGCATCTGCAGTGGGAGTGTGTCGTTCCAGTATTCTAAGTGATTAACAGATAAGAACGACAAGCTGTAGTGTTCAGTGTTTGGAGTGCTTATCAAGAAGGTACAACAGACAGTGAACGAATGATGGAGGAAAGAGGGGGGAGGGGAACTTAAACACCGAGCATTCGAAGAAAGGCGCCAGTTCCATGTAAGCCACCTTACACACTTTCAAGAAACAGTACTTAGCGTTGTGTACATAGTTCCTCGTAGTCAGCGCGTACACAACTTTCCCACTAGAGCGCCCCGCTAAGCACAACAGCGCAGGCGCAGCACTCGTCCGTCTCCGCACTACAAGATGGCGCTGCCTTAGAGACGGACCAAATTCTGCTTCTGCCGATCCGCGTATTAATATGTAACGCAGCCAATGAGATTGCTGCTAATGTAGAACCTTTTCTCCTCGTGGATCACACTTACGCAGTGATATCTGAACGTGCGACGTATTATAACGAGTGTACAGACCTCCTATTAGTCAGTCTGCATTTGTCTGCGCCAGTCTGTACCAGTATGCATTAGTCTGTATCAGTCTATTGTCAAGTTTCAGTCTGCACCTAAGAAGATTACCACATTCCTGTACATAGCCATGAAGATAAATGTATAGACACTTTGTCAAGTATCAGAGATATATGAGAATAAGATTAACGTACCAAGACCAACTGAACTTCAGATTGACAATTGTAAACAGCATCCAGAATCAAGTTACGTAATGTCTATACTTTTTATTATTTTAATAAATGTGTGTGAAAATTAATCAAGTTCTGTTTAAAGTTGGTCACCGTCAATCTGCTACTCTAAGCGTGCAAGTGGCATTTCTGTCGTCTGACCTAACGGCAGAAGATAAACTCGCCACGATAAGACCTCGAGATATATTGCTGACACTCGCCTACTTCGGTATAGTGACAAGTCAAATAATCTGATGGTGTGGGTACCAAAGGTCTTACAGTACGCACACCACACTTAGTGAGGAATCTGAATATATTGTTCAACCCGCTTCCAACTGCACCTGTAGGGACCATGAGGACACTATCAAGTCTCCCTTAGACGCTCAGAATTTATTGCACAATATTGCGCAATAATATTGACTGTCTGAAAGGGGCATTGACGGTTTGCACACTGTACTGAAAGAGACTGCAGAGCTATAGACCTATATCTCTAACGTCGATCAGTAGTAGAATTTTGGAACACATATTATGTTCGAGTATAATGTCTTTTCTGGAGACTAGAAATCTACTCTGTAGGTATCAGAACGGGTTTCGAAAAAGACGATCGTGTGAAACCCAGCTCGCGCTATTCGTCCACGAGACTCAGAGGGCCATAGACACAGATTCCCAGGTACATCCCGTGTTTCTTGACTCCCGACAGGCGTTCGATACAGTTCTCCACAGTTCAAAATTGTTCAAATGACTCTGAGCACTATGGGACTTAACTTCTCTGGTAATCAGTGCCCTAGAACTTAGAACTACTTAAACCTAACTAACCTAAGGACATCACACACATCCATGCCCGATGCAGGATTCGAACGAACCTGCGACCGTAGCGGTGACGCGGTTCCAGACTGAAGCGTCTAGAACTACACGGCCACACCGGCCGGCCTCCCCACAGTCGTTTAATGAACAAAGTAAGAGCATATGGGCTATCAGACCAATTGTGTGATTGTATTGAAGAGATCCTAGATAACAGAACGCAGCATGTCATTCTCAATGGAGAGAAGTCTTCCGAAGTAAGAGTGATATCAGGTGTGCCTCAGGGGAGTGTCGCAGGAGCGTTGCTATTCACAATATGCATAAATGACTTTGTGGATGACATCGGAAGTTCACTGAGGCTTTTTGCGGATGATGCTGTAGTATATCGAGAGGTTGTAACAATGGAAAATTGTACTGTAATGCAGGAGGATCTGCAACGAATTGACGCATGGTGCAGGGAACGGCAATTGAATCTCAATGTAGACAAGTGCATTGTGCTGCGAATACATAGAAAGATAGATCCCTTATCATTTAGCTACAATATAGCAGGTCAGCAACTGGAAGTAGTTAATTTCATAAATTATCTGGGAGTAGGCATTAAGAGTGATTTAAAATGGAATCATCATATAAAGGTGATCTTCGGTAAAGCGGATGCCAGACTGAGATTCATTGGAAGATTCCTAAGGAAATCCAATCCGAAAACAAAGGAAGTAGGTTACAGTACGCTTGTTCGCCCGCTGCTTGAATACTGCTCAGCAGTGTGGGATCCGTACGAGATAGGGTTGATAGATGAGATCGAGAAGATCCAACGGAGAGCAGCGCGCTTCGTTACAGGGTCATTTAGTAATCGCGAAAGCGTTTCGGAGATGATAGAGTTACTCCAGTGGAGGACTCTGCAGGATAGACGCTCAGTAGCTTGTTACGGGCTTTTGTTGAAGTTTGGACAACATACCTTCACCGAGGAGTCAAGCAGTATATTGCTCCCTCGCGAAGAGACCATGAGGATAAAATCAGAGAGATTAGAGCCCACACAGAGGCATACCGACAGAGAACCGATAGAGGTACTCAGAGTACCCTGCGCCACACGCCGTCAGGTCGCTTGCGGAGTATGGATGTAGATGTAGATGTAGATGTAGATGCCCCGATAGCTGAGTAGTCACGCCCAGGTACGATTCCCGGCTGGTTCGGTGATTTTCTCCGCTCAGGGACTGGGTGTTGTGTTGTCCTAATGATCATTTCATCATCATCAGTGGAAGGCAACGGGAAACCACCACTGGAATCACTTCCCTAGAAGCTCATGCGGTGGACCTCTCTGACGAGGCTTCCCCCATGACAAGACCTGCCGTAAGGCAGAACACAAAGTTTTAGTTTTTCTCACCACAGAGAACGAAATGGCCGACGGCCTTCACTTAACGTCCGAGACCAGCGGTGTTTGCGTAGAGTTGTCAGTGCAAATAGACAATCAACACTGCGTGCAGTACACGCAGATATCACTACGGGAAGGATGACGAACGTATCCGTTATGACACTGCGGCGAAATTTGGCGTTTATGGGCTATGGCAGCAGACGACCGACAAGAGTGTAAACAGCACAACATCGCTTGCAGCGCTTCTCTTCGACTCGTGACCATATTGGTTGACTCTAGACAGTGAAACTAACCCTTTAATTATTTTTATCATTTAAACACTGACCTACAGAACTTTCCCTGACAAAGACAACTCAAGCTCAACCTATTCATTTATTAGGCACAATATACAATCCCAACCCAAAGTGACAGTGACAACATGACTTCCAATAATTAATACAAAAGAATGGCCCTGAATTGCAAGAAATCCTAGCAATAATACAAATCAAAAAAATATGAAATTATAGAAATATGACACTTTCTTAATTGCCTAAACTCATTTCAATCGCGAATCCCGATAGTGGAAACTCACATTCTTTTTTATAACTCGCTTACCTCACTGAAAATCTTCATACCACGAAGTAGACCATTTGTTGCAAATAACAACGGCCAGCTAAAGAAAAAGAGTTTAACTACTATACCAGGAGGCATATGGTTAGCCAAAGAAAGATTTTGTTGTAGAGCAAGCAATGTACTTAGAAAATTTTATTTTATCCATTGTACATCCAGTTCCACTGCCCAAATACACTACTGGCCATTAAAAGTGCTACACCACGAAGATGACGTGCTACAGACGCGAAATTTAACCGACAGGAAGAAGATGCTGTGATATAAAAATGATTTGCTTTTCAGAGCATTCACACAAGGTTGGCGTCGGTCGCGACACAAACAACGTGCTGACATGAGGAAAGTTTCCAACCGATTTCTCATACACAAACAGCAGTTGACCAGCGTTGCCTGGTGAAACGCTGTTGTGATGCCTCCTGTAAGGAGGAGAAATGCGTAGCATCACGTTTCCGACTTTGATAAAGGTCGGATTGTAGCCTATCGCGACTGCGGTTTATCGTATCGCGACATTGCTGCTCTCGTTGGTCGAGATCCAATGTTAGCAGAATATGGAATCGGTGGGTTCAGGAGGGTAATACGGAACGCCATGCTGGATCCCAACGGCCTCGTGTCACTAGCAGTCGAGATGACAGGCATCTTATCCGCATGGCTGTAACGGATCGTGCAGTCACGTCTCGATCCCTGAGTCAACAAACGGGGACGTTTGCAAGACAACAACCATCTGCACGAACAGTTCGACGACCTTTGCAGCAGCATGGACTATCAGCTCGGAGACCATGGCTGCGGTTGCCCTTGACGCTGCATCACAGACAGGAGCGAATGCTATGGTGTACTCAACGACAGAAAATGTTCGACTGCTGCCCTGGCCAGCACATTCTCCAGATCTCTCACCAATTAAAAACATCTGCTCAACGGTGGCCGAACAATTGGCTCGTCACAATACGTCACTACTCTTGATGAACTGTGGTATCGTGTTGAAGCTGCATGGGCAGTTGTACCTGTACACGCCATCCAAGCTCTGTTTGACTCAATGCCCAGGCGTATCAAGGCCGTTATTACAGCCCGAGGTGGTTGTTCTGGGTACTGATTTCTCAGGATCTATGCACGCAAATTGCGTGAAAATGTAATCACATGTCGGTTCTAGTATAATATATTTGTCCAATGAATACCAGTTTATCATCTGCATTGCTTCTTGGTGTAGCAATTTTAATGGCCAGTAGTGGATTATCAACGATACATCCATTATCATACCTTTCCTTGCATATTTTCCTACAAGAAATTTCATCTCACTTTACGTTGCGTGTCCTATCAACACAGAGTCTCTGCTGAGAAAAAAAACATGTCCATACACTTCCCTATCCACTCACTAACTGCTAAGCCGTCCAACCACAGAATCTCTTGCCGAGGGCGCAGAGCGCTGTCAGCGATATTAGCACAACCTACAGCGCTGCCAACACACAAACAGGCTACTTTGAACAACAGCAAATCCGTAACCTGTTCGGATGAGTCCCTATTTGACGAGAGTGGCGTAGACCCGACAAAGCAATGCACCCGAGTTGTCAACGAGGCGCTGTGCAATCTGGTGGTGGTTCCATTATGGTGTGGGCTGTGTTTACATGGAATGGACTGTGTCCTCTGGTCCAACTTAACCAGTCATTGACTGGAAGTGGTTATGTACCCTGCTTGAAGACCATTTGCAGCCATTCATGGACCTCGTGTCCGCCCCCGGTAGATGAGTGGTCAACGCGACCGAATGTCAATCCTACGGTCCCGGGCTCGATTCCCGGCTGTGTCGGAGATTTTCTCCGCTCAGGGACTGGGTGTTGTGTTGGCCTAATCATAATCATTTCATCCACATCGACGTGCAAGTCGCCGATGTGGCGTCAAACCGAAAGACCTGCACCTGGCGAACTGTCTACCCGTCGGGAGGCCATAGTCACACGACATTTTTATGGATTTCGTGCTCCCAAACGACGGTGGATGACAATGTGCCATGTCACCAGACCCCAAATGTTTGTAAACGGTTCCAGCGAATGATTTGTCAGTCCAGGTCCCCAACATGAATCCCATCGAACATTTATGGAACAAAATCGAAAGGTCAGTTCGTGCGCAAAATACTGCACTTTCAACGCTTTTGCAGTTATGGGCGGCAGTAGATACAGCAGGTTAGCAGAGAGCGCTACTCGGGTAGGCGCGCCGGCCCCGGATCGAATCCACCCGCCGGTTTAACGACGGAGGCCTGTGTGCCAGTCAGCCTGGATGCGGCTTTTAGGCGGTTTTCCACATCCCACTAGGTGAATACCGGGCTGGTCCCCACGTTCTGCCTCAGTTACACGGCTCGGAGACATCTGAATGAACACATTCGCACTATTCCATTGATTACACTATATGCAGACAGTTGGGGTACACTAATTCAGTCCTGGGGGGGGGGGGGGTACGGAGTGGCGGCAGGAACGGCATCCGGCTACCCCTTGAATTAACCTTGCCAAAATCCGATTAACCATGCCGCCACTGCGTCATTGCAGGAACCAGGCACAAGCAAAAAAAAAAAAAAAGTGCACCGTGGCTCAGTATTTCTTCAGGGAACTTCCAACGACTTATTGCTACACTACGCCAGGCAAATGAAGATCCGACACGATAATGGGAAGTATCCTATGAATTTTGTCAACTAAGTGTATTGTACCGTGTTAAGGTAGTATCGGACAATAAACAGCAGTTCCCGCCGAGACCGAGGGAAATTCATTTCGCTCCCAAAGAATTTCCGCAGACCGCTGAAAAAAAAGGAAAGCACGAAAGACCAGGGAGGGTGATTGAGGACGTATGCGAAAGCAACGTACAGTACTTTGAGAAATGGAATTCATCAGCGATTAGCAAACGGAAGATACCTCGTTATACCGGCCGGTGTTGCCAAGCGGTTCTAGGCGCTTCAATCTGGAACCGCGCGACCGCTACGGTCGCAGGTTCGAATCCTGCCTCGGGCATGGATGTGTGTGATGTCCTTAGGTTAGTTAGGTTTAAGCAATTCTAAGTTCTAGGGGACTGAGGACCTCAGATGTTAAGTCCCATAGTGCTCAGAGCTATTTGAACCATTTTTGAACCATACCTCGTTATCCACAATAGCAAACTGAATTTCATAGTATCATGACTATCATCAGAAATGTTTATTTTACTCGTAGCAGTTTTCGAAACTGGCAAATAAGATCATAGATCATAATCGATAGATTTATGCATGTTCCGTATAAGTTGTCTGCTGACGTTGTACGTGTGGCGTTCGCTGTGTTATTCAGTGGTTTGCTACTTAACTAATTTTTTAATGAAAATGATAATGTTATTTCATTACAGTGAGTAATTAAAAAATAATTTTTACTCCCGGCTAAAGATTTGGTCAAGTTGCTAAAAAAATCCAATTTAACGTTGTGTTAAAGTGTTACCTGTAAGTTGTATAAGTCACAGTTCATACAACAGATTCTGTACAACTATTGATTATGATGGAAACAGTTATTTATAGCAAAATGATCATTAAAACCACCGAATATCAGCCGCGCGCAACACTGACGTATGTTGCCTGAAACAATGTTCTTCGCAACTCGTGCGTAGTTAAGTTCGGCTCCATACATCAGCAAGAAAAAGTTTGTTATGTGGATTGTGCTATGAGCACTGTTTTTAAAGAACCAATCTGATTCGAATTATTTCATTAAAATGAGTTCGGGACCACCGGTGCACATTTATGTTTACACATTTTTATTGCCTTCGGCATTTATGTCTGCAGAGCTGCGTGCTTTGAATTTGCTGCTGAGACAAATAATTGCTACGATGGCGGCAGACAACTGACAGAGACTTTCTAGTGTTAGAGCAAATTTCTTTTTAACAGGTTAAGTATTTGAATTAATGCCGATTAATTTGCACTTTTTTATTGTGCACTATTTAGACTAATTTGCATCAAGCAAACCTTTCATACTTTCGTAAGAAACACAGACAAAAATGCGCTACAAATCGCTAACATCAATGGCTGCACTTCTTGCAGCGGGAAGGAATAATTAACACAGATAATGCTTATTGGGAGAGGAATTAAAGTTACAAATAATTACGCACTCATATTTATATTAATAATGAACTCTATTCTCAAGTACTAATTAACAAATAATTACAGTTTCTTCAAAAATATTATGGGACTTACCTGCTAAGGTCATCAGTCATTAAGCTCACACACTACTTAACCTAAATTATCCTAAGGACAAACACACACACCAATGCCCGATGGAGGACTCGAACCTCCGCCGGGACCAGCCGCAACGACCATGACTCCCGCGCCCTAGACCGCTCGGCTAATCCCGCGCGGCTACAATTTCTTAACACAGCTCAGTTTGATATGCGTCTTGCATCCGCAACCTACAAAAGCCATCATTGTCTTTGTATGATAGACATCGATATGTCTAATTACATCATTAAAATATATTATATAAATAATTAATATTTATCATCGTTTTATTTCACTGTTTTTCCGTATGTCGGATAGATAATGTTTATAACTGTTAGAGGCATAATTTCCTCTCGTCGCACTGTAGCTAAAATTTATCTCGTGGATGTTATATACGCCTGTGTATCTGTGTACTCAACTACTTTTGTTGTGTAAATATATAATAATTATGTCATTTATTTTGGCGTTTTAATACATTCTTTTGTACCTGTACCTCTGGTTTCATATGTAGTTCTCCGGGAAAGTAATAATTTGTAAAAAAACCTCTGTATATTTTACTGGTCCATAAGCAGGGAAGCTAAATGTAAAACTTGTAGTACAGCCCCGCCGCTAAGGAAGTAGTCTGGCCGGACTGCAAAACGTGGACCTGGTGCTCAAAGCGCTTGCTTCCTTTGTTGCGTCTGGTATAGTCGAGTTCTGACTGTGATAATGAATGGTCAGCGGAAACCTTGCTCAGCTACTGTGGTTTATTTGGCTATATAAATTGAGGCAAGAAGAGCTTGCTAGTATGTAAATTAGCCTGGGATGGAATGTTAAGTGTTCTGTCGATCATGGTATCATTATTGGCCCTGTTTGGTTACATTTACGACATCAAGAAGACTCACATCATGTCGTGGCAACCTTCCAGAACCATGGTTGCTTTACCGCCAATTTTATAGCCACTGTAATTTCTCACAAGTGCTACCACCTTCAGCAGAACATCTAAATACGTACATCCAATGAACCAGGTATTATGTATTGAATAATAAATTTGTGTGCACATCCGCGGTTATCCACAGTCATATTTCGAGACAGGGTACTTACTAAGTGAATTATTTCCGGCTATCCTTTTTATATTAAACTGACGATTTTGGCAGTAAAACATTTTGCAGTTTTTATTAACTTTGTGAAATATAAAGTTTGCTTAATTTTCTGTAGGTAGTAAATGATTTACACCACATAATTTTTCATCTTAAAGTTTGCTAAAGTGTGTTCATAAACAAAATTTTTTCATTGAATAAGAAGCTGCCGTTAAAGTTATCAATCATAAAAATATTAACTGCTTGTAGCTGAAGCAGGCAAAAAGGAATACAAACGTCTCAAAAATGAGATCGACAGAAAGTACAAAATGGCTAAAGAGGACAAACGTGAAGGTGTACAGGCATATATCACTAATGGGTAAGATAGATACTGCCCACAGGAAAATTAAAAAGACCTGTGGAGAAAAGAGAACCACTTGTATGAATAACAAGAGCTCAGATGGAAACTCAGTTCTAAGCAAAGAAGGGAAAGCAGAAAGGTGGAAGCAGTATATAGAGGGTCTACACAAGGGCGATGTACTTAAGTACAGGGCTATTACAAATGATTGAACCGATTTCATAAAGTCACTGTAGCTCCATTCATTGACATATGGTCACGACACACTACAGATACGTAGAAAAACTCATAAGCCGGCCGCTGTGGCCGAGCGGTTCTAGGCGCTTCAGTCCGGAACCGCGCGACTGCTGCGGTCGCTGGTTCGAATCCTGCCTCGGGCATGGGTGTGTGTGATGTCCTTAGGTTAGTTAGGTTTAAGTAGTTCTAAGTTCTAGGGGACTGATGACCTCCGCTGTTAAGTCCCATAGTGCTCAGAGCCATTTTTGAAAAACTCATAAAGTTTTTTTCGGCTGAAGCCGCACTTCAGGTTTCTGCCGTCAGAGCGCTCGAGAGCGCAGTGAGACAAAATGGCGACAGGCGCCGAGAAAGCGTATGTCGTGCTTGAAATGCACTCACATCAGTCAGTCATAACAGTGCAACGACACTTCGGGACGAAGTTCAACAAAGATCCACCAACTGCTAACTCCATTCGGCGATGGTCTGCGCAGTTTAAAGCTTCTGGATGCCTCTGTAAGGGGAAATCAACGGGTCGGCCTGCAGTGAGCGAAGAAACGGTTGAACGCGAGCGGGCAAGTTTCACGCGTAGCCCGCGAAAGTCGACGAATAAAGCAAGCAGGGAGCTAAACGTACCACAGCCGACGGTTTGGAAAATCTTACGGAAAAGGCTAAAGCAGAAGCGTTACCATATACAATTGCTACACTTCCATCATCATGTTCGGCATTTCTTAAACAGGAGATTGGAAAACCGATGGATCGGTCGTGGTGGAGATCATGTCATGGCCTCCACGCTCTCCCGACTTAACTCCATGCGATTTCTTTCTGTGGGGTTATGTGAAAGATTCAGTGTTTAAACCTCCTCTACCAAGAAACGTGCCAGAACTGCGACCTCGCATCAACGATGCTTTCGAACTCATTGATGGGGACATGCTGCGCCGAGTGTGGGAGGAACTTGATTATCGGCTTGATGACTGCCGAATCACTAAAGGGGCACATATCGAACATTTGTGAATGCCTAAAAACCTTTTTGAGTTTTTCTATGTGTGTGCAAAGCATTGTGAACATATCTCAAATAATAAAGTTATTGTAGAGCTGTGAAATCTCTTCAATCATTTGTAATAACCCTGTACATGGAAGAGGATGTAGATGAAGATGAAATTGAAGATATAATACTGCGTGAAGAGTTTCACAGAACACTGAAAGACCTAAGTCGAAACTAGGCCCCGGGAGTAGACAACATTCCATTAGAACTACTGATAGCCTTCGGAGAGCCAGCCCTGACAAAACTCTACCATCTGGTGAGGAAGGTGTATGAGACAGGCGAAATACCCTCAGACTTGAAGAGTAATATAATAATTCCAATCATAAGAAAAGCAGGTGTTGACAGATGCGAAAATTACCGAACTATCAGTTTAATAAGTCACGGTTGCAAAATATTAAAACGAATTCTTTACCGACTAATGGAAAAACTTGTAGAAGCTGACTTCGGGGAGGATCAATTAGGATTCCGTAGAAATACTGGAGCACCTGAGGCAATACTGATCCTACGACATATCACAGAAGATACACTCCTGGAAATGCAAAAAAGAACACATTGACACCGGTGTGTCAGACCCACCATACTTGCTCCGGATACTGCGAGAGGGCTGTACAAGCAATGATCACACGCACGGCACAGCGGACACACCAGGTACCGCGGTGTTGGCCATCGAATGGCGCTAGCTGCGCAGCATTTGTGCACCGCCGCCGTCAGTGTCAGCCAGTTTGCCGTGGCATGCGGAGCTCCATCGCAGTCTTTAACACTGGTAGCATGCCGCGACAGCGTGGACGTGAACTGTATGTGCAGTTGACGGACTTTGAGCGAGGGCGTATAGTGGGCATGCGGGAGGCCGGGTGGACGTACCGCCGAATTGCTCAACACGTGGGGCGTGAGGTCTCCACAGTACATCGATGTTGCCGCCAGTGGTCGGCGGAAGGTGCACGTGCCCGTCGCCCTGGGACCGGACCGCAGCGACGCACGGATGCACGCCAAGACCGTAGGATCCTACGCAGTGCCGTAGAGGACCGCACCGCCACTTCCCAGCAAATTAGGGACACTGTTGCTCCTGGGGTATCGGCGAGGACCATTCGCAACCGTCTCCATGAAGCTGGGCTACGGTCCCGCACACCGTTAGGCCGTCTTCCGCTCACGCCCCAACATCGTGCAGCCCGCCTCCAGTGGTGTCGCGACAGGCGTGAATTGAGGGACGAATGGAGACGTGTCGTCTTCAGCGATGAGAGTCGCTTCTGCCTTGGTGCCAATTATGGTCGTATGCGTGTTTGGCGCCGTGCAGGTGAGCGCCACAATCAGGACTGCATACGACCGAGGCACACAGGGCCAACACCCGGCATCATGGTGTGGGGAGCGATCTCCTACACTGGCCGTACACCACTGGTGATCGTCGAGGGGACACTGAATAGTGCACGGTACATCCAAACCGTCATCGAACCCATCGTTCTACCATTCCTAGACCGGCAAGGGAACTTGCTGTTCCAACAGGACAATGCACGTCCGCATGTATCCCGTGCCACCCAACGTGCTCTAGAAGGTGTACGTCAACTACCCTGGCCAGCAAGATCTCCGGATCTGTCCCCCATTGAGCATGTTTGGGACTGGATGAAGCGTCGTCTCACGCGGTCTGCACGTCCAGCACGAACGCTGGTCCAACTGAGGCGCCAGGTGGAAATGGCATGGCAAGCCGTTCCACAGGACTACACCCAGCATCTCTACGATCGTCTCCATGGGAGAATAGCAGCCTGCATTGCTGCGAAAGGTGGATACTGTACTAGTGCCGACATTGTGCATGCTCTGTTGCCTGTGTCTATGTGCCTGTGGTTCTGTCAGTGTGATCATGTGATGTATCTGACCCCAGGAATGTGTCAATAAAGTTTCCCCTTCCTGGGACAATGAATTCACGGTGTTCTTATTTCAATTTCCAGGAGTGTAGGTTGAGGAAAGGCAAACCTACGTTTCTAGCATTTGTAGACTTAGAGAAAGCTTTTGACAGTGTTGACTGGAATACTCTCTTTCATATTCTGAAGGTGGCAGGGGTAACATGTAGGGAGCGAAAGGCTATTTACAGTTTCTACAGAAACCAGATGGCAGTTATAAGAGCCAAGGGGCATGAAAGGGAAGCAGTGGTTGGGAAGGGAGTGACACAGGGTTGTAGCCTCTCCCCAATGTTATTCAATCTGTATATTGGGCAAACAGTAAAGGAAACAAAAGAAAAATTACGAGCAGGAATTAAGGTACAGGGAGAGGAAATAAAAACTTTGGGGTTCGCCGATGACATTGTAATTCTGTCAGAGACAGCAAACTGCCTGGCAGAGCAGTTGAACGGAATTGATAGTGTCTTGAAAGGTGGATATAAGATGAACTTCAACAAAAGCAAAACGAAGATAATGGAATGTAGTCAAATTAAGTCGGGTGACGATGAGGAAATTACATTAGGTAATAAATAAATTTTGCTATTTTGAAAGCAAAATAACTTATGATGGTCGAAGTAGAGAGGATATAAAATGTAGACTGGCAATGACAAAGAATGCGTTTCTGAAGAAGAGAAGTTTGTTAACTTCGAGTATAGATTTTTAAGTGTTAGGAAGTCGTTTCTGAAAGTATTTATATGGAGCCTAGCCATGTATGGAAGTGAAACATGGACGATAAATAGTTTGGATAAAAGCTTTCGAAATGGTGTGCTACAGAAGAATGGTGAAGATTAGTGGGTAGATCACGTACCTAGTGAGGAGGTATTGAATAGAATTGGGGAGAAGAGAAAATTGTGGCACAACTTGACTAGGAGAAAGGATCAGTTGGTAGGACATGTTCTGAAGCATCAAGATATCACCAATTTAGTATTGGAGGGAAGAGTGGAGGGTAAAAATCGTAGAGGGAGACCAAGAGATGAATGAACTAAGCAAATTCAGGAGGATGTAGGTTGCTGTAGGTACTGGGAGATGAAGAGATTTGCACAGGCAGAGTAGCATTGAAAGCTGCATCAAACCAGTGCCTGAACTGAAGATCGCAACAACAACAACAGCTGTCTGTAAGTAAAAGTTATAGAAAGGCAGCAGTATTATTTCACTTTGAACAGGTTTGTAAACTTTTAACTGTTTTTGTCTTTGTATATGCTGTTTTACAGTAGTTTTTCAAGTTGTGCAGCCACTTACAAGGCCAGTTTGACTTTTAGTTCAGTGACAGGTTAGTTGCTAAGTCTCCTTCGTAACTGTTGAATTAATTTTGCGTTATTCATTATACTTAAAGTTTTTACTAAATGTATTTGCCATTTTCTTAATTTTGTGCGTTACTATTTACAATTTATTGTGGTTCTCCGAATCATGCGAGTTTAAGTGACCCCATAAACAACTTGTGCCATAAAAGAAAGTAAAGACACCTTCTGGGGAAGTATAGCAACTGGTCTGTCCATTTGTGTACAGTAACTTTACGTGTAAATTTTTGAAACCCGTAGTAATCATTGCTGTTTCATATCATAATCTTGTCTTCATGTTAGTTAATTAAAATAATAGTAGTTCAGCTCACTGCCATTTTTAGTACTTCCTTACGCCCTTCTGCATTTGTTCATTATACTACATAGTAGCCTGCCGGGGTGGCCGTGCGGTTCTAGGCGCTACAGTCTGTAACTTCGTGACTGCTGCGGTCGCAGGTTCGAATCCTACCTCGGGCATGGATGTGTGTGATGTCCTTACATTAGTTAAGTTTAAGTAGTTCTAAGTTCTAGGGGACTGATGACCTCAGAAGTTAAGTTACATAGTGCTCAGAGCCATTTTTGAACTACGTAGTACTTTTTACCAATAGCAACCGTTATTGTGAGACAGTGGGTATTGATTGCAATATCTATTGGCCAGTCTGCCTTCTGCACAACGGTTAACTGTTGTGTTGTTTGCTAGGGCAAGATATAATACGCAGAATAACTGGGTTAGAAGAGATTAGTTAGTGTATTAAGTGAGGTTAGTTTTCTTAGGTGAAGTTTATTTCCGCTTTGCCATAAAACATGATACCACATTGCCTAATTAGCTTGGCGATAGCATGTGTATATAATTACAATTTACTTTCGTATTTGCAGCACGTCAGCTCACAACCCGTTTCCATTGCCGTTGTTACCGTTTCATTTACTTCGCGATTACGAAATTTTAATCCGATTCCTTGTCATTAGGTAGAGTCGGGCTAAATCTTTCACATAAGGTTAACATTATCGGCGATTATTTAGGTAAGGGCTGGCAGTGTCGCTCAGTGAGCATAACGTTTTTCTTTAAAACTTTTATCCATTCTGGATTTGGAACACTGTGGCTGTCTTGTAAAGGTTTCAGTAATTACTGGAACCGACCGCCGTTATTTCTTCAATTTTTATTTATTCATGACCGATTTCGAATCGCCTGGCGATTCATCATAGATGATACAATTTGGCTTGGAGTATCGTGGGGGTCATGCATCTGTGGCAAATATAGAGACGAAATAGTGAGCACAGTATGTGGAAAGAATATTAAGACTGGAAGATTAATTTGATGGTATTACTCACTGTTTTTATTCTTGTTGCAAGCACTGTTATGGAACACGTAATGTATGCTTACCAGTATCTTTAAATATCAATTGAAACAGGCACTTTTCCACCGTTGGCGACTCCCACATACTCAAAGACCTTGTAAAAAATAAGCACATACTTTACAAAATGTAAACAAACCAAAGTGTGTGGCTGTTGTCTCCAAAGAGTTTTGTGGAGGCACAGATTTTCTTTGCTCATTATTCGTTTTGTATGGCATTCGTAATAAAACACATATTTATTTCATTACTTTCTTTATAAAAACTGTTATTATGTTTTTACTTTGCAAATTTTTATACTGTTTACAAAATCTACAACAAAGTGTGTAAGACAATGTTTCTGGTAGTGAAGTTATGTTTGGCATGTTTCTCACAGCTCAATAAAGAGGATAGTATACTTACGGAGAGCGGTAGGGGGAAGGAGGGGGAGGATTGGGTTGGGGAAGGGTGGGAGGGAATGAGGCAGAGAGAGAGAGAGATTCTGTGTGTGTGCAATGTAAAAATGTAATACTACTTTTTATAAAGAAAGTAATGTAATAAATATATATTTTATTAAGAGTGCCACACAAAATGAAAAATGAGCAGAGAAAATCTCTGCCTCCACAAAACTCTTTGGAGACAACAACAGCCACACTCTTTGGTTTGTTTATATTTCGTAAAGTGTGTGGGAGTCGCCATCTGTGGAAAAGTACCTGTTTCACTTGATATTTAACGATTCTGGGAAGCGTACATTACGTGTTCCAGAGCAGTGCTTGCAACAAGAATAATTACAGTGAGTAATACCATCAAATTAATGTTACAGTCTTAATATTCTTCCCACATTCAGAGCTCACTTTTTCGTCTCTATATTTGTCACAGATGCACGAACCCCACAATACTCGAAGCTAAATTGTATCATCTGATGATGAATCGCCAGGCGATTCGAAACCGGTCATGAATAAATAGAAATTGAAGAAGAAACGGTGATCGGTTGCAGCAATTCCTGAAACGTTTTTATTTTATTTCAACAGTTGTGGCGCCACTCACATAAGATCGTGAAAGCTTTCAATCAGTAATCAGCAAATCACTGTTTTATTTCTTTTGCGACGGTTGTTTACAGTAGAGAAATACATAGAAAGCAGCACGTGTACTAGATAAATTATAGTGATCCTTTGTTCGATTTGTAATTAGTAGTTGTGGTGGACGGATCTATGCTATAGTGAATGAGCCGCTGGTCCACTGGGATGTTCACTCGAAACATTCCACTTACTTCGCCTGTTCTGCATAAGTTCTGCTCGTGTTCTGCAAGACAAGCTACTCAGTCGTGTTACATACGAGTTCTACAACGTCGAGAGCCCACCTACTCATACTGACGCGTCCCGGTCACAAATATTGTGCCGTCCTTGGCCTTGCACTTCCGCGTAATATACTGAGACAATATTATTCAGCAGTAAAAAGTGAGCGTCTGGAGCTAATTATAGATAGGGTTGCCAGGTGTCAGACTTCAGCCGGACATGTTCAGCTTTTTACGGTCGTGTCCGGTCAGACAATTCCAGCCTGTCGCACTTTTGTTGGCTTCAGTTGTGGCAACTTTCCTTTTCATGCGAGCCGTTCTATATCCCGCCAACTTTAGGCAGTTACGTGTGAAAAAAGCTGCGGGCGTTAGTTCCATTACATCTGGCAGCTTAACAGACTTGCTATTTCTCCGACCAAATCCCGTAACCTGCCTACAGATCACTTCTTCTGGATTCATATTGCAATGGTGCAGTGGAAAATGTGAAAATGCAGCATTTGTGTGGTGTGGTCGACACTGTGAAAATGATTGTTTTTCATGTCTCTGCGATATTCGTTTATCTGTGGTATAAAACGATGGACATAGTCCAAATAAAGAGTATTTCGTTTTTCATTTTTGCCTTCAAAATTAAATTGTTATTTTTCCTTAAGTTAAGCAATTTTTATCAACAGTTTCATAAAATATTGGTAATTAAGCATTTGTATTTGAAATGAAATCAGGAATTTCGCGTGCAGCATGTAATTAGAAAGAGGAAGATGTGCATTGTTCATAAAAGCATGATGAATTTTACAATTATGAGATGTAGATAGCCGGCCGAAGTGGCCGTGCGGTTAAAGGCGCTGCAGTCTGGAACCGCAAGACCGCTACGGTCGCAGGTTCGAATCCTGCCTCGGGCATGGAGGTTTGTGATGTCCTTAGGTTAGTTAGGTTTAACTAGTTCTAAGTTCTAGGGGACTAATGACCTCAGAAGTTGAGTCCCATAGTGCTCAGAGCCATTTGAACCATTTGAGATGTAGATATTTCACATTGAACGAGGAAACGAAAGGCATAGTTGACGTTTGAACCAGCGATCTGCACTTCGCCATAAATCTGTTACGCTATTGATTCCGCTACAAATCTGATGTGATACTATGAGTCAACTGTATGTAATATAGCTCCCTCGGAGAGCTTCAAGGCCGATTATCTCAGTAAATTTATGAAAAAGTTTAAGAACAACCTACTTCTCGGCACGTTTTAACCGCGTTCCACTACGGAGCAGGAAGCAGCCTCAGCCATTTTCATACAGCGTATTAACTAGACTTCGCCACTGTTTCTATGTTTCGATACAGTGTATCGATACGTGGAACTGTTTCAGTGTTTCGGAACGGCTGTGGTTCACTGTTTCGAAACAGTGGTGTTTCATTCCACCCCTGTCTCGGATAACCGGACCAGATTCGATCTCGAGCCAGACACAGAAACTGTATCGTTGTGTCAAAATAAAGGCTGTTTCAGTCCACCTGTGCTTGGAACGGACTAATTGTATCGAAACAGTGATGTTTCATTCCGCTCTGTGTCGGACGTGATTCGGGCTCGGCACAGGTACTCAAACACAACATACCACTTCGTGAAACATTTTCAAGAGTGTCGAAATCTTTTTGACAAGCAATACCATGAAGCTTAAGATATCCGAAAATAAAGCTTCATTTCTAGCTGACTGTCCTATTCCGAAATGGCGTAACATCTGCTTTATAAACACTAACCAAACAATAAAACAACGCATACTATTCACATTCAAAATAATAAATATGTGAAAATCATTCAGTTAAATTACAATTTTTTGTAACATATGCTTCTCTGTTCATGTACAGTAATCGTATTAAGAAACGCAAGTAAGCCTACAACATTTTGAATAAGAAAAGGCGTAGAGTGACAGTTATTAGACATATATACAAAGTTGATGTAGGTATAATTGCAAGCAATCTGTTTTGACGTATCACTGATAGTGTAATGGTGAACGGGAAGGGCTGGGAAGCATGGTGAATTTATAGTAACGGTTGAAAACACCTTGAAAGACAAAATTTTTTCTGTTATATTTTGTTATTTATTCGAATTATTTGGCATTATTTGTGAGTCTATAGTCACTGTGCCTATTATCCACAATGATTCCCTTTGTGTGCATGGAAATTATCAGGATGGGTATATTACCCATACTAACGGAATGTGGGAATCTCAGTAGCCTATCCGTAGTTTCTGCAGTTTGCTCCCACCTCCAGTTCCGTTCGTGGTGGTCATGCATCTGTCTTCAGCTATGGCTGTCCTCAGCCAATTGAAAAGTATGAAAGTGACACGACACGAAAGCAGTGCATTTGCTGCATGAAATACGAAACTGCCAAGACGCCTAAGTGATAGTTTCACACTTTCTTCGATATGATTAGCGCTCTCGCATCACAATTTTGTTTATATGGACATACTTATACAGCAGACATTCAAGATGATAAAATGTGTAGGTTTATTAAATTACAAAACACAAACTGTTTCACTGTTTCGAAACAGCGTATCGAAACATTACATTGTACTGTTTCATTTGTTGCGAAACAGTTACGTGTTTCAGTTTGCCCATCTCTAGTATTAACAGCGCGACAATCGGAGCACAACAATACAGTCGCTGGGACTCTACAGGATTTTTTTAAATAAAAACTACGTAGCTAAAGCGTGATTAATCCATTTGAATATCTTAAAGTTTCATTTAACTTAGTGATAATACACCGGGTGCACAAAAAGTCAGTATAAATTTGAAAACTGAATAAATCACGGAATAATGTAGATAGAGAGTTACAAAGTGACACACGCTTGGAATGACATGGGGTTTTGAAACTTCCTGGCAGATTGAAACTGTGTGCCCGACCGAGACTCGAACTCGGGACCTTTGTCTTTCCCGGGCAAGTGCAAGTGCAAGCTGTGAGTACCGGGCGTGAGTCGTGCTTCGGTAGCTCAAATGGTAGAGCACTTGCCCGCGAAAGGCAAAGGTCCCGAGTTCGAGTCTCGGTCGGGCACACAGTTTTAATCTGCCAGGAAGTTTCATATCAGCGCACACTCCCCTGCAGAGTGAAAATCTCATTCTGGACATGGGGTTTAATTAGAACCATAAAAAAATACAAAAGTTCAAAAAATGTCCGACAGATGGCGCTTCATCTGATCAGAATAGCAATAATTGGCATAGCAAAGTAAGAAAAAGCAAAGGAAATGCTCAATATGTCCACCATCATTCCTCAACAATAGCTGTAGTCGAGGAATAATGTTGTGAACAGCACTGTAAAGCATGTCCGGAGTTATGGTGAGGCATTGGCGTCGGATGTTGTCTTTCAGCATCCCAAGAGATGTCGGTCGATCGCGATACACTTGCGACTTCAGGTAACCCCAAAGCCAATAATCGCACGGACTGAGGTCTGGGGACCTGGGAGGCCAAGCATGACGAAAGTGGCGGCTGAACACACGATCATCACCAAACGACGCGCACAATAGATCTTTCACGCGTCTGGCAATATGGGATGGAGCGCCTGGTTCTAATAAAACCCCATGTCATTCCAAGCATGTGTGTCAATTTTTACCTCTCTATCAACAATATTCTGTGGTTTATTAAGTTTTCAAATTTATACTGACTTTTTGATCACCCGGTACCAAACCACAAGTAGGACCTAATTTCAAGAGCGTAACAACGCTAGATTTATTCTTGTGATGAACGGAGTATACCAAGTTATTGTGCACCACTCCTGCCCAAACATTAAAGGAAAACCTTTCTTGGTGGGAGTGTGCTATTATGTCATGTGGGCTATCATCAGCCCACACGTAAGAATTATAGATGTTCAACATACTTGACTGCGGTAAAGTAGCCTCATCAGCAAATAAAACATCTGCAGGGAAGGTTTCATTGGCTCCATTCTTCTGTAGGTCCCAAAAAGCGAAGTTGCGATGTGGAGGACCATCGTAAGAGGTCATTGTTTGCACTCTCTGGACTGATACGGATGCACTCCAGCCTCAAAACACTTTGATGGCTCACACCCAACGCGTGTCCTACAGTTCTCGGGCTTGTCGAGCGCTTATTCTCTACTGTATTTACTTCTTTACTTCTTTCTTCTAATGCAGGAGTTCTGCGATATTTTCCAATGCCAGTTCCACGCCTGGAACCACAAAACGAGCCACTCGTGCTTGACTCCCGATGAAGACGCTCGAATGTTCGGCGATCCGGCAGATTCATAACCAGGACTCAATCCCTGTACATTCTCTGAGCAACTAATCCATTTGTTTGTGCAGCCCCATACATCAAATGCATGTTGGCCAGCTGCGCATTGGTGAAACGATGCTGCTAGAGATCCGTGCCGGAAATGAATCCAGCCAGCGAAGAGCCTTTATACACCGCAGTCATCAGCACGCTCTACCGGCTCAAGGCAACCTTACCACATACACATTCCTACACGACATATGCTTATTTCAATCCCCTCTATCTACTGCTTCATTTTTGACAGATACACTGAAGAGCCAAAGAAACTGGGACACCTGCGTAATATCCTGTAGGGTACCCGCGAGCTTGCAGAAGTGGCGCAACACGACGCGGAATGCTCTCGACTAAAGTATGAATGGAACTGGAGGGAACTGACACCATCAAACTTACAGGGCTGTCCTTAAATGCGTGAGAGTATGAGCGGGTGGGGATCTCTCCTTAACAGGACGTTGCAAGGCATCCCAGATACGCTCAATAATGGGGAGTTTGGTGGCCAGCGGAAGTGAGTGTTCCTGGAGCAGTTCTGGACGTATGGGATGTCGCATTGTCATGCTGGAATTGCCCGTCTGAGTGTACAATGGACATGAATGGATGCAGGCGATGAGGCAGGATGCTTACGTACGTGTCACCTGTCAAGAGTCGTATCTAGACGTATCAGGGGTCCCATATCACTCAAACTGCGCACGCCTTACACCATTACAGAGCCTCCACCAGCTTCAACAGTCCGCTGCTGACATGCAGGGTCCACCAGTTCACGAAGTTGTCTCCATACCCATATATGTCCATCCGCTCGATACAATTTGAAACAAGAGTCGCCAACCAGGCAACATGTTTCCAGTGATCAACAGTGCAATGTTGGTGTTGACTGGCCCAGGCGAGGCGTAAGGCTTTGTGTCGTGCAGTCATCAACGGTCTGAAAGCCCATATCGATGACGTTTTTTTGAATGGTTCGCACGCTGACACCTATTGATGGTCGAGCATTGAAATCTGCAGCAAACTGCGGCAGGATTGCACTTCTGCCACGTGGAAAGATAATCTTCAGTCGTCGTTGGTCCTGTTGTTGCAGAATCTTCTTCCGGCCGCAGCGGTGTCGGAAACATAATGCTTCACCGGATTTATGATATGCCTGGTACACTGCTGAAATGGTCGTAAAGGAAAATCCTCACTTCATCGCTACCTCGGAGATGCTGTCTCGCATTGCTTGTGCGCCAACTATAACACCACGTTCAAACTCACTTAAGTGTTGACAACGTGCTATTGTATCAGCAGAAACGGATCTAACAACTGCGCCAGACACGTGTGGTCCACTGATAGTGACCGGGCAAAATATCTCACGAAATAAGCATCAAATGAAAAAACTTCAAAGAACGAAACTCGTCTAGCTTGAACGGGGAAACCAGATGGCGCTATGGTTGGCCCGCTAGATGGCGCTGCCTTAGGTCAAACGGATGTCAACTGCGTTTTTTAAATAGGCACCCCCATTTTTATTAGATATTCGTGTAGTACGTAAAGAAATATGAATGTTTTAGTTGGACTACTTTATTCACTTTGTGATAGATGGCGCTGTAATTGTCACAAACGTATACGTACGTGGTATCACGTAACATTCCGCCAGAGAGGACACTATTTGCTTCGTGATACATTACCCGTGTTCAAATGGACCGTTTACCAATTGCGGAAAAGTTCGATATCGTGTTGACGTGTGGCTATTGTGATCAAAATGCCCAACGGGCGTGTGCTGTCTATACTGCTCGGCATCCTGGACGACATCATCCAAGTGTCCGGACCGATCGACGAACAGATACGTTATTTAAGAAAACAGGAAGTGTTCAGCCACATGCGAAACGTCAACAACGACCTGCAACAAATGGTGATGCCCAAGTAGGTGTTTTAGCTGCTGTCGCGGCTAATCATCACATCAGTAGGAGACAAATTGCGCGCGAATCGGGAATCTCAAAAACGTCGGTGTTGAGAATGCTGCATCAACATCGATTGCACGCGTACCATATTTCTATGCATTGGGAATTGCATGGCGACGACTTTGAACGTCGTTTACAGTTCTGCCACTGGGCACAAGAGAAATTACGGGACGATGACAGATTTTTTTGCACGCGTTCTATTTAGCGACGAAGCGTCATTCACCAACAGCAGTTACGTAAACCGGCATAATATGCACTATTGGGCAACGGAAAATCCACGATGGCTGTGACGAGTGGAACATCAGCGACCTTGGCGGGTTAATGTGCGGTGCGGCATTATGGGAGGAAGGATAATTGGCCCCCATTTTATCGATGGCAATCTAAATGCTGCAATGTATGCTGATTTCCTACATAAAGTTCTACCGATGTTACTACAAGATGTTTCACTGCATGACAGAATGGCGATGTACTTCCAACATGATGGATGTCCGGCACATAGCTCGCGTGCAGTAGAAGCAGTACTGCATAGCATATTTCATGACAGGTGGATTGGTCGTCGAAGCACCCTACCATGGCCCGCACGTTCACCGGATCTGTCGTCCCCGGATTTCTTTCTGTGGGGAAAGTTGAAGGATATTTCCTATCGTGATCCACCGACAACGCCTGACAACATGCGTCAGCGCATTGTCAATGCGTGTGCGAACATTACGGAAGGCGCACTACTCGCTGTTGAGAGGAATGTCGTTACACGTATTGCCAAATGCACTGAGGTTGAGGGACATCATTTTGAGCATTTATTGCATTAATGTGGTATTTACAGGTAATCACGCTGTAACAGCATGCGTTCTCAGAAATGATACGTTCACAAAGGTACATGTATCACATTGGAGCAACCGAAATAAAATGTTTAAACGTACCTACGTTCCGTATTTTAATTTAAAAACCCTACCTGTTACCAACTTTTCGTCTAAAATTGTGAGCCATATGTTTGTGACTATTACAGCGCCATCTATCACAAAGCGAAAAAAGTGGTCCAAATGTTCAAATGTGCGTGAAATTTTATGGGACTTAACTACTAAGGTAATTAGTCCCTAAGCTTAGACACTGCTTAACCTAAATTATTCTAAGGACAAACACACACACACACACACACACACACACACACACACACACACACACACACACACACATGCCCGAGGGAGGACTCGAACGTCCGCCGGGGCCTGCGGCATAGTGCATGACTGCAGCGCCTTAGACCGCTTGGCAAAAGTGGTCCAACTAAAACATTCATATTTCTTTACGTACTACTCGAAGATGTAATAAAAAATGGGGGCTCCTATTTTAAAAAACGCAGTTGATATCCGTTTGTCCTATGGCAGCGCCATATAGCGGGCCAACCATAGCTCCATCTGGTTTCCCCCTTCAAGCTAGACAAGTTTCGTTCTCCGTAGTTTTTTCGTTTGATGCTTATTTCGTGACATATTTCGCCCGGTCACGACCAATGGACCACCCTATAGAGGCGTTTTCGAGCTCAGCGCCGTATTCTGCCTGTTTACATATCTGTGTATTTGGATACTTATGCCTGTACCACGTCAGGCAATACTGACCCTACAGCTTATCTTAGAAGCTAGATTAAGGAAAGGCAAACCTACGTTTCTAGCATTTGTAGACTTAGAGAAAGCTTTTGACAATGTTGACTGGAATACTCTCTTTCAAATTTTGAAGGTGGCAGGGGTAAAATATATGGAGTGAAAGGCTATCTACAATTTGTATAGAAACCAAATGACAGTTATAAGAGTTGAGGGCCATGAAAGGGAAGCAGTGGTTGGGGAGGGAGTGACACAGGATTGTAGCCTCTCCCCGATGTTATTCAATCTGTATATTGAGGAAGCAGTGAAGGAAACAAAAGAAAAATTCGGAGTAGGTGTTAAAATCCATGGAGAAGAAATAAAAACTTTGAGTTTCGCCGATGACATTGTAAATCTGTTAGAGACAGCATAGGACTTGGAAGAGCAGTTGAACGGAATGGATAGTGTCTTGAAGGGAGGATATAAGACGAACATCAACAAAAGCAAAACGAGGATAATGGAATGTAGGCGAATTAAGTCGGGTGGTTTTGAGGTAGTTTTGGTATTTGGGGAGCAAAATGATGATTGTCTAAGTAGAGAGGATATAAAATGTAGACTGGCAATAGGAAGGAAAGCGTTTCTGAAGAAGAGAAATTTGTTAACATCGAGTATAGATTTAAGTGTCAGGAAGTCGTTTCTGAAAGTATTTGTATGGAGTGTAGCCATGTATGGAAGTGAAACATGGACGATAATTAGTTTAGATAAGAAGAGAATAGAATCTTTCGAAATGTGGTGCTACAGAAGAATGCTGAAGATTAGATGGGTAGATCACATAACTAATGAGGAGGTGTTGAATAGGATTGGGGAGAGGAGAAGTTTGTGGCACAACTTGACTAGAAGAAGGGATCGGTTGATAGGACATGTTCTGAGGCATCAAGAGATCACCAATTTAGTATTGGAGGGCAGCGTGGAGGGTAAAAATCGTAGAGGGAGACCAAGAGATGAATACACCAAGCAGATTCAGAAGGATGTAGGTTGCAGTAGGTACTGGGAGATGAAGGAGCTTGCAGAGGATAGGGTAGCATGGAGAGCTGCATCAAACCAGTCTCAGGACTGAAGACTACAACAACAACCTGACTGTACCAGTTTTCTTGGCCCTTCAGTGTAGTTTAGGACCACCATCTCTATGCGGATGTCGGAAGAACGTCCGCGCCCCTTGTACCTGACCGCCAAGCGGCTGTGATGACTCACGGTGATAGGCAGCTACTACCGGCAGCAGTGCCAGAGTGTGTACTACTGTACGTAACCGCGTCTAGCCTAGGGCAGCGCGCGGCGTTGCCATGTGGTGGCCGCTCGTACACACGGAGACCGGTTAGCTCGCTGGCGACTTCTGGTGGCCCGAGAAGGAAGCATCGGCGCCTGACCTCGCCGTCCAATCAGTGCCGTGCATAGCTGCTCCTCAGCTGATAGCTGGGCGGACCAGTCTGGGAAGAGCGTGTCTCGTATGCACACACAGTAGCGCAGGGCCCTCGCTACAGACCGGCGATCCGCGCCATCTAAGAATCCACTGGAACACCTGCTGCTCGTCTTGTGAAGACCAGGCCGCCAAAGGTAAGCAAGCTAAGCACTGGCTGTACCTACACGGCTTAAGCTCCCTGCTCAGCAACAGAGTATCCATCCGTGTACTCCGCAATCGCTGCGCAGTGCGAGGCAGAGGGAGCTATAACATCATCATCTTTTCACGGATGAGACCGTCCCTGTTCTGAACTCACAAAAACACCCATCTTCTTCGAGGTCTTTCACGAACTCTTTTCCCATTCGGCTTCTATTTCAGGATCTTATGGGGAATTCTGTGACCTGGCATTCTCACGAGGCGTTGTCTCCAGTCTTCACAGTATTTTCGAACTTTTTCGTTCATATTTAAAATAATTAATACTGTTATAATACCTTGATTTCTAATCGCGTCGCTTTCTATGCAGCATTTCGTCTATCTTAGAAACCACATCTCTCCCACTTGAATTTTGTTATTTCTTATTTTTGTATGCCGTGCCCCACGTCGAAAAAAGGAACCCCAATACAGGGTGATTCATGAAGATACGCAAATATTTTAATATATTATTCTGCATATAAAACCAAATAAAAAAGTTCGTATAAACATAGGTCCACAAATCTTTAGTTGCGTAGTTGCGGCTAGTAAGAGATTTTGCCTGGAGTTTAGCAACTTCGCTAATATGAAGCCATCGCAAAACTGTACGAGGTGAAAGTGAAGCGCGATTTCCATTTATTTTGTTGTTATTGATCTGGTGAATCTACTAAAACATGTCCCAGACCTGGATCTGCAGTAGTTTTCCAGAACGTCCACAGAAGCAAAGAAGTAATTGCGTAAAATTTTTTATTTACTAACTACATGACCCTTTTTTTTTAAGTTCTAGGCGACTGCACAAAGTTATCAACAGAAGTTGTAGAGCATTTAATTTTGGAAAAAATGATCTAATAAACACCATATCTGCATACTCCTCTGTCGTAAATTTAAAAGGCATCCCTATTTAATAAATAATCTACAAACTACGACAGTTACTATGTGGTTCCACTTAAATACACTGTTGTTATTATGTTCTTTCATTGAACAATGCAGAAAACTAACTCCTTTCGAGGCTTGGAAACGACTGAAACAGCTCACTAACGGTTGCCAACAATGACATAAACGTTTCTACATTGTTAATGGAAAGTAAACAAATTTACTTGTGTAATAATATTTGCGTCTCTGGATGTACTGGAAAACTACTGCAGTTACACGTCTGGGACATGTTTTAGTAGATTCACCAGATCAATATCAACAAAATAAATGGAAATCGTGCTTTACTTTAACCTCGTACAGTTTTGCGATGACTTCATATTAGCGAAGTTGCTAAATTTTAGGCAAAATCTTTAATTAGCCGTAACTCCGTAACTAAACATTTGCGGACCTATGTTTATACAAACTTTTTTGTTCAGTTTTGCTTGCAGGATAATGTATTAAAATGTTTGCGTATCTTTGTGAATCACTGTATAGAATCGCTTTATTGCGTGTGTGTCCGACTGGTAAGAATCATTTTTCTCAGAAACGATTAAAGTATCAAGTTCAAATTAATGTCGCATATTGAGGTATACGGTCCCATGGTGGTGAAAAACTTTTAAGCCTCCAAGTCAATGAAATCAAATGATGTGGTCATTTATTTCACGCATTCTGATACGCGAGAACTCGCTCACCAAACACCTCTTGCGTAGTGGGCCTAGAATCATAAAATTTGGCAAGAAGCAAGGTGTCACTCTACAAGTAAAGGAAAAAATCTCGAAAATTCTCAAACTGTAATTATATAACACGCAAAACATTTTTTGTTATTATTTATCCGTCTCTCTCTTTGTTTTTCCGTTAGCTGAGACACTTTTTCTGTGGAACAGTTTCGCATATCCTGTTCAAATTTATGTCGCATACTAAGGTCGATGGTCCATTATGGGTGTACAAATTTTGAGCTTCTATGTCAATGCATTCAAAAGATAGGGCCTGTTATGTTGGACATTTTGATAGTCGAATACAGACATGAAATTTTGCAAGACCCGAGGTTTCAGCGTCCAAGTAAATCGAAAACCCGGAATTGTTAATTTCTAAGGATATCACACGAGAAAATATTTATTTTCTCATTTGTTATCAGACTTGAAACCTGAAATTAAAGAATTCTTCAAAGTCCTCTGATCCCAGTGACCGATATGTTGGCAGTATCAGTGTCGATACCAGGAAAAAATCCTCGATTCTCGGAATGTATGAATATCTGTGCACATAACTAAGTTTTTACAGAACTGGCCAGTTTTTTTTGTCCTAACCCAGCTTTCGCTTCCTAGGATAAAGCAGGAACCACTATCACTTTATAGAATTTTTTTGTACTTTGTAGCCCAGTGTTCCGCTAATGGTTTCACAGAGAGCTTGGATTTTGCGTAGTTCATATTCACCGTTAGAGACAAAATCGAAACTTACAGTATTTGGGAGAGTTGCTCAAAAACACAGTTATCGAAAATAATTTTTGATTGGATATTTTTCTCGGAATGACATTATTTTTTTTTTTATTGCTAGAAATTCTCAAGTATTTGTGCATATTTCGTTAATTTGGTATACTTATGTTTGGAAGTCATCTTCATTGTTTAGAATAACAACGATATCATCTGCAGACAGAAGTACATACAGGAATATCGCATTCGTTGTCCTAGTTTCTTTCTTTGCGTTACATTTCTATTTGTGAAGAACGAAGTCAGTGTAAATATTAAAAATGTTAGGTGATAGTCCACGCCTGTGTCTAACACCCTGGTTAACAATTATTTCTTTTAATCGATTCCTATCTGTGTTTAGTACAATGCGTGTAGTTTTGTAAAGACTTACTTTGAAAAAATAAGCAGGTATCACGAAAACTTCTCAGACTCACTGCAGATGCTGACACACGGGCTGAGCTTCGAACTCTTCATAAGTGGAAGGAAGGGGAAGAAACCTTAACACATGTAACGAATACCCTCCACCTTCGCTTATGTTGATGTAAGAGGAAGTGTCCGTAGCATCTATTAAAGAAATATAGCGCCACTATCCACTTTTTCTTCAGAGAAATCTCTAAAAAAACTGTATCAGGATGTCTGGACGACGCTCCTCCGAAGTCGAAAATGGTACTTTATTTTGTTTACTGTATCTAAGAGAGGCTGTGCTGATTTCGCGAAACATATAAGTGGTTGCAATTGCGATCTAGACGGAAACTGTAGCAAAGAATTCAGGCCGACTTGATCTCTTGAGTCACGCGTGGATTTCACTTCCCTTACTGATGTATGAGGGAGGACTGCGCTTTTGTCTCTTGCTTATCTGATATCTGAAGGGTCTGAACTAAGATAAGGCTGGAATGCTATTCCTTTCTTACGCTTGTGCGATGGAGTAATTGACTCGGTCCTAATGACCCTAAAGCCATAGGTCTGTTTAGTCCAAACTCTCGTCTTTATCCAGATACTGTGATCACTGTCGACATCCATTAATCTTCTCCAAACAGCGTTAATAACGTTTCTGTTTCGGAATAATCAGGTTTAGTACAATCTGTTCAATCTTGTTACTTGAAAAGTTTTCCGTTTTTCCGTGTTTGCCTAACGAGTTTTGGAAAGAAAGTCAAAGTAAATAAAAGAAATCTATTCAATTTGAATTGGTATTCACGATGTCGGCAACGTTTCCAATGACATATCGTAAGCGGAGATGTAGCGTGCACTAGGTTACCATCATTTATATAATATCGTTATTGCACCATTACTACATTTCGAAGAAGGTTTCGAATGAACCCTACTAAATTTCTGAGTTGTTGTCGCTGTGGTCTTCAGTCCGAAGACTGGTTTGATGCAGATCTCCATTCTACTCTATCGCGTTCGAGCCTCTTCACCTCCGAATAACCACTGCAATCTACAGCCTTCTGAATCTGTTTAGTGTATTCATCTCTTGGTCTTCCTCCACGCTTCCCTCCAGTACTAAATTGTTGATCCCTCGATGTTTCAGAATGTGTCCTACCAACCGATCCCTTCTTCTAGTCAGATTGTGCCACAAATTTCTTTCCTTCCCAATTCTATACAGTACCTCCTGATTTACGCTATCTGCCCATCTAATCTGCAGCATTCTTCTGTAGCACCACATTTCGAAAGCTTCTATTCCCTTCTTGTCTAAACTATTTATAGTCCATGTCTCACTTCCTTATATGGCTACACGCCACGCGAATACTTTCAGAAAAGACCTCCCGACACTGGATGTTAACAAATTTCTCTTCTTCAGAAACACTTTCCTTGCCATAGCCAGCCCACATCTTATATCCTCTCTACTTCGACGATCAGTAGTTGTTTTGCTCCCCAAATAGCAAAATTCATTTACTACTAATCTAATTTCCTCAGCATCAACCGACTTAATTCGACTACATTCCGTTACCCTCGTTTTGCTTTTGCTGATGTTCATCTCATACACTCCTTCCGAGACTCTGTCCATTCCGTTCAACTGCTCTTCCATGTCCTATCCTATCTCCGACAGAATTACGATGTCATCGGCAAACCTCAAAGTTTTTATTTCCTCTGCCTGGACCTAAATTCATGCTCCAATTCTTTTTTTCCTTTACAGATTGCTCAACATACAGACTGAATAACGTCGGGGAGAGGTTACAACACTGTTTCACTACCTTCTCAACCACCGCTTCCCTTTCATGCCCATCGACTCTTATAACTGCCATCTGGTTTTTGTGCAAATTGTAAATAGCCTTTCGCTCCCTGTGTTTGACCCCTGCCACATTTACAATTTGAAATAGAGTATTCCAGTCAACATTGTCCAAAGCTTTCTCTAAGTTTAAAAATACTATAAAAGTAGGGTTGCCTTTCCTTAACCTATCTTCTATGATAAGTCGCAGGGTCAGTATTGCTCCGCATGTTCAAAACTGGTTCAAATGGCTCTGAGCAGCATGGGACTTAACATGAGGTCATCAGTCCCGTAGAATTGGAACTACTTAAACCTAACTAACCTAAGGACACCACACCTACCCATGCCCGAGGCAGGTTCCAGACTGAAGCACCTAGAACCGCTCGGCCACACCGGCCGGCTTCGCGTGTTGTGTTTTTCTATGGAATCCAAACTGATCTTCCGCAAGATCGGCTGCTATCAGTTTTTCCACTCGTCTGTAAAGAGTTGGTGTTAGTATTTTGCAACTGTGACTTGTTAAACTTATAGTTCGGTAAGTTTTATACTTGTCAGCACCTGCTTTCTTTGGAGTGGGAATTACCATTCTCTTCTTGAAGCCTGATTGTATTTCGCCTGTCTCATTCATCTTGTTCATCAGATGGAAGAGTTTTGCCATGACTGTCTCTCCGAAGGCTATCTGTAGCTCTAGCCGAATGTTGTCTACTCCCGGGGCCTTGTTTCGACTTAGGTGTTTCAGTGCTCTGTCAAATTCTTCACGCAGTATCATATTTCCCATTTGATCTTCACCTACGTCGCCTTCCATTTTCATAACATTACTCTCGAGTACATCGCTCTTTTACAGACCCTCTATATACTTCTTCCATCTTTCTGCTTCCCCTTCTTTGCTTAGGACTGGTCTTCCATCTGAGCTCTTGATATTCACACAGGTGGTTCTCTTTTCTCCAAAGGTCTCTTTAATTTTCGTGTAGGCAGTATCTATCTTACCCGCAGTGATATATATATACCTCTACATCCTTACATTTGTCCTCTACTCATCTCTGCTTAGCCATTTTGCGCTTCCTGTCAATCTCATTTTGGAGATGTTTATATTCCTTTTTGCCTACTCCATTTACTGCATTTTTATATTTTCTCCTTTCATCAATTAAATTCTATATATCTTGTGTTACCCAAGCATGTCTACTAGGCCTCGTCTTTTTACCTACTTCATTCTCTGCTGCCTTCACTATTTCATCTCTCAAAACTACCCATTCTTCTTCTACTGTTTTCCATTCCCCTGTTTTTGTCAATCTTTCCTTAATGCTCCCCCCCTGCACCCCCCCCCCCTGATACCCTCTACAATCTCTAGTACTATCAGTTTATCCTGGACGCACCTCGCTAATTTCCTGTCTTTTTGTGGTTTAGTCAGTTTTAACCCACAGTTCATAACCAATAAGTTGTGGTCAGAGTCCAACCTGTCGCTGGAAATGCCTTACACGTTTAAATATAGTTCTGAAATCTCGGTCTTAACGCTATACGTATAATCAATCTGAAACCTTCCGGTGTTTCCAGGTATCTTGCACGTATACAACTTGCTCTTATGATTCATAAACGAAGTGTTAGCTATCATGAAATTATGCTGTGTGCAAACTTCTATGACCAGGCGGATTCCTCTTTCATTCCTTTCACCCAGTCCATATTCACCTACTACTTTTTCTTCTCTTCCTTTCCCTACTATCGAATTCCACTCCCCCACCACTATTAAATTTTTGTCCCCTTAACTATCTGATGAATTTCTTTTATTTTATCATATATTTGTTCAGTGTGTTCATCATCTGCAGAGCTAGCTAGCACATAAACTTGCACTGCTGTGGTGAGTGTGGACTTCTTGCCTCAGCGTAGGGAGTGTATTATTGTTGCCAAAGCTTTCTTTAAGTCTAAAAATACTATAAAAATACGGTTGCCATTCCGTAATTTATCTTCTTTGAGAAGCCGTGGGGTCAGTATTGGTTCACGTTTTCATATTTTTCTATGGAATCCAAACTGATCTTGCCGCGAGGTCGGCTGCTACCAGTTTTTCCACTCGTCTGTGAAGAATTCGTGTTAGTATTTTCCAGCCGTGACTTATTAAACTTATAGTTCGGTAAGTCTTATACTTGTCAGCACCTACTTTCTTTGGAATGGGAATTATCGTATTCTTCTTGAAGCCTCATTGTATTTCGACTGTCTCATACATGGTGGAAGCCCACACCAAACATTGTAGGAAACGAAGGCATACAACACATAATACCTTTGTATTTGAGTTTCTGAGGGTAGGGTAGGACGTCAAACGGGCCGACGTGGAGCAGGAGAGGCATCACAGGACATTTTAATTTGCACTGTCTATACTTTTACAAATAAATTCATAAAACTGTGTCAGTATGACAAGGAAGGATTCAGGATTCATTCTCATAGCCTATGCAAGTTCAAAAAAATTAAAAAATAATTTTTTTTACATGTGAAATTTCATCATTTTTTTCACTTGCTATTGGCTGCATTTATTGCTATAGGTACACTTTTCTTCGGAAGTAAGACAGATTCTTCGATGAATTTTGCGCAGCATAACAAACCATACTTACAAGTGTATGATACTTTAGAATTTTCCAAATCTGTTAAAAACTGTGGTAAAACGGAGATAATTAACCATAAAATTTGACTTTTTTGTATAAATGTGTCAGCTCATTTTAGGGTGCCATGGCCTAGTAGCCACATCTTCAATTGATAATGGCCCAAGGACGAAAGTGCAATCGTGAAATAAAGAAAGTGTTACAGTCACTGGCGTAAATATGTCTTTCATAAAATTTGAGTTTCTTTCTAAACATGAGGTTTAAAATGTAAGACCTCATTCAGTTTTTCATAAATTAAATAAATTCTAGAATTTCATACACCTGTGAGTATGGTTTGTATGTTCTGCAAAATTCATCTAAGAATCTCTCTTACTTATGAAGAAAAGCGTACCTATAGCAACAAACGCAGCCAGTAGTAACTGAAAAAAATGATGAAATTTCACATGTAACAAAGATTTATTTTGCTATGTTTTTGAACTTCACTGCTATGAGTGTGAATCCTGAATCTTTCCTGGTCATGCTGACAAAGTTTTACGAATTTATTTGTAAAAATATGGACAGTGCAGTTTAAAATGTCCTTTGGTGCTTCTCCCGCTCCAAGTCGGCTCGTTTGACGTCCTACCCCCCTACCGGGCCAAAAAGCAGTAGATACAGGCGCCCAGATATATCACGTCCTCCTTGATTTCCGGAAGGCATCCGATGCAGTTCCGCGTTGCCGCCAAACGAGAAAATACGAGTGTATGGAATGTTAGATGAGCTGTGTGACTGGACTGAAGAGTATCTACCAAACCGAATACAGCAAGTCGTTCTGAATGGGGATGTAATAGTAGTTTCGCGCGTGCTCCTGGTATTAGAGGAGCGTTACCTTTCACGAAGCATATAAATTACCCAGCAGATAATGTCGCGAGTTCCAGCAGGCTTCTAGCGGATGATTCTGTTGCATACAGAGGCGTCCCGACGCTAGAAAATTGCAGCGAAATACAGGAAGCGACGCTTTGTGTAGGGTGCGACAAATCACCCTCAACGTAAACTAATGTAACGTGATGCGAATCCATAGACAGAAAGACTCCTTATTACATGATCTCAAAATTGTTGAACGAAAATGAAAGCAGTTACGTCGATGAAATACCAAGGAGTATGGCTACAGCCCCGATGTCATTCAATCTGTATTTTGAGCAAGCAGTAAAGCAAACAAACAAAAAATATGGAGTAGGAACTAAAATCCATGGCGGAAGAAATACAAACTTTGAGGTTTGCCGATGGCATTGTAATTCTGTTAGAGATAGCAGAGGACCTGGAAGAGCAATTGAACGGAGTGGACAGTGTCTTGAAAGGAGGATACAAGATGAACATCAACAAAAGCAAAACGAGGATGGTGGAATATAGTCGAATTAAATCAGGTGATACTGAGGGAATTAGATTAGGAAATGAAACAATGTAGTAGATGAGTTTTGCTATCGGGAGCAAAATAACTGATGATGGTTCGAAGTAGAGACGATATAAAATGTAGACTGGCAAGGAAAGCGTTTCTGAAGAAGAGAAATCTGTTGACATCAGAAGAATTTGTTGCTACGGAAGAATGCTGAAGATTAGATGGGTAGATCACGTAACTAATGAGGAGGTACTGAAATTTGTATGACAACCTGACTAAAAGAAGGGATCGGTTGGCAGGACACGTTCTGAGGTATCAAGGGATCACCAATTCAGTAGTGCAGGAACGCGCTGAGGGTAAAAGTCGTAGAGGGATACCAAGAGATGAATTCAGTAAGCAAATTCAGAAGAATGTAGGTTGTAGTAGTTACTCGGAGATGAACCTTGTACAGGATAGAGTAGCATGGAGAGCTGCATCAACCAGTCTCTGGACTGAAGACCACAACAACAACGGGGTTCAGTAGCAGTTTCATGTGAAACTTCACGACAATTCACTGCTCTATTATTACACTTATCATTTTTCCGGAGGAACAGCTCGTACAGAAATGAAGGCCATAACCGCACGGATTATCTACAGGCAACAGCTACTGGTCATTCGTCTATGGTGCATGCGTACTTACTCTGCGACAGGATCAGAACCCTTAGTTTAGTTTAGTTTAGTGATATCATGTTCCATTGATTATTTTCACGATTATTTTATCGATATGGTGTGGAAAAAGTCAGATTACAAGACATATATACACACACACGAATAGCGCTAGTATTAATATTACTGAAATTTTTAGTTCTACACTTGAAACTACATTTAAAGGCACATTTTTTTACCAGTTCTGAAACAGAAACTCGACCATGCAATAGAAAAATGGCTCTGAGGACTATGGGACTTAACATCTGAGGTCATCAGCCCCCTAGAACTTAGAACTACTTAAACCTAACTAACCTAAGGACATCACACCCATCCATGCCCGAGGTAGGATTCGAACCTGCGACCGTAGCGGTCGTGCGGTTCCAGACTGAAGCGCCTAGAACCGCTCGGTCATATCGGCCGGCTCTTTAATGCAATTAATACTTTATATCTAAGTGGTGAGTTACCCCAGAAAACTATTCCATAAGACATTAACGAGTGGAAATATGCGAAGTATATTAGGAGGCTGATCTCTTTATTACCAAGACTACCGACCTTATGAAGAGCGTAAGAAGCTGAACTTAATTGTTTGAGAAGCTCAGCAATATGCTTCTTCCAGTTCAGGTCGTAATCAATGTGAACACCCAAAAATCTGGAGAAATCTACGCTGTTAACTGAGCCCTGTTCAAATGCTACATAAATTGCCGATATGACTCTATTCGGTGTACAGAAGTGGATATAGTGAGTTTTTTCAGAATGAAGGGAGAGTCCATTTTCTTAATAATTCTTTGAAAGACATCCTTAACAATAACTTCAGCTGCTTTTTCTGGAGATGCATTTATTATAACATTCGCGTCATCTGCAAAAAGAAACAGTTCTGCTTGCTGGAGTCCGCAGCTCGTGGTCGTGCGGTAGCGTTCTCGCTTCCCACGCCCGGGTTCCCGTAAAGTTCTAGGGGACTGATGACCATATGTTAAGTCCCATAGTGCTCAGAGCCATTTGAACCATTTTGCTTGCTGGACGTTAAGTCAGAGGTCATTATCATGAATAAGGAATAGCAGAGGACCCAAAATTGAACCCTGTGGGACTTCCCATTCACTAGAATTTACCACCCTCCCAACATTATTTGTGTTATTCAGCACAACTTTGTTGCTTTCTGTTCGTTAAGTATGATTCAAACCAGCTGCATTTATAGCCTTCAATTGTACAAAACCTGAGTTTCTCTAAGAGTGTGACATGTTATAACCGCCACATCTAGTATCTCGCAGGAATACCACGAAGGAAAGAGGCATTCTATGTGACGTTCTTTATGCAAAGTATTCATGACTGGAATACGAAAAGGGAGGGGGGGGGGAAGGTGACTGGTGTGTAGAAAGCACCCTCAGCTACACACCGTGATGAAGTTTTAGGTGGGAGGGGGGAGGGCGAGGTGTAAAAATGTGGAGGATACTACTTTGTCTTCCTGCGTCAGCTGCTCTTGGCACAGAGCAGTGTGTTGGTAAACACACGTCACGTAACGAAGCTGTTGACCAGACCCCCTCCCACACGTAACGTAGCAGCATCGAGAACCGGCCGACCTTGGTCTGTTCTGTGCATGCGCTGCCCGTCCCCGCTCGGCATCGACTTGTTTTCTTCTACCTGACTGTAACTGAGCAGCGCGAAAATACTGGGTGATCAAAAAGTCAGTATAAATCTGAAAACTTAATAAGCCACGGAACAATGTAGATAGAGAGGTAAAAATTGACACACATGCTTGGAATGACATGGGGTTTTATTAGAACCAAAAAAAAAATAAAGTTCACAAAATGTCAGACAGTTGGCGCTGGACAGCAAAACCGCTGCCGTGACGGGTGATAGGTACGCCGATATGTTACAGAATCGCATCATCCCCAGCCTGGCTCATAAACACCTGCTGGGACGTACGATGTTTATGCAGTATGGCGCTCCACCCCATATTGCTAGACGCGTGAAAGATCTCTTGCGCGCGTCGTTTGGTGATGATCGTGTGCTCAGTCGCCACTTTCGTCATGCTTGGCCTCCCAGGTCCCCAACCTCAGTCCGTGCGATTATTGGCTTTGGGGTTACGTGAAGTTGCAAGTGTATCGTGATCGACCGACATCTCTAGGGATGCTGAAAGACAACATCCGACGCAAATGCCTCACCATAACTCCGGACATGCTTTACAGTGCTGTTCACAACATTATTCCTCGACTGCAGCTATTGTTGAGGAATGATGGTGGATATATTGAATATTTCCTGTAATGAACATCATCTCTGCTTAGTCTTACTTTGTTATGCTAATTATTGCTATTCTGATCAGATGAAGCGCCATCTGTCGGACATTTTTTGAACGTTTGTATTTTTTTGGTTCTAATAAAACCCCAAGTCATTCCAAGCATGTGTGTCAATTTGTACTTCTCCATCTACATTATTTCGTGATTTATTCAGTTTTCAAATTTATACTGACTTTTTGATCACCCGCTATTTCTGCTGTTAGCGTCGACGAAAGATGTCTTTAGGTAAAAAGGCTAATGTGGCCGACACGAATGTAAACAAGATGATCCGACTTAAGTATGCTCTAGCGACAGATGTCTTGTCGTTGTCTGGGGCATGGAAATTTTTATGGAGACACGCGTTTTGCACAGAGCTGAATTGCACACTATCTGTCGATGTCTAGCCCACATGAACGAATCGTAGTTCTTACGACAAATCAAATATCTGATTCACGCAAAGTGTCTTCAAGCAAGGACAAAGACTTTCGGTTAAGCAAGTAATGTGTTACCAGTAAATATTGTGTTTTAGAGCATCTCTCCACGCTGCTCCATCCTTCGCAAGCACCTTAATCTCATCTCTGCTGTACCTCTGCAGGCCACATCCCATTGCACCTGCTTATTTTAGGCGTGTCCTCGTATTCCTCTCAAATTTTAAGATCCCAAACTTTCCTGTAATGCTAATGCCTGACGATGTGTCCTCCTAAATTATATCCCCTTCAAGTCAAATTCTGCCATAAAGTTGTTTTTTGCCCAATTCGACTCAATGTCTACAGTTACTCGATATTTAGTACTACTCTGAAAAACCATACTTGTAAGGCGGCTAATATATGTACTCTTGTCACCGCTGCTTGTTGTTCACTTTTTTTCTACCACACAACGCTGTACCGGAGGCAATAGTTTTCTGACACGTACTAACACCGTTTCTTAATACGTTTCTCCTTTTTAGAAAACTTTTTCTTCCTGTTGCCAGTCGTTTTTTACTTTTTCTCGTCAGTTATTTTGGTGCCCAAATAGCAAAACACATTTACTACTTTAACTGTCTCATTTCCTAATCTAATTCCCTCGGTATGATCTGACATCTTATAATTCGATTACATTCCATTACCCATGTTTTATAACTTACTTTGGCGCGCGGGGTAGCCGCGTGGTCCAAGGTGCCTTGCCACGGTTCGCTTGGCTCCCCCTGTCGGAGGTAAGCCTAAGGACTGGTGAGTTTAGCAGTTTGGTGCCATAGGAACTTACCACCACCATATTATTATAAATTTCTTTGTTTCACGTTTATGATCACAAATACTGTAGGTCCTCAGACTAACCGTTTCTGCCGGCAATGACCACCTTCAGATCAGCAACAAAAACATAAATACAACTAGTGGGTGTCTACAGCTTAAAACAATAAAATAAGCTACGGAGAAAAATATTGCTGACATACATGGGAAAATTATGAGGCTGAAACATGATTTTCACGTGCATGTCAGTAATACTTTTTCTTTAACGCCTATTTTACTGTTTTAAACTGTAGACATGCACTAGTTCTATTTGTGTTTTTGCCGTATTTCTGAGGAGGTCATTGCTAACCGAAACCTGTAGTCTGAGGACCTGCAATATTTTTGATCATAGACGTGGAACAAAGAAATTATTCTACATTATCACTGTTCGATTCGCGATCATGTCGCAGCTTGTGAAACCCTTGTTTTAGTTTTGGAGATTTCATCTTATAACCTCCTTTCACGACAATATCCATTTCACTCGATTACTTCGAAGTCGGTTCTAGGCGCTTCAGTCCGGAACCGCGCTGCTGCTACGGTAGCAGGTTCGAACCCTACCTCGGTCATGGATGTGTGTGATATATTTGGGTTAGTTAGGTTTAAGTAGTTCTAAGTCTAGGGGACTGATGACCTAAGACGTTAAGTCCAATAGTGCTTAGAGCCATATGAACCATCTTCGAAGTCTTTTGCCAACTCTGCCGGAATTACGTCGTTGTCAAACCTTAAAAGTCTCTCTGAAATTACATTTTTCCTGAGCTTCCTTTATTGCCCACTCTGTACAGTATGGACAGTATGGGGGATTGGCTACAACACTGCCTCACTTCCTGCTCATCAGCTTTCATGTCGTTCGACTCTCTGCAGTCTGTAAATGGTTTTCGCATGCTCTGTATTATCCCTGACAACAAAGTAAAACGGTAATCGAATGTAGTCGAATGAAATACAGCCGATGATGAGGGAATTGAATTAGAAATTAAATACTAAAAGTAATGGTCGAGTTTTGCTGTAACTGAAGATGTTCGAAGTGGAGGGAATATGAACGTCAGACTAGTGATAGTGGTAAAGAGTTTCTAAAAAAGAGAAATTTGTTAACAATAGTTTGATAGTAATTTTGGTATCTGAATCGATTGTGAGCGAGCAGCGATGTTGGAAGCTGTATCGCAGAAGTTAAGCGAATATCTCTGAGCAGATAAGGTTAAGCGGGGTTAGAGTGGGGAAGTTGACAATGTTAACCTATGTTAGAGTGAGGAAGCAATGGCAGTATTCTATTGGAAATTTAAAATCTCAATTTATCAATGTATTTTTTGTGAAGGTGGAAGTCTAGTGGAATATTAGGTAAAGATAATAATGATATTACTTTTTTTTACTATTCCTGCGTCATCGAACTAACTTGGTTATTGAACTGAAAGTTGTTGGATTTGAGAGATAGGAAAGTGTATTGTTTGGATGTTGAGAAGTTCATGAAATTTAAAATCTGCCTTGAGAAATTTACGAGATCGTTCCTCTTTATGTCGCGCTGTACCCATATTCCTAGCTATTTCATGGAAGTAACTGCTTCCAGTGATTGTTCTGCAATTTTGTGACCATATAGTAAATGTTCTTCCTGTCTATGTAACCGCATCACTTCACTTTATATATGTTGAGGGTCAATTTCACAACCTGTACCGCCGGCCGCTGTGGGCGAGCGGTTCTAGGCGCTGCAGTCTGGAACCGCGCGACCGCTACGGTCGCAGTTTCGAACCCTGCCTCGGGCAATGGATGTGTGTGATGTCCTTAGTTAGGTTTAAGTAGTTCTAAGTTCTAGGGGACTTATGACCTCAGATGTTGAGTCCCATGGCTCTCAGAGCCATTTGAGTCACAACGTGTACCAATCGATTAATCAGTGCAGGTCTTCCTGTATTTCGCTGCAATTTTCTGGGTCTGGGTCATTTATATGCATCGTGAAAAGTAACGCTTCTCTAACACTCACCTAGGGCCCGCGCGAAGTTACTTTTACGTCACCACTCGGGATGACAGGCTATGTCCTGTTTGCTAGAAACTCTTCGGTACAGTCACACACCCGGTCGAACATTCCGTACACTCATGTTTTGTTCGTTTGGCGGCAACGCGGAACTGCATCGAATGCCTTGCGCAAATCAAGGAGCACGGCATATATCTGGGCGTCTGTATTTACTGCTTTTAGGCCCGGTACTTGGAGGAAGACAGGCATATTGAGGGGGGGAGGACGTCAAACGGGCCAAGTTGGAGCACGAGAGGCACTACAGAACATTTTAAATTCCACTGTCTATACTTTTACAAATAAATTCATAAAACTGTCAACATGACCAGAAGGGATTCAGGATTCACACTCACAGCAGTGAAAGTTCAAAAACAGAGCAAAATAAACCTTTTTTAAACGTGAAATTTCATTTTTTCGCTTACTATTGGCTGCATTTGTTGCTAAAGGTTCACTTTTCTTCAAAAGTAAGAGAGATTCTTCGATGAATTTTGCACAGCGTACAAACCATACTTACAGGTGTATGAAACTGTAGTATTTATTTAATTTATGAAAAAATGAATGAGCCTGTTACATTTTAAACTTCATATTTACAAAATGCTCAAACTTTATAGTTAATTATTTCAATTTTTGCCACAGTCTTTAATATAATTGGAAAATTCTTGTTTCATACACTTGTAAGTATGGTTTGATGCTGTGAAAAAGTTCGTCAAAGAATCTCTATTATTTATGAAGAAAAGTGTACCTACAGCGAGAAACGCAACCAAAACTGAAAAAATGATAAAATTTCACATGTAAAAAAAATCATTTCGTTATGTTTTTGAACTTCCATAATACCGTCTTTCCTTACTATGATTGGTGTGGTCTTCGTGTCTATCTTGGCTACAATAATACGCTCACTGTGCTTAGACATAAAGCCCACACCCACCACAATAGAATGTCTATATGCCAGCTAGCTACACATGTGATAAATACATTGAAGAAATATGTGATGAGATAAAAGAAATTATTCAGGTAGTTTAGGGAGACGAAAATTTAATAATCATGGGGGACTGGAATTCGATAGTACGAAAAGAAAGAGACGGAAAAGTAGGTGAATGTGGATTGGGGAAAGGAGTGAAGGAGGAAGCGGCCTGGTAGAATTTTACACAGAGCATAATTTCATGATAGTTGGTTTAAGAATTACGCAAGAACATTTTATACCTGCAAGAGACCTGGAGACACCGGAAGGTTTCAGATTGATTATATAGTGGAAGACAGTGATTTCAAAACTAGATTTTAAGTTATAATACATTTCCAGGGACCGACTGGACTCTGACCACAGTTTATTCGTTATGGACTAGAGATTAAAACTCACGAAACTGCAAGAAGGTAGGAAATTAAGATGGGATCTGGATAAACTGAAAAAACTAGAGGGTTTCAGGAGGAGCATTAGGGAACGATTGACAAGAACAGGTGAAATGAATATGGAAGAAAAATGGGTAGCTTTGAGAGATGAAATAGTGAAGGCAGCAGAGGATGAAGTAGGTAAAAAGACGAGGGCTAGTAGGTATCCTTGGGTAACACAAGGGATACTGAATTTAACTGATGATAGGAAAAATGAAGAAGGCAAAAAGGAATACAAACGTTTCCAAAATGAGATCGACAGGAAGCGCAAAATCGCTAAGCAGGGATGGCTAGAGGACAAATCAAAGGATTTAGAATCATCACTAGAAATAAGATAGATACCGCCTATAGGAACATTAGGGAGACGATTAGAAGTACTGATAGCCTTGGGAGAGCCAGGCATGAGAACCCTCTTCCATCTCATGGATCCCCGCCGCTGGAATCTCGGCGCGTGACGTCACGCCAGTCTAAACACCAGCTTTCACCGGGCCGCGTAAACAGTCTATCTGAGCAGGCATCTCATTGTTTCCCGCTGCGAGTGACTCACAGCCGTAAGCCGTATCAGACCGAAGTCCTGCGCTGCCTAAACAGCGGCCACTAACAGTCAATAAAGGCAGAGCAGCGTTGTCAGACGTTAAGTCTGCTGCCCTATGTAGCAAGTTTGTTCCCGTGGCCATCCTCTGCAGCAAGCACGGAAATATTTATTGTGTAAAGGAAAGCCGTCTTTTTGGCTGCACTGTGCATTATTTCTCCCAGACGCGTTTTGCCTTATCTTCCTTAAGGTATCTTCTGCCTTAAAGTTGAAAGGAGTCTGCTCGGTACACTTGTACGTGGCACCTGAATGTGATAATAATATTAATGTAAACTAAAATCAAACTATTATACAGGGTGTCCATGAAGTCCCTTTACAACATAAAAATTTTATTACAACGGCAGTTGCTGAAATATTTGAACAACATTTCTTTTATTGTAATCAGTGTTTTTTTGACAGTGTTTAATAGACCTCTATTTTGGCGCCTTTAGTTGCTAGAAAGCACATCAAGCCGGTACTCCTTTCTTAGCAATCACATACAACCGCTCACTTGACGAGAGGTCTGTTCCTAAAGACTGGAAAGTAGCACAGGTCACACCAGTATTTAAGAAAGGAAATAGGAGTAGGCCATTGAATTACAGACCCATATCACTGACCTCAATTTGCAGTAGGATTTTGCAGCATGTACTGCACTCTAACATTATGAATCACCTTGAATAAAATGACTTATTGATATATAACCAACACGGATGCAGAAAATATCGTTCTTGTGCAACACAGCTAGATCTTTATTCCTATGAAGTAATGACTGCTGTCGGCAAGGGGTCTCAGATCGATTCCATATTCCTAGATTTCCAGAAGGCTTTTGATACCGTTCCCCACAATTAATCAAATTGCGTGCATATGAAGTATCGTCTGAGTTGTGTGACAAGATTCGCGATTTTCTCTCAGAGAGGTCACAGTTCGCAGTGATAGGCGGTAAATCATCGAGTGGAACAGAAGTGATATCTTGCGTTCCGCAAGGTAGTGTCATAGGCCCTCTCCTGTTCCTCATTTACAATAATGATCTAGGTGATACTCTGAGTAGCCCCCTTAGATGGTTTGCAGATGAAGCTGTAATTTACCGTCTAGTAAAATCATCAGACGATCAATTCCGATTACAAAATGATCTAGAGTGAATTTCCGTATGGTGCGAAAAGTGGCAATTGGCACTAAACAAAGAAAGGTGCACTAAAAGAATTCCGATAAATTTTGGGTATACGATAAATCGGACAAATTTAAGGGCTGTCAATTCGACTAAATACCTAGGAATTACAATGCCGAGCAATTGGAAGGACCACATAGATAATATTGCGGGGAAGACAAAACAAAGACTGCACTTTGTTGGCAGAACACTTAGGAGATGCGACAAACCCACTAAAGCGACAGCCTACATTACACTTGTCCGTTCTCTGCTGGAATATTGCTACGCAGCATGGCATCCTTATCAGGTAGGATTGACGGAAGACATCGAAAAAGTGCAAAAAAGGGCAGCTCGTTTCGTATTATCGCGCAATAGGTGTGAGAGTGTCACTGATATGATACGCGAGTTAGGGTGGCAGTCACTGGAACAAAGGCGATTCTCTTCGCGGCGAGATCTATTTACGAAATTTCAATCACCAACTTTCTCTTCCGAATGCGAAAATATTTTGTTGACACCCTCCTACGTAGGGAGAAATGATCATCATAATAAAATAATAGAAATCAGAGCTCGAACGGAAAGATTTAGGTGTTCTTTCCTCCCACGCGCCATTCGAGAGTGGAATGGTAGAGAAGTAGTATGAAAATGGTTCGATGAACCCTCTGCCAGGCACTTAAGTGTGAATTGGAGACTACTCATGTAGATGTAGATTTCTTGCCATGTCCGCTGTAGCAGAGCGTCATCAGTGGTGACAATAGCATTACGAATCCTTTGTTTCAAGTCATATGTGTGTTTGATACACAACATCTTTCACATACCCCCATAAAAAAACGTCCATGGGAGTGATACCTGGCGAACGCGGAGGTCAAGAAATAGGCCCATCTCTCCCAATCCATCTGCCTGGAAATGTTTCATTGAGGAACCGACGAACATGCAGTCCCCAATGTTGTGGTGCACCATCTTGCTGGAAAATGATAGATGGTTGTTAAGTCAATCAATTGTGGTACTACATATTCGTGCAGGAGGCCGAAGTAAACATCTGCAGTAATTGTTGATTCGTTGGAGTATTCGGTTGCACATGATGCCACACCACACATCCACTTTTGGACTATCCCGGTGAAGCTCCATAGTCACATACGGGTGTTCAGATCGCCAGATTCTCGCACTGTGTCTGTTTAATGTCCCAGAAACATGAAAAGTTGCCTCGCCACAAACAAACTCACTTGAGGAATGTTTCATCCTCCAAAAGGCGTTTCAGCATGTTGAGTGCAAACTCTATCCGTTTTGGCTTGTCATTTGGCTCAAGTGTCCGTAACAGTTGCACTTTGAAGCGTACAACCGTGAGTTCTTGTGGAGGACCTTATGCACAGTTGAACGGGGTAGTTGAAACTGTCTCGCAGCAGTTCGGATGGACTTCGTAGGTGAACGAGTGGAGACGTTTAAAACGTGATCGATGTTTTCCTCGGATGTTCTTCGTCGCCCGCTCGTCCCTTTATCCGACACTGTCCCTGTCTACATAAATTTTTTGTGCCGTGCACGGATTCAAGGGCGCGATGGTGGATCTCTTACCACACTTCGTTCTGAAGTTTCGTTGAGTTTGAACATCCGATTTCGCCTCAATAAACCAGCACACACATTGTGGCTTCTCTTGAGGTGTTGCCATTTTATAGAGGTTCAGTTTCTTCAATCAATAATCTGGAACACAAAAATTTAGTATATATTAAAACTGCCCCTACAACTTATCTTAGATTAAGGAAAGGCAAACCTACGTTTCTAGCATTTGTAGACTTAGAGAAAGCTTTTGACAATGTTGACTGGAATACGCTCTTTCAAATTCTGAAGATGGCAGGGGTAAAATATAGGGAGCGAACGGCTATTTACCATTTGTACAGAAACCAGGTGGCAGTTATAAGAGTCGAGGGAAATGAAAGGGAGGCAGTGGTTGGGAAGGGAGTGAGAGAGGGCTGTAGCCTCTCCCCGATGTTATTCAATCTGTATATTGAGCAAGCAGTAAAGGAGACAAAATAAAAATTCAGGGTAGGTATTAAAATCCATGGAGAAGAAATAAAGACTTTGAGGTTCGCGGATGACATTGTAATTCTGTCAGAGACAGCAAAGGAACTGGAAGAGCAGCTGAACGGAATGGACAGTGTCTTGAAAGGAGGATATAAGATGAACATCAACAAAAGCAAAACGAGGATAATGGAATGTAGTCGAATTAAGTCGGGTGATGCTTAGATTAGGAAATGAGACACTTAAAGTAGTAAAGGAGTTTTGCTATTTGGGGAGCAAAATAACTGGTGATGGTCGAAGTAGAGAGGACGTAAAATGTAGACTGGCAACGACAAAGAAAGCGTTTCTGAAAAAGAGAAATTTGTTAACATCGAGTTTCGATTTAAGTGTCAGGAAGTCGTTTCTGAAAGTATTTGTATGGAGTGTAGCCATGTGTGGAAATGAAACATGGACGATAAATACTTTAGACAAGAAGGAATGTGGTGCTACAGAAGAATGCTGAAGATTAGATGGGTGGATCACATAACTAATGAGGGTATATTGATTGGAATCGGGGAGAAGAGGAGTTTGTGGCAAAACTTGACTAGAAGAAGGGATCGCTTGGTAGGACATGTTCCGAGGCATCAAGGGATCATCAATTTGGTATGGGAGGGCACCGTGGAGGGTAAAAATCGTAGAGGGAGACCAAGAGATGAATACACTAAGGAGATTCCGAAGGGTGTAGATTGCAGTAGGTACTGGGAAATGATGAAGCTTGCACAGGATAGAGTAGCATGGAGAGCTGCATCAAACCAGTCCCAGGACTGAAGACCACCACAACAACAACAACAACAATTAAACGTTTAGTAAGCAGTGATTACAAGAAAAGAAATTTGTTAAAACATTTCAATAACTGCCGTTGTAATAAAATTTTGAAGTTGTAAAGGGACTTTCCTGTATTGTAAACGAATTAAGTCTCCGATAGCCTTTATAATGCGAATAGCTGACAATGCACGACCGCAGAGCCAAAGATACTGCGTCTGGTGTGAGATTCTAATGTTAGAGATTGCTTGGAGCACAGTAGCAAGTAGTTGTCTGTGAGAGAAAGACGATGGAGTAGGCAGGTTTTGTGGTATGCTCTGTGAAGCCCCAAATGTTAGATCAATGTAGGAATTACAAGAACATGGAAGCAGAAGTCTTCTCGCATATGGTTCAAATGGCTCTGAGCACTATGGGACTTAACATCGGAGGTCATCAGTCCCCTAGAACTTAGAACTACTTAAACCTAGCTAACCTAAGGACATCACACACATCCATGCCCGAGGCAGGATTCGAACCTGCGACCGTAGCGGTCGTGCGGTTCCAGACTGAAGCGCCTAGAACCGCTCGGCCACACCGGCCGGCTGCTAGTTAAGTGTTTCCCTTTTGTAACGTTGGTAAGATTTGTTAACTCATGTCTATGTAAGTTGATGATTTGTATTTATGCTTTTTTAGTGAGGTTAGACAATACTTGCTGTATAAATCTCATTGTTTGTTAATCAATTAGTAAAATCTGAGTAATATAATTTCAATTGTCAGATGTTTTGGAAAGTCGAACTTATCTTCGAAGACAATTTCGCTATTGAAAAGGTCAGTGTTAGTAGTTCACCCAAATCAGTACTACATCCCTGTCCAGGTCACATGTTTTTCAAAGACATCGACTTTTTTCTGAAATGTTTTCATTTATCAGCCAAAAGAATTTCATATACATTCCAAAGTATTACGGCCAGCATTGCACACCGCTGAGCCTGCAGCTAGGATATTTTTATTTTTTATGGAAGACCGGAATATATCGCGTTCCACCGTTGCTACTTTAGAGGTAAGGCAATTCAATTCCTTTGTTATTGGCACAGGGACCAAAGATCAGTTTTGAACAGGGCCAGAGGATTCAGTGCCTAAGGGACTGAATGAATTTACAGTGAATGAATTTCTGTATTGGTATTGTGAGTTACATTGTCCAATCAGTTCGTGTAAGTTTCTGCTAACAATAACACAAAATAAGCACACAAGTTGCATTTACAACACGCAACACAATAACTTCAATTATGTATCCATTCCACAGTGATACATTCATTCAATTTGTTCCGGTATGCCCGCATCTCGTGGTCGTGCGGTAGCGTTCTCGCTTCCCACGCCCGGGTTCCCGGGTTCGATTCCCGGCGGGGTCAGGGATTTTCTCTGCCTCGTGATGGCTGGGTGTTGTGTGATGTCCTTAGGTTAGTTAGGTTTAAGTAGTTCTAAGTTCTAGGGGACTGATGACCTAAGATGTTAAGTCCCATAGTGCTCAGAGCCATTTGAACCATGTTTTGTTCCGGTATAAAATTTAAAATAACGTTACACTTTCATTCAACATAATACAATGAAGATTAATTAAAGGACTTTACAAAGTGAAAAAGGCGATAAGCGCAAAGAACTGTCACACTGAAGATGCCTTAGGGCGAAAAGACGAAACGCGCCTGGGAGAAACAAAATACAGTGCAGCAAGGAAAGGCGGGGCTGTTTTTATTCACAAAACAAATATTTCTGCTACCGGGTGTGTTAAGGAAGTGCGCATCTACAGCCGCTCTCTCCAACAGGCCGTATTACGGCGCGCTGGGGAGATTGCTTGGGTAACCGGCGAGATGCTATCGTTTCCCGCCTTCCAGTTTGCCAATGGTGCGTCGGAAGAAAGGTGTCGGTAGCATTAAATACGAAAATTTCATTTATTTACTAGCCACAATACCCGATGTTGCCCGGGTCAGAATATTTCGCCTGGTTTATAGCATGAGGACCAATCTGTCTATCAAACGTACACTGAAGGGCCAAAGAATCTGGTACTCTTACCTAATGTCTTGTAGGGCGCCTGCGAGCACGCAGAAGAGGCGCAACACGACGTGGACATGGACTCGACTAATGTCTGAAGTAGTGCTGGAGGGAACCGACACCACGTATCCTGCAGGGCTCTCCATAAATTCGTAGGAGTCTGAGAGGGTGGAGATCTCTTCTGAACAGCATGTTGCAAGGCATCCCAGATGTGCTCAATAATGTTCATGTCCGGTTTAGTTTTGAGACCATTCTGTCTAAACTCAGATGAGTATTCCTAGAGCCGCTCTGTAGCAATTCTGGACGTGTGGGGCATCGCATTGTCCAGCTGGAATTGTCCAACTCCGTCGGAATGCACAATGGACATGATTGGATGCAGGTGATCAGACAGGATGCTTATGTACGTGTCACCTTTCAGAGTCGTATATATGGTTTATTGTGGTGCCACAGCGTCCGTATTTGCCACATCTGGCTCCCAGCGTCTATGACCTGTTCGTTGCAATGAAAAACGTCGTGTGGTGTGAGTTAAACACTGATGACGAACTTCATGCAGTTATCCAACAGCGGCATTGGAAGACGCCCAAAGAATGGTTAGCGACGTTATCACAGGAGCTCACACAACGATGGCGAAATCGCATAGACATTCGTGGGAATAGCTGTATTATCTACATCTACATCGATACTCTACAAATCACATTTTAGTGCGTGGCAGAGGGTTCATCGAACCACCTTCACAATTCTGTATTATTCCAATCTCGTATAGCACGCGGAAAGAATGAACACCTACATCTTTCCGTACAAGCTCTTATTTCCCTTTTTTTATCGTGGTGATCATTCAGCCCTATTTAAAATATTGTCAAGAATATATATTCGCATTCGGGGGAAAAGTTGGAGATTGGAATTTCGTGAGAAGATACCGTCGCAACGAAAAGCGCCTTTCTTTTAATGATGTCCATCCCAAATCCTGTATCATTTCTGTGACACTCTCTCCCATATTTCGCGAAAATACAAAATGTGCTCTCTTTCTTTGAACTTTTACGATGTACTCAGTCAGTTCTATCTGGTAAGGGTCCCACACCGCGCAGCAGTATTCTAAAAGAGGACGGACAAGCGTAGTCTAGCCAATCTCCTTAGTAGGTCTGTTACATTTTCTAAGTGCCCAGCCTTCCCCACAACATTTACTTCCAATTTCAGTTGTTCGTAATTGTAATATCTAGGTATTTAGTTGAATTTACGGTTTTTAGATTAGACTAATTCATCTTGTAACCGAAGTTTAACGAGTTCCTTTTAGCACTCATGTGGATGACCTCACACTTTTCGTTATTTAAAGTCAACTGCCACTTTTCGCATCATTCCCATGTTTCTTCGAAATCGTTTTGCAGTTTCTTTTGGTCTTCTGATGCCTTTATTAGTCGATAAACGACAGCGTCATGCGCAAAAAACCGAAGACGGCGGCGCAGATTGTCTCCCAAATCGTTTATATAGATAACGAACAGCAAAGGGCCTATCTTCATTCTTTTGTTCCGTAATTGTCTCCTGTGATCACAGTCAAATTATAGCGCCAATCATTTTCGAACGGCCCAGGTATATACAGCTGAGACTTTGTTAAAACACGAAGAAGCCAAATAGGCTTCATTTTGGAATGAAACAACAAATTTACTCTTACCAGCCACTAATTTTTTCCGTTCACAACGCGTTTAGAAGATTTAGATCTTCATTAACAGTTGGATTTACGTGTATTAGTATGAGATACGTGTGCGTTGTGTTGCGATTCTGGGGTACTTTGCAGCTCTGACTGTTTCCAGCGGTCGCAGCCTCCTTTCTCTGTCGTAACATATCACAAGTAAACTGTCATTTTTTGACCCAAAATCATAACACAGTGCACACATATCTCATATTTCTCTAAAGTCAGTACCACCATTAGACGGTTTTTTATTTGCAGTGTTGAATTTACACGATCATGATTTCGTCTTCAGAGCGATATTATCAAGTGTTGTAAGTGTTATACAGCGCCTAAGATGGTATAATGTCGTATTTAAGATACACTATTAGACACATTGTCTAATGGTCGATATTTCTTGTAAAGCCTGTCATTCAGTCAAGATGCTACACTCAGTGATAAAACAAAGCAGTAGGCCTTACCAGAAATATCGACCCTTAGACAATGTGTCCAATAGTGTGTTTTATATACGACTGTATGCCATCTTAGGCGCTGTGTAACACTTGCAAGAATTGATAATAGCACTCTGAAGCCGAAATCATGATCGTGTAAATGCAACACTGCAAATAAAAAACAAACTAATGGCGGTACTGACTTTAAAGAAATATGTTAATATATTATGACTGTGCCCCTGCCCACCAATTATGAAACAAAAATATTACATATCTCATACTAAGACATACAAATCCACATGACGATGGAAGTGTAAATCTGTCATTTTTTGACCCAAAATCATAACACAGTGCACACATATCTGATACTAACACATATAAATCCACCTGTCGATGGAAGTTTAAATCTTAGAAACTCGTTGTGGATGTAAATAAACAGTGGCCGGTAACAGTAAACTTGTTTCATTCGATATCAACAGCAGCCATGGTACAGCCTAACCTATACCGTTTGTATTTAAAAGAGTTAATTTTACGGACATGCGCCATTTACTTCTGTGAAAACACGACATGTCGTTAGTACATAGGGGAAACGTAACATGTAAATGACGGCAAATTAAATTACGTGAAGAAAAATATCCCAGCACGTATGAGGCCTGTTCAAAGACTTAAGAATCATTCGTAATTTCACGCCAGTCGTATGTTGGAGCGAAACGCTGTTGGCATCCCTGCACACGCCTGTGTTTAATGTGTAACTTGCGGAACTTTCATTGTTGTATGTGTGTTAGTTATTTTCAGTGCTGTGTTGAGAAGAACGCTGTGTTGCACAGTTTGCTAGCCGGCCGGAGTGGTCAAGCAGTTCTAGGCGCTACAGTATGGAACCGCGCGACCGCTACCGTCGCCGGTTCGAATCCTGCCTCGGGCATGGATGTGTGTGATGTCTTTAGATTAGTTAGGTTTAACTACACTACTGGCCATTAAAATTGCTACACCACGAAGTTGACGAGCTACAGACGCCAAATTTAATCGACAGGAAGAAGATGCTGTGATATGCTAATGATTAGCTTTTCAGAGCATTCACACAAGGTTGGCGCCGGTGGAGACACCTACAACGTGCTGACATGAGGAAAGTTTCCAACCGATTTCTCATACGGAAACAGCAGTTGACCGGCGTTGCCTCGTGAAACGTTGTTGTGATGCCTCGTGTAAGGAGGAGAAATGCGAACCATCACGTTTCCGACTTCGATAAACGTCGGATTGTAGCCTATCACGATTGCGGTTTATCGTATCGCGACATTGCTGCTCGCGTTGGTCGAGATCCAATGACCGTTAGCAGAATATGGAATCGGTAGGTTCAGGAGGGTAATACGGAACGCCGTGCTGGATCCCAACGGCCTCGTATCACTAGCAGTCGAGATGACAGGCATCTTATCCGCATGGCTGTAACGGATCGTGCAGCCACGTCTCGATCCCTGAGTCAAGAGACGGGGACGTTTGCAAGACAACAACCATCTGCACCAACAGTTCGACGACGTTTGCAGCAGCTTGGACTATCAGCTCGAAGGCCGTGGCTGCGGTTACCCTTGACGCTGCATCACAGACAGTAGCGCCTGCGGTGGTGTACTCAACGACGAATCTGGGTGCACCAATGGCAAAACGTCTTTTTTTCGGATGAATCCAGGTTCTGTTTACAGCATCACGATGGTCTCACCCGTGTTTGGCGACATTGCGATGAACGCATACTGGAAGCGTTTATTCGTCATCGCCATACTGGCGTATCACCCGGCGTGATGGTATGGCGTGCCATCGGTTACACGTCTCGGTCACCTCTTGTTCGCATTGACAGCACTTTGGACAGTGGACGTTACATTTCAGATTTGTTACGACCCGTGGCTCTACACTTCATTCGATCCCTGCGAAACCCTACATTTCAGCAGGATAATGCACGACAGCATGATGCAGGTCCTGTACGGGCCTTTCTGGATACAGAAAAATGTTCGACTGCTTCCCTGGCCAGCACATTCTCCAGATCTCTCACCAATTGACAACGTCTGGTCAATGGTGGCCGCGCAACTGGCTCGTCACAATACGCCAGTCACTGCTCTTTATGAACTGTGGTATCGTGTTGGAGCTGCATGGGCAGCTGTACCTGTACACGCCATCCAAGCTCTGTTTGACTCAATGCCCAGGCGTATCAAGGCCGTTATTACGGCCAGAGGTTGTTGTTCTGGGTACTGAGGCTCTGAGCACTATGGGACTCAACTGCTGTGGTCATAAGTCCCCTAGAACTTAGAACTACTTAAACCTAACTAACCTAAGGACATCACACACATCCATGCCCGAGGCAGGATTCGAACCTGCGACCGTAGAGGTCGTGCGGTTCCAGACTGTAGCGCCTTTAACCGCTCGGCCACTCCGGCCGGCGTTCTGGGTACTGATTTCTCAGGATCTATGCACCCAAATTGCGTGAAAGTGTAATCACATGTCAGTTCTAGTATATTATATTCGTCCAATGAATACCCGTTTATCATCTGCATTTCTTCTTGGTGTAGCAATTTCAATGGCCAGTAGTGTAAATGAATAACAGTAAGGAAAAAGTAGGCGCAGAAAAAATTTGTGGAAAAAGATCCGGAATTTTTTGAACAGATCTCGTGCAAGACTCTGGGCACATCTAACAGCCGTTGCACGCCGTTTTCATTGTGGTCGAGTTTTAATCTCCAGCTGCGTAGTGAGGTAACGGGCAGGCAGAGAAGGACGTTGACGAATTTATTCGCTGCCGTCCTGCGGAGAAGTCGGCAGCTGGTCGCGGGTCAGTAGGTAGGGTCTCCGTTATCGCCGCCGTGGTATCAGTCCATAAACACGTCGGCAGCGGTAGGGGACCCAACGCACGCGTCACTTGCCGCCTACTGTACTGCGCTGCCAAGTCGTTTGCCGTCTATGACAGAACTACAGTTTCATCGGCATACCTCAAAGTTATTATTTATTCTCCCTGATCTTCAAAAATGGCTCTGAGCACTATGGGACTCAACATCTGTGGTCATAAGTCCCCTAGAACTTAGAACTACTTAAACCTAAATAACCTAAGGACATCACACACATCCATGCCCGAGGCAGGATTCGAACCTGCGACCGTAGCAGTCGCGCGGTTCCTGACTGAGCGCCTAGAACCGCTAGATCACCGCGGCCGGCCCCTGATCTTCATTTCCCGTCCCTAATTCCTGCTTGGGTTTCCCTTACTGCTTACTCAGGGTACAGTATCAGAAATATGGGGGACTGGCTAGTGACGTTCGATTCTTACAACTGCAGAAATTTTAGGATGTTCATATGCTGCGTATAAAGTACGAGGAGCGTTAGAAAAATCCGAGAGATGGCACCACCGGCGCGTATCGAGGTCATGTTTCGTTAGTAGCATCTTTGGAAACAACGCATACCAAGTTTCAGCCATATTGGTCTATTTGTGTTTGGTATTTGTGTGAATGAAGGAAGTCGAGTGATTGTCAAAAAATGGACGAAACAGAATTTCGTGTGGTGGTTAAACATTACTTTATGAAAGGCAAAACGCCTCAGGATACTAAATAGAAGCTTGATAAATATTACGGTGACTCTGCACCTTCGATTAGAACAGTTTATAAGTGGTTTCAAAGTTTTCGGAGTGGCTATATGGGCACAAGTGATGCTGAACTTTCTGGACGCCCTGTGGAGGTTACGACTCCAGAAATCATTGATAAAATCCACGATATGGTGACGGACGACAGAGGAGTTGAGGTGCATGAGATTGCTAGTGCTGTGTGCATGTCGAATGAACGGGTACATAATATTTTCCATAAACATTTGGACGTGAGAAAGCTATCCGCAAGATGCGTTCTGCGATTGCTCACGCTTGACCAAAATCGGAATCGTGTGAAGTGTTGCAAGGATGGCTTGCAGCTGTTCAGGAAGAATCTGCAGGACTTTAAGCATCTTTTCGTCTCTCTGGATGAAACATGGGTACATTACTACACTCCTGAGACCAAAGAACAATCTAAACAATGAGTTACCAAGGGAGAATCTGCACCAAAAAAGGCGAAGACCAGTCCTTCTGCCGGAAAGGTTGTGGCGACTGTCTTATGGATTCGCAAGGGATAATGCTCATCGACTATCTGGAAAAGGGTAAAACTATTACAGGTGCATGTTATTCGTCGTTATTGGACCGTTTGAAAACCGAGCTGTAAGAAAAGCGCCGGCGATTGGACCAGAAAAAAGTCATTTTCCATCACGACAATGCACCAGCATACACTTAAGCAGTTGTGGTCGCAGAACTATTTGGAAATAGGATCCCACTTCGTTTCACATCCCCCCTTTTCTCCAGACTTGGCTCGCTCAACTAATAGCTAATTTGCAGACTTGGACAGTTCCTATTATTTGGACAGGATCAACAAAGCAGAAAAGCCCTGGGAAGAAGTGTACAGGTCTAAAAGGAGACTATGTTGAAAAATAAAAAGGTTTACCCCAAACACGTGAGTAGTTTTTATTTTTGCACGAACTTTTCAGGCGCCCCTCGTAAGTGCAAAGGAATTTTGTCTCGTCTTTGTGAACTTTGTACTCGATTGTGTGGGCCAGCCCGCAGCCATTCAAAATTTAAAAAAAATTGCGTAGAACTGTTGTGCACGCGGGCTCTTCCTCCCGTGGTGGCACATTGGAGTGTCAATGTATAGTGCGAGAGGACTTACTGCCCTCCCCCTGTTTCCACTCTCATTAACTAGACGGAACAAGTTGTCTGGTGTAAGTGTTTATTACATTAAACTTTACAACTTGCACAGGCAGCGTGCCAACTGCGGCTCCTGGCTTAGCTGGAAGACATACACGCCCGTCCGCTACGGGGTCTCGCAGCTACCTTTTCGGCCGTTACAACCATGGAGGTAAGAATAAGGGGAGATGGCGCTACGTATCCCAGCCGTACTACGTTTTGAAGCCATGGGGGCGTGGCTCGCTGCCATGACACTCTGACCAAAACATTGCCAGTGTGCTATAGCGCTGCGTGTATTACAGTCGCTAATTGCACCATATACGCATGTAACGTCATCAGATTGGTTGTTTCAAAGTTTTTCTTTAAAATAAAATCTCGTAAAGGCGAAATTCCACGTTTCTTCTGATTAAAAATAGTTTTTAATGTAATATTACGAATAGCTAGCCTTCAATGTAAACGGTACAATTTTGTTAATTCAGTAATAAACGTGTATCACAAACTAAATAGTAGAAACTGAAAACTAAGTTAGCCATACCCTCTCTCCAAAGCCCCATAAATATATCTTGTTTGTAATATGTACTGGGACATTTCAGTTACGTTACACTACTGGGAAACACTGTTCGTTACCACCAATATTTACTGAAATGCGGTACATAGAATGGCAAATCTACACAGTGTCCTGTTTAGGCCTATACTTTACGCCAGTGTTAGCTTTTAATTTGGTACATGATGAAGACAAAGTGAGTTACTCAACACTTCGATTATCGACGATACGTACGTATTATACTGAAACGTGAACTTGAAAACTAAGAATTTAATTCTTTGAATTAACATACATTTTGCAAATGTTTTGGGTGTGTAGGGAAAACTGATGGCATAGCATTTTCTCGGAGCCTTACTGTGAAAGGGAAGTTCGGTCTATGTCCTCTTCTCAGAAATGCTGAGAACATATAGTGCTCCATTTAGACGCACGCCAATTCTTCCTCCTGACGGCATTCTCCCACAGAGCTTTCCGACTTTCATTTTTAGGAAATCTAAAATCATACAGAAGAAAAACACGCTATAGTACAAGTACCTATGTTGCACACGTTCATTCACAATGAAGTTGTAAAATCACACTTAACGAGACACCTTACACATGAAATGTTATTCCCTTCGATTTCGCATCACAATCAGAACGATTCGTACATCCGAACACCACACAAGTCACCATAATAGCGCAAAATTCCTTCCAAAAGCGAGCGACAAGCCTATGCACACAAGCTTACAGCAGCAATGTTTTGGTCGGATTGAGATGGCTACCCTCGGCTTCACATAGCTTCACAGCTGTGACGTCACGGCGTCTCCCTCTATTCTTACCTCCACGGTTACAACGGCTAATCCTACCTGCGCGCACAAAAGACCTGGGAGATCCACTTCTGTACATAGGTTGCAAATTCTTTCGATAGGGAACAGACTATACTGGACAGTCTGACCTGCCCAGTTTGAAGCTGCTACTAGATGGCAATTGGAGTGAGTAGCAGAGTCCAAACAACTGCTGAAAATGCACTCAAGCGCCAAAGAAACTGGTATAGGCGTGTGTATTCAAATAGAGATATGTAAACAGGCAGAATACGGCGCTACGGTCGGCAGCGCCTATACAAGACAGTAAGTGTCTGTCGCAGTTGTTAGATGCTGCTACAATGGCAGGTTGTCAAGATTGAAGTGTGTATGACCGTGATGATATAGTCGGCGCACGAGCGATGGGACACAGTATCTCCGAGGTAGCTACAGAGTGGGGATTTTCCCGTAAGACCGTTTCCAAAGAGTGCTGTGAATATCAGGAATCAAGTAAAACATCAAATCTCCGACATCGCTGCTGCCGGAAAAAGATCCTGCAAGAACGGGACCAACGATGACCGAACAGAATCATTCACCGTGACAGAAGTGCAATCCTTCCGAGTCCGCAGCTCGTGGTCTCGTGGCCGCGTTCTCGCTTCCCGAGCACGGGGTCCCGGGTTCGATTCCCGGCGGGGTCTGAGATTTTCACCTGGATCGAGATGACTGGCTGTTAGTGTTGTCCTCATAATTCCATCATCGTTCATGCACGTGGCAAGATTGGACTGAGCAAAAGTAGGGAATTTGTACGGGCGCTGATAACCGCGCAGTCGAACGCCCCACAAACCAAACATCATCACACCCTTCCTAAATTGCTGCAGATTTCAGTGCTGCACTTTCATCTATATGGGTTCTCGGAGCAGAAGGCCCACTCGTGTACCCTCGATAAGTGCACTACAGAAAGCTTAATATGCCTCGCCAAGGCCCATCAACACCGACATTGGATTGTTGATGACAGGACACATGTTGCCTGGTCGGACGAGTCTCGTTTCAAATTGTACGAGGTGCATTCAAGATCTAAGGCCTCCGATTTTTTTTTCTAATTAACTACTCACCCGAAATCGATGAAACTGGCGTTACTTCTCGACGTAATCGCCCTGCAGACGTACACATTTTTCACAACGCTGACGCCATGATTCCGTGGCAGCGGCGAAGGCTTCTTTAGGAGTCTGTTTTGACCACTGGAAAATCGCTGAGGCAATAGCAGCACGGCTGGTTAATGTGCGGCCACGGAGAGTGTCTTTCATTGTTGGAAAAAGCCAAAAGTCACCAGGAGCCAGGTCAGGTGAGTAGGGAGCATGAGGAATCACTTAAAAGTTGTCATCACGAAGAAACTGTTGCGTAACGTTAGCTCGATGTGCGGGTGCGTTGTCTTGGTGAAACAGCACACGCGCAGCCCTTCCCGCAGGAAGGAATTTGTTGTTCAAAACATTTTCGTAGGATGGCCGTACCGTAGGTGCAACCACAACGGAGGGGTATCTGTTGAGAGGCCAGACAAACATGTGGTTCCTGAAGAGGGGCAGCAGCCTTTTCAGTAGTTGCAGGGGCAACAGTCTGGATGATTGACTGATCTGGCCTTGTAACATTAACCAAAACGGCCTTGCTATGCTGGTACTGCGAACGGCTGAAAGCAAGGGGAAACTACAGCCGTAATTTTTCCCGAGGACATGCAGCTCTACTGTATGATTAAATGGTGATGGCGTCCTCTTGGGTAAAATATTCCGGAGGTAAAATAGTCCCCCATTCGGATCTCCGGGCGGGGACTATTCAGGAGGACGTCGTTATCAGGAGAAAGAAAACTGGCGTTCTACGGATCGGAGCGTGGAATGTCAGATCCCTTAATCGGACAGGTAGGTTAGAAAATTTAAAAAGGGAAATGTATAGGTTAAAGTTAGATATAGTGGGAATTAGTGAAGTTCGGTGGCAGGAGGAACAAGACTTTTGGTCAGGTGATTACAGGGTTATAAATACAAAATTAAATAGGGGTAATGTAGGAGTAGGTTTGATAATGAATAAAAAAATAGGAGTGCGGGTTAGCTACTACAAACAGCATAGTGAACGCATTATTGTGGCCAAGATAGACACAAAGCCCATGCCTACTACAGTAGTACAAGTTTATATGCCAACTACCTCTGCAGATGATGAAGAAATAGATGAAATGTATGACGAGATAAAAGAAATTATTCAGGTAGTGAAGGGAGACGAAAATTTAATAGTCATGGGTGACTGGAATTCGTCAGTAGGAAAAGGGAGAGAAGGAAACATAGTAGGTGAATATGGATTGGGGGGAAGGAATGAAAGAGGAAGCCGCCTTGTAGAATTTTGCACAGAGCATAACTTAATCATAGCCAACACTTGGTTCAAGAATCATAAAAGAAGGTTGTATACCTGGAAGAATCCTGGAGATACTAAAAGGTATCAGATAGATTATATAATGGTAAGACAGAGATTTAGGAACCAGGTTTTGAATTGTAAGACATTTCCTGGGGCAGATGTGGATTCTGACCACAATCTATTGGTTATGAACTGCAGATTGAAACTGAAGAAACTACAAAAAGGTGGGAATTTAAGGAGATGGGACCTGGATAAACTGAAAGAACCAGAGGTTGTAGAGAGTTTCAGGGAGAGCATAAGGGAACAATTGACAGGAGTGGGGGAAAGAAATACAGTAGAAGAAGAATGGGTAGCTCTGAGGGATGAAGTAGTGAAGGCAGCAGAGGATCAAGTAGGTAAAAAGACGAGGGCTAATAGAAATCCTTGGGTAACAGAAGAAATATTGAATTTAATTGATGAAAGGAGAAAATATAAAAATGCAGTAAATGAAGCAGGCAAAAAGGAATACAAACGTCTCAAAAATGATATCGACAGGAAGTGCAAAATGGCTAAGCAGGGATGGCTAGAGGACAAATGTAAGGATGTAGAGGCTTGTCTCACTAGGGGTAAGATAGATACTGCCTACAGGAAAATTAAAGAGACCTTTGGAGAGAAGAGAACCACTTGTATGAATATCAAGAGCTCAGATGGCAACCCAGTTCTAAGCAACGAAGGGAAGGCAGAAAGGTGGAAGGAGTATATAGAGGGTTTATACAAGGGCGATGTAATTGAGGACAATATTATGGAAATGGAAGAGGATGTAGATGAAGACGAAATGGGAGATAAGATACTGCGTGAAGAGTTTGACAGAGCACTGAAAGACCTGAGTCGAAACAAGGCCCCGGGAGTAGACAACATTCCATTTGAACTACTGATGACCTCGGGAGAGCCAGTTCTGACAAAACTCTGCCATCTGGTGAGCACGATGTATGAGACAGGCGAAATACCCTCAGACTTCAAGAAGAATATAATAATTCCAATCCCAAAGAAAGCAGGTGTTGACAGATGTGAAAATTACCGAACTATCAGTTTAATAAGTCACAGCTGCAAAATACTAACGCGAATTCTTTACAGACGAATGGAAAAACTGGTAGAAGCCAACCTCGGGGAAGATCAGTTTGGATTCCGTAGAAATGTTGGAACACGTGAGGCAATACTGACCTTACGACTTATCTTAGAAGAAAGATTAAGAAAAGGCAAACCTACGTTTCTAGCATTTGTAGACTTAGAGAAAGCTTTTGACAATGTTAACTGGAATACTCTCTTTCAAATTCTGAAGGTGGCAGGGGTAAAATACAGGGAGCGAAAGGCTATTTACAGTTTGTACAGAAACCAGATGGCAGTTATAAGAGTCGAGGGGCATGAAAGGGAAGCAGTGGTTGGGAAAGGAGTAAGACAGGGTTGTAGCCTCTCCCCGATGTTATTCAATCTGTATATTGAGCAAGCAGTAAAGGAAACAAAAGAAAAATTCGGTGAAGGTATTAAAATCCATGGAGAAGAAATAAAAACGTTGAGGTTCGCCGATGACATTGTAAGTCTGTCAGAGACAGCAAAGGACTTGGAAGAGCAGTTGAATGGAATGGATGGTGTCTTGAAGGGAGGATATAAGATGAACATCAACAAAAGCAAAACGAGGATAATGGAATGTAGTCAAATTAAGTCGGGTGATGCTGAGGGAATTAGATTAGAAAATGAGACACTTAAAGTAGTAAAGGAGTTTTGCTATTTAGGGAGTAAAATAACCGATGATGGTTGAAGTAGAGAGGATATAAAATGTAGACTGGCTATGGCAAGGAAAGCGTTTCTCAAGAAGAGGAATTTGTTAACATCGAGTATAGATTTAAGTGTCAGGAAGTCGTTTCTGAAAGTATTGGTATGGAGTGTAGCCATGTATGGAAGTGAAACGTGGACGATAACTAGTTTGGACAAGAAGAGAATAGAAGCTTTCGAAATGTGGTGCTACAGAAGAATGCTGAAGATAAGGTGGGTAGATCACGTAACTAATGAGGAGGTATTGAATAGGATTGGGGAGAAGAGAAGTTTGTGGCACAACTTGACTAGAAGAAGGGATCGGTTGGTAGGACATGTTTTGAGGCATCAAGGGATCACAAATTTAGCATTGGAGGGCAGTGTGGAGGGTAAAAATCGTAGAGGGAGACCAAGAGATGAATACACTAAGCAGATTCAGAAGGATGTAGGTTGCAGTAGATACTGGGAGATGAAGAAGCTTGCACAGGATAGAGTAGCATGGAGAGCTGCATCAAACCAGTCTCAGGACTGAAGACCACAACAACACAACAACAACCTGTTACCGTAGTGCCCTTTGGAACGCAATGGGTAAGGATTACGCCCTCGCTGTCCCAGAACATGGACACCATCATTTTTTCAGCACTGGCGGTTACCCGAAATTTTTTGGTGGCGGTGAATCTGTGTGCTTCCATTGAGCTGACTGGCGCTTTGTTTCCGGATTGAAAAATGGCATCCACGTCTCATCCATTGTCACAACCGACGAAAGGAAAGTCCCATTCATGCTGCGTCAACATTGCTCGGCAACATGCCACACGGGCAGCCGTGTGGTCGTCCGTCAGCATTCGTGGCACCCACCTGGATGACACTTTTCACATTTTCAGGTCGTCATGCAAGATTGTGTGCACAGAACCCTCAGAAATGCCAACTCTGTAGGCGATCTGTTCAACAGTCATTCGGCGATCCCCCAAAACAATTCTCTTCACTTTCTCGATCATGTCGTAAGACCGGTTTGTGCGAGCCCGAGGTTGTTTCGGTTTGTTGTCACACGATGTTCTGCCTTCATTTAACCGTCGCACCCACGAACGCACTTTCGACACATCCATAACTCCATCACCACATGTCTCCTTCAACTGTCGATGAATTTCAATTGGTTTCACACCACGCAAATTCAGAAAACGAATGATTGCACGCTATTCAAGTAAGGAAAACGTCGCCGTTTTAAGTATTTAAAACAGTTCTCATTCTCGCCGCTGGCGGTAAAATTCCACCTGCCGTACGGTGCTGCCATCTCTTGGACGTATTGACAATGAACGCGGCCTGATTTTAAAACAATGCGCATGTTTCTATCTCTTTACAGTCCTGGAGAAAAAAAATCGGAGGCCTTAGAACTTGAATGCACCTCGTATTAATAGGATAGACATGTAGGGGTATGAAGACAACCAACCTCATGAATCCGTGGACCCTGCAAGTCATCAACGGACTGCTCACGCTGATGGAGTCTCTGTAAAGATGCGGGGCGTGTGCAGCTGGTGTGATATCGAACCCCTAATACGACTAGATTCGACTGTGACACGTACGTAAGCATCCCGTCTGGTCACCTACGTCCATACATGCCCATTGTGCATTCCGACTGACTTGGGCAGTCCCAGCAGGACAATGCGACATCCAACACGTTCAGAATTGCTACAGAGTGGCTCCAGGCACACTCTTCTAAGTTTAAAAACTTTCACTGGGCACCAAACATGTACATTATTGAGCATATCTGGGATGCTTTCCAACGTGCTGTTCACAAGACATCTACCCTCCATCCTGGTACTCTTACGGATTAATGGGCAGCGCTGCAGCACTCATGGTGTCAGTTCCCTTCAGCACTACTTCAGACTGTAGTGGAGTCCATGCCACGTCCTGTTGCGGCACTTCTGCGTGCTCGCGGGGACCCTACGCGATATTAGGCAAGTGTACCAGTTTCTTTAGCTCCTCAGTGTAGTTTAGTAGATGCAGCGCGATAAATATTGTGTAGTGTCACCGCCAGCCACCACACTTGCTAGGTGGTAGCCTTTAAATCGGCCGCGGCCCGTTAGTATACGTCGGACCCGCGTGTCGCCACTATCAGTGATTGCAGACCGAGCGCCGCCACACGGCAGGTCTAGTCTAGAGAGACTCCCTAGCTCTCGTCCCAGTTGTACAGCCGACCTTGCTAGCGATGGTTCGCTGTCTACATACGCTCTCATTTGCAGAGACGACAGTTTAGCACAGCCTTCAGCTACGTCATTTGCTACGACCTAGCAAGGCGCCATATTTAATTACTATGTCTTCTGAACAGATAATATTGTGACTCATGTACCGTCAAGAGCGACGTTCATCATTAATAGATTAAAGTTAAGTATCACACTAGCTACGTCCGCTTTCTGAATTCTAATTCTTTGTCATGTTCCAGACCTCACGTCAGTATAGTTCTTCTCTCCTCACGCCAGCCTGCGTGAGCTAAAACGCGTGCATTTTGGCCTCCACTCGTAACACGGTGTTGGCTCTTCACCTAACACAAAATATTGAGTAGCCTGAAAAATTAACTTTTCTGAAAAGCTTAAACATTTCTCTATTTCAGTAGCATAAAATTTCTATTTAATTAAAAAGAAAAGCAGACGTCAGAAGACTGTTGTTGTGTCACTCAATCGTGTACAACTGCCGAAGTATAAAAATTACCATTTCTGTTTTCTACGTTGTCACGCTTAACGCCTAGGGAAACGTTTTCAGTAGCTCGGTGCGGACCTCATAGCACAACAAGACGCAAGCGGTTTCCGTAGCGTGTTGCGATAAATTTTGCGCACCTAGGAGAACATAGCTTAACAGCGTTCTGCCCAGCGGGTGGACAAATCGCCGACTGGCGGTCTATCCACCCAGCCATGCGCGTGCACGTGCCTGTAACGACCGCTGGGCGAGCGCCAGACCCAGATGAGGACTGACAATCTGGCAAACCGATGACCACATCTGGTCAAACGCCAGCCACTGTGCGTACAGCGGGTTTGAGGAAAACTCGATAGTGCTTCTTGTCTGACACTCAAGAAGCTGTTAATACCAATGTGTGGTGCCGTTTCTCGATTTGATTACGCCTATTTTGTCACTGTCTGCTAGATAAAACGAAATTGGCCTTTCTAATAAAGCACCAATTGTAACACTCCCCAAATAAGCGAGATTGTTTTGGCACATATGGTCATTTTTATTTACCTCATTTACATAAATGACAGAATATAATTCACGGAGTACCAATATGAAACGCCTGTTAGGCCTACTACAAGCAAAAAGTTTTGTGTTGGGAAATAGTTTCACATTTCATTCATACGCTCCAGTTTCTGCAGCATGAGATCGAAAAATAGTACCACGAAATTTTTATCTAAATTTGTAATGGTCATATTCTTCCATATAATTTGTGTGCAGTCCCAGTTTCTTCTCCTTCCTCGTTCTAACAAACAATATTGTCATAACTAATTCTGTAACTATAGCTGCCATTGTCAAAACTTATTCTCCAGTTGACTTGACTAGCCCTACCAGAATCACTAGT